>NC_133349.1:7943939-8277272 GCF_030506205.2 Paramisgurnus dabryanus
ACTTTAAAAATTAGAAATAGTTTGCTTGTGCACTAACGTTAGCATGCGCGTGCAACTAAGCACATTGCGCACGCGGGTCTGAAGCTCCCACATGGCTTTAAGTAACGTAAGAGATCTGCTTTATTTACTTTAATTTCGTAATAAAATAAATATACAGTTGTGTATTTCGTTACGTCTCGTGGTTTTAAACTAAGTGTGTTTTGATGGTTGGGTTTACATGCATTGATACGGGCCACGTGGGTTTTGTTAATGGTCTCTCCTGTTCACCCATGTTAGACTAATGTCGACAGCTTGGTAGAAATGTGCGTTTTCTGTGGATAACATGCTCTACAGATTAAAAAAGCACTATAACCCTAAGTTACAGATTATTTTAAATAATATATTGTCTATATTAAACGACTAGTTCAACCAAAAATGTTCAATTTATATATATATATATATATATATATATATATATATATATATATATATATATTATACACATATATATATATATATATATATATATATATATATATATATATATATATATATATATATATATATATATATATATATATATAATATATTTCTTACAAACCTGTATAAATTAACTTGTTCTAATGAACACGAATGAAGATATTTCGAGGAATGTTTGTAACCAAACCGTTAATGAGCCCCATTCACTTCCATAGTATTCTTTTTACTCCTACTATGGAAGTGAATGGGACTCATGATCTGTTTGGTTACAAGCATATTTCAAAATATCTTCCTTTGTGTTTTGCAGAACATAGAAATTTATAAGGTTAGTAACAACACGGAAGTAAGTAAATGATAACAGGTTTTTTTTTCTTTTTTTTTGGGTGAACTATCCCTTTAAAGATTGTTTACTCCAGCTGTTGAGGGCATTTAAATGAATTGGTTTAAGGGAGTAATACTTGTTATGTATCAGATGATGTTTTACTGTTTTTTAGGGATGCACCGATAGGATTTTTTGGGCCGATACCGATTTAAACAGACATCTTCTGGCCGATACCGATATTAAACACTTGTATACAATACTATACAGTTGGTCTATTAGCTAGTTTATTTCTGCATCAAATTATTTTTACCTGAACACGGATTGGATCTAATTAACATTCAACTGACCAACATAATAAGAGAGGCATAAATTAAGCTTAAACAAATATAATAAGACAACATGACAACCTTCAAAGGTGGTTTTTGCTATTCAGCATTTATTTTATTAACGACATTAACTCATTTTTTACATATAATGGTTTTCTTTTATGCAGTTAATTAATAAACAATCGGTATCGGCCTTTCTCGTGCTATTGCCGATATGCTGATGGTTTCAAATTCATAAAAAATCGGCCGATAAATATCGGTGCATCACTACTGTTTTTATTTGTTTGTTTCTTTCAAGTGTCTTAATGATTATTTCTTTCTGGTAGGTTTCAGCCCAAGAGGTGGTGGAGGAAGAGGAGGATTTGGTGGTGGTGGAGGATTTGGTGGTGGCGGAGGAGGAGGAGGAGGAGGATTTGGTGGTGGACGAGGAGGATTCGGTGGAGGACGAGGAGGATTTGGTGGACGTGGAGGAGGAGACAGAGGTGGAAGAGGAGGATTTAGAGGCGGTAGAGGTGGCGGTAAGCAAAATTATTTGCTTCAATGTACCTTGGTCAAGTTTTAGTACTACCCCAATGTAAATGAGTGATGTAAAGGCTCCCGTCATTCTTCACTGTCCTTCTAAATAAAAGCAAAATGCTCATAAATTGTCAATATCCGAATATATTTGGAAAACTGGTAAAAAATTTCCCTTTAATGGCCTCGGTCTTGGATTCATAACATGTGAAGTGAAAGTATTTGATGAATGTGGCATTTAGCACCTTTTGCATCAGAGCTCTTATAGTTTTTTACAAATAATAATTAAATCATAAACATTTAGTACTAGTAAAGAAACAATAAAAATGTTTAGTACGCTGGAGCCGTGTTAAGGTTCTTGTTAATGGAAATTTTTAACGAAACTTGTTTTATTATTCACTTTTTGTACTTAGTACATTTCAGGATGTCATTTAAATTTGCACTTTTTTGGTAGGTGGAGGATTCAGATCCCCTGGTGGTGACGGTGGCTTCCGCGGCCGAGGTGGTGGACGTGGCACACCGAGGGGTCGGGGAGGAAGAGGTGGCGGAGGCGGCTTCAGAGGAGGCAGAAAAGTAACCGTAGAGCCCCACAGACATGAAGGTGAGTCGGTAACATCAGTCTTTGTTATAATTACGTTCTGGCTGTTATTGAAAAAAATTTGCCAATTTACATTTAATCTGAAAATCGCAGGTGTGTTCATCTGCCGTGGTAAGGAGGATGCTCTGGTTACCAAAAACATGGTGATCGGAGACTCTGTGTATGGAGAGAAAAGAATTAGTGTCGAGGTGAGTTATTGGAATTCTCTGTTTGTGCATTTAATTTACACCCGAGTAATTCTAGAAAGAGTTGAGTTCATGTGTTGCATGCATTTTTTATTTTAGGAAGGAGAAACAAAGATTGAGTACAGAGCATGGAATCCTTTCCGGTCGAAGCTGGCTGCTGCCATTTTAGGAGGTGTAGACCAGATCCACATTAAACCAGGAGCAAAAGTCATGTACCTAGGAGCGGCATCAGGGACTACTGTATCCCACGTTTCTGACATTGTTGGACCAGTAAGTTGAATTTCATTTCTAATATTGTATTGAGCAAATGTAAAATATTGAGGCAGAAAATGTACAGTTGTATGATATGCAGACTGCAGTGGTTTGCAATAACATTTGTGACCCTGCACAACAAAACCAGTCTTGGGTCGCACATGTTTATTTGTTGCAATAGTCAACAATACATTGTATGGGTCAAAATGATAGATTTTTTTATCACAGAAATCATTATGCTGCGTTCAGACCAGCTGCGGTAGAGGCGTCAAGCGCAAGTGATTTCAATATTAAGTCAATGTGAAGGCGCGTTGACGTGCGTCTAGGGGTCTTGCGGCGCGAATGATGCGTTTAGCACAGTGCAGTAGACGCGATTCCGACTCATTCACTTGTATGGTGTGAATTAAGCGTTGCTGCGAGAAATGCGCGAGTTGAAAAATTTGAACTTTGGCAGAAAAACGCGTCGTGTTAACCAATCAGGAGCTTGCTCTAGTAGTGCTGTGATTACAGAAAGCGGGCGGAGTCGCAGAAGCCCCTCCCATGACGGGAATTTCCGCGTGAATGAAGCGAGTACACTCAAAATGTTCAAGCAGCAAACTAGACGCGAATTTGACGCCTCAAGTGCGGCTGGTGTGAACCCACAGTTATAGAATATTAAGTAAAGATCATGTTTAATGAAGATTTTTTTTGTACATAATATAATAGTTTTTTATATAATTGAACTTGATTTTACAAATTTAAAGCATTATTGCATTGCATATCACATTATTTGAAGGGATAGTTCACCCAAAAATGAAAAATTCTGTCATTTACTCGCCCTTATGTTGTTGTAAACCTGTTTGAGTTTCTTTATTTGATTGAACACAAAAGATATTCTGATAAATGATGGTAAGCACATAGTTGATGGCAGCCATTGACTTCCATAGTAGGAAAAACAAATACAATGGAATTCAGTGGGTACCGTCAACTGTGTACATACCGTCATTTATCAAAATATTTTGGTTTGTGTTCAGTTGTGGAGTTAGATCATTAGATTTAATTTATCTCCATTTCCGAGTTCAGGATTTTAGTAGCTTTATATGCTACTATTTTTTTCATATGCTAATAGGTTGTGTTATGTAAAACTATTGCATCCTGACATATTTATTTTTATGATTTATAGGAAGGGTTGGTGTACGCTGTAGAGTTCTCCCACAGATCAGGCAGAGATTTGCTAAATGTGGCCAAAAAGAGAACAAATATTATTCCCATCATTGAAGATGCACGTCACCCACACAAGTACCGCATGCTTGTCGGTAAGTTCCCTTGATGCAAGCGCAAATCTGATTTTAATAAACTCTTCCTGGTTTGATATTAAACCACTGCTCTGATTTTTTTTTTAAGGTATGGTGGATGTCATCTTTGCTGATGTTGCTCAACCTGACCAAACAAGAATCGTTGCCCTTAATGCACACAACTTTCTGAAGAATGGAGGCCATTTTGTCATTTCAATCAAAGTAAGATTAGCATGATGTTGACATACTTTTGTTTTGAAAATTGCAAGCTTTTTGTAATTTGTGGAAGTCTTGCATGCATGAGCTAAAAATAGTTTTAAAGCTTTCAGAGATGTTAAATTTTCAGTTATTGATGATTTTTTTCTACTAAATTGCTTTTTTAGGCAAACTGCATCGACTCCACAGCTGCCCCAGAGGCAGTGTTTGCTTCAGAGGTTAAAAAGATGGCCTCTGAAAACATGAAGCCACAGGAGCAGTTGACACTTGAGCCATACGAGAGAGATCATGCGGTTGTTGTAGGGATTTACAGGTGGGTCTTCATGATTTTAAGACCTGCAGGTTCATGCATAAACTGTAATGTAGTTTATATACTACTTTCAGAGTTTTATGTGTTTGCACTCAGACTGGTTATGTAATATGTAGCTACTTTATAAAACATGTACACTGGTATACATGTATGTTGTTTTCTAAGTGTTAAAATTGTATCAAAATATTCTTTCTTTTTTTGCAGACCACCACCCAAACAGAAGAAATGAGGGGTCCTGGTGAAATCCTCCATTATTATTTGTGTCCTTCATTGCTCCTGATAGTGTTTCTGCCACTAGATGGCCCCACGTTTGCAGATGCAACAACACAGACTCTTATGTAAAATAACCATTCAACTGTTTCTGCTGGGAAACCCATCTGCTGTATTTGATCCATACAGAAGACATTATGAAGAGCAACCAGTTTATTTTTTGTTTGTGATAATCCTCTATCAAAATATATATACTGTCCTGAGGGGGGATGATGTTTTTGGCTTGTAACAACTGAATACTAGATGCTAACCCTAAAAAAATTGTAAACATTGAGCAACTCAAAATTATAAGAAGCCTTAAAAACTGTTTACTGAAAACTGTAGATATTCAGTGAAATTTTGTAAAAGTTAATAAATAATCGTTATGATTTGTGGCTTCCCCAAATTGTTAATCTGACAAAAGGTTTTTGTAAGAATATTCCTTGTCAAACAAAAATGTAATTACGTTTATTGTTGCTGTTTTGTTTGAATATTTTTAGTAAAATTTTTTAAATGAAAATTTTTTTGTGGAGCATTTACAAACATCATATAATTAAATATGTTTCCCATGCTTTTCAAGACCCTTTGAAAACGGGTTACAAAATAATAGATTAGTTTGGGAATGGCATGATTTGTTTTCAGTTATATTTTAAGGCAGTGTTTCCCAACCAGTGGGCTGTGGCCTGCATAGAGATGATTTATAATTTTAAGTAATTGGACAAAATAACCATTAAAAGAAGCAAAGGTCTAGATGTTTCTTACATTTCTGCCATTTAGTAGCAAATATGCACTAGTCAACATTTGAAGTGGATCAAAAATCTTAATAAAAATTTTCCTAAGACAAGAACGAATATTGGTATTAGGCCCACTTTTATGAAAGGTTTTGATCCACTTCAAATGTTGACTAGTATCGGTCTCATCATTCCAAGCTCTAGTTAATTTTATTTGGAAAAAGAGTGGGGTGCTTTAAATATTGTTGTGGACAACTAGGGGGGCCTTGAAGTGAAAAAGCTTGGGAGCCACTGTTTTAATGAAGTTTAAATGATTTTGGATTTGTAATAATACAATTTAATCCGTTGTTTTATTAATACAATATTTTTAAGGTAATTTGTGCAGCGTGGAAAATAAAATTGTGGTTAGTGAAATATTGAATGATGCAAGCGTTGCCGTGTACTGTTACTTTTATGCTTGCATTAGCAAAGCATTAAATGAGCGCAAAATCAAGCTATATCACACATAAACACATACAGTGAGAGAAGCAGAGCTACTTTAAGAGTAAACGTAGATAAAATATGAGAAACACAGATATCGCTGCACAATTTGGCCATCGCTAAAATAATCTCTTTTTTTTGCATTTATAAAAGACTGATGTTCCCCTTTCAATGTGAATTTTTAAAATGTGTAAAAATAAAGGACACACTTATTAGATTTCAATCTTAAATCTAAGACGCGTGTAAAAATGCTCTAGGAACTAATGTTGTAGTTTTTGCGCGCGGAAGGGTCAGAAAAGCGGTTGCACATGGAGAGCAGCATGGACAGCAACAAAAGTGTCAAAAGAACTAAAGATGAGAAGAAATTGCTTCGCAGGCAAATTAAAGCCAGTCACACATTACTCAAACACGAGGGCATAAGTACAGTGTTGAATCCTACAAAGGTACATACTAAGCGTATTTAAATTAAGATGCTTTAGAAGGTAGCACAGTCTATGTTTATATGGACAACACTGCTTTCTGTCATTTCGTTTGTAACCGATTGCTTCTGATGTGCATGTACTCTCAACGGCGATTATATTTTAGATAAAATGTTCACTACTGTACAGTTGTCGCAAATAAAGAAAATCATTAAAACCCAGAACAAACTTGCACTTCAAAAAAAAAATTTTTTTTTTAGAAAAATAAATAAACATCCTCAAAAGCCAAATGCTTACGTACTGACAGTTTACAAAGAATATTAATAAGAATATGAGTTTGCTACCAGTAACTACAGAAACCCAGTCAAAAAATTGATGCAGACATGATTTGTGGCTCTCCCAGTTGACCCCATTAATATCACATTACAAAGAAAACAAGTTATATTACATGCTGTAATAAGTATTAAATCTTTTTTTGTGTGTGAATAAAATACTGGAGCAAACCAACACTAACATGCAATAAATTGACCCTTGTAATTCTATTTTTGCTGAATCAAATAATGTAAACGGCTTTGCATTAGTACCTTATAAAGGTAATTAGTAATATCCATGTCTTATAATGTCTGTTATATATCCGTTTTAGCATCTGGTAGTCTCTAATGGAGGTTTGGGAAATGGAGTGAGCAGGGAGTCACTGCTAGAGGTTCTTAAAGAGGGAGGTACCGTTGAATCGCTCCTCACACCTCCTGCTAAACCATATGCATTTGTGACATATTCATCGACCCAAGAAAGCCAGAATGCATACACGCTTCTTAATGGACGATCGCTGCTATGTGAGGATCAAAGCGTAATGCTCTATTTCAGCTATGTTGAGAAAGGTACGTCTGCAGTGTACAGATATTTTTGTACTTTTGATGATTCTTTACTTTTAAGATAAAAGGTGGGAATACCTTTTGGGATTAAGGAACTCATATCCTGAGATTTATCCCCGCTCATGGATGCAGAGTAAAGTATGTTTAGTAAATATCACTTTTATTTTGTCAGTGGACTGCGATGGGGCTGTGTCTTCTGCGTTACCCCCTGGTCTATCTGTGTTGGAGGAATTTGTGTCTCCAGAGGAGGAGCTACAATTGCTGAAGGCTGTGGATTGGACATCAGATGATGGTGATGATGATGTCACAGGTATGATATTTTAGACTATCAATATATTAATGATATTCAGTTGCTTTTTTTACATAGTTTTGCCTTTGTACTTTAGTTCAGAAAGCTTTGAAACACAGACGAGTGAAGCACTACGGATATGAGTTTCGATATGATAATAATAACATTGACAAGGACAAGCCATTACCAGGTGGTAAGTTTAAAGTTCATCATTTTTTCCCCCTGTTATTTCAATCAAAAGCATCTTATCAATCAAGCTGTGCAATTCAGATCTATTATTCATGGCCTTAGAGGGTTGTTTAAATATTGGCCTGAACCAAAAAATATGGAATAGTAGTGGCATCACTCATTATTGAAAAAAAAAACCTGTTTAGTGGTTTGGTAAAAGAAACAGTTTAATGATAAACATGATGGGTTTTGCTCTATATAATGCTGCTTAATATAAAGCAATTGAATAAATGTCCGACTTACAGGTCTACCAGTGGAATGCGATGCTTTACTACAAAGATGTTTGACTGATGGCCACATAAGTGTCCTCCCAGACCAGCTCACTGTAAACCAATACCAAACTGGACAAGGTATTGTATGATATATTTTCAAAATGATATATTGAAGTGAGATTCATGTCTGTGTTTAAAGATGTAAACATTATTGTTTATCACAGGAATTCCACCCCATGTGGACACTCATTCACCATTTGAGGACACTATACTTTCCCTGAGTCTTGGAGCAAAGGTATAAGTAAAGCACTAAATTGTATGTTACATACTTTTGAAAATATTTGTAAAAAAAATTTTTAATTCTCATTTTCTAGCTCCCCTAGAGTTAAACATTTGATTTTTACAGTTTTGGAATCCATTCAGCCGATCTCCTGGGTCTGGCGGTAGCACTTTTAGCATAGCTTAGCATAATCTATTGAATCTGATTAGACCATTAGCATCACGCTCAAAAATAACCAAAAAAAGAGTTTGATATTTTTCCTATTTAAAACTTGACTCTTCTGTAGTTACATCGTGTACTAAGACCAATGAAAAATTAAAAGTTGTGATTTTCTAAGGCCGACATGGCTAGGAACTATACTCTCATTCTGGCGTAATAATCAAGGACTTTGCTGCCGTATTTGGCTGCAGGATGTGCAGTGATATTACGCAGTACCCGAAAATAGTCCCCTGCTATTGAAAGTTACCAAGGGGACTATTTTCGGGCACTGCGTAATATCATTGCGCCTCCTGCAGCCAGGAGTTTACTCACTCTCACGTTGTTACAAACCTGTATAAATGTATTTGTTTTGATAAATACAAAGAAAGATTTCTAATCAAACCAACCAGAAGCCCCATTTGACTTCCATAGTAGGAAAAAAGAATACTATGGAAGTCTGTGGGGCTTCTGAATGAACATTCTTCAAAATATCTCCATTCGTGTGCAGCAGAAAAGGAAATGTATACAGGTTTGTAACTACATGAGAGGAAGTTAAAGGGGACATAACATTTCCATGTTTAAGTGCTATAATTGGGTCCCCCAGTGCTTCTATCAACATAGAAAATGTGACACATAACAACCCAGTAACTTAGTTTTGGTAAACCATTCAATGCAAACGTGAAAAAAATAGGTCATGGACATTTTCTCACCTTGTGATGTCAGAAAGGGATAAAACTGCCCCTTAATCTGCACTATTCAACCACAAGACTGAAGAGATCAGCTCATTTGCATTTAAAAGGACACCCAAAATGGCACATTTTTGCTCACACCTACAAAGTGGCAATTTCTAACATGTTATAATAAATTATCTATATGGTATTTTGAGCTAGAACTTCACATACGTACTCTGGGTACACCAAAGATTTATTTGACATCTTAAAAAAGTCTTGTGAAATGTCCCCTTAATATCATGATCATGAGAATTTTCATTTTTGGGCTAACTATCCCTTTAACATCACCTCTCCACCTCCTTCTAGACAGTAATGGACTTTAAACATCCTGATGGTCGCTCTGTCTCTGTGGTACTGCCAGAACGCAGTTTACTGGTGATGAAAGGAGAAAGCCGTTATCTATGGACCCATGGGTAAGAAAAAGGATTCATCCTCAGAATCATCTTTGGTTGTCCCTTATTCTGCAGTTGACTTTAGTTTACAGTCATGAATTAAGATCTGCTACATGCTATTACTAGACGTTTTGTTACTTAGTTTAGTTCATTTTGTTATCCTCTACTTGTTTGTAACACAGGAGAGAGTAAATGACTTGTGTATGTTTTATTAGCATAACGCCTCGGAAGTTTGATGTGGTTCCCGTTTCGGAGGATGGAGGGTCAGGGGTTATGACTTCCGATTTGAGTAATCTGACCCTAAGTCGTCGTGGTACAAGGACATCACTTACATTTCGCAAAATTCGCCATACACCATGTAACTGTGGTAAGTGCTTTACTTTTTGCTTTTTAAGATAAACTTTGTAATAACAGTAGGACATTTTTATATTTATTTACAGTAACTTTTTGCCGCCATAAAACAATCTGAATTGATGAATTAAACAAAACATATTAAATTATACAATGTAGTGCTGTTGGTTAGTAGCCTTATTTTTCTGAGGTTTAATTACACAGAATTGATGATAAATTAATGTATTTTATAAAACTCGGCATCATGTCATACCCCCCAGTTTGAGACCCACTGCTTTATATACACTCACCAAAAGGATTATGAGGAACACCTGTTCAATTAGATGATTAATGCAATCATCTAATCAACCAATCACATGGCAGTTGCTTCAATGCATTTAGGGGTGTGGTCCTGATCAAGACAATCTCCTGAACTCCAAACTGAATGTCAGAATGGGAAAGAAAGGTGATTTAAGCAATTTTGAGCATGGCATGGTTGTTGGTGCCAGATAGGCCGGTCTGAGTATTTCACAATCTGCGCAGTTACTGGGATTTTCACGCACAACCATTTCTAGGGTTAACAAAGAATGGTGTGAAAAGGGAAAAACATCCAGTATGCGGCAGTCCTGTGGGCAAAAATGCCTTGTTGATGCTAGAGGTCAGAGGAGAATGGGCCGACTGATTCAAGCTGATAGAAGAGCAACTTTGACTGAAATAACCACTCGTTACAACCAAGGTATGCAGCAAAGCATTTGTGAAGCCACAACACGCACAACCTTGAGGCGGATGGGCTACAACAGCAGAAGACCCCACCGGGTACCACTCATCTCCACTACAAATAGGAAAAAGAGGCTACAATTTGCACAAGCTCACCAAAATTTGACAGTTGAAGACTGGAAAAATGTTGCCTGGTCTGATGAGTCTCGATTTCTGTTGAGACATTCAAATGGTGGAGTCAGATGTTGGCGTAAACAGAATGAGAACATGGATCTATCATGCCTTGTTACCACTGTGCAGGCTGGTGGTGGTGGTGTAATGGTGTGGGGGATGTTTTCTTGGCACACTTTAGGCCCCTTAGTGCCAATTGGGCATCTTTAAATGCCACGGCCAATCTGAGCATTGTTTCTGACCATGTCCATCCCTTTATGACCACCATGTACCCATCCTCTGATGGCTACTTCCAGCAGGATAATGCACCATGTCAAAAAGCTTGAATCATTTAAAATTGGTTTCTTGAACATGGCAATGATTTCACTGTACTAAAATGGCCCCCACAGTCACCAGATCTCAACCCAAAAGAGCATCTTTAGGATGTGGTGGAACGGGAGCTTCATGCCCTGGATGTGCATCTTACAAATCTCCATCAACTGCAAGATGCAATCCTATCAATATGGGCCAACATTTCTAAAGAATGCTTTCGGGACCTTGTTGAATCAATGCCATGTAGAATTAAGGCAGTTCTGAAAGGGGATCAAACACAGTATTAGTATGGTGTTCCTAATAATCTTTTAGGTGCGTGTACACATACTATGGACATAGTAGACAAATGCCATATACATATATTGTTCCCACAGTCACAGTTCATTGGTGTATTTGTACAGATTTAATAGAAATGTGCTTCATTTACAACAATCTGTTTACCATTGTAGCCTATCCATCTGCATGTGATAGCCAACAGCCGCCCTCCCCGCCCACAATGCCTGTTGTTGAAGCTGATGCGTGCCATTTGGAGGCACAGTACGTTCACCGGGTCTACGAAGAAATTTCTTCCCACTTCAGCAGCACACGACATTCACCATGGCCTCAGGTGCGAGACTTCCTGCTGTCCCTGCCACCTGGTGCAATTCTAGCGGATATTGGATGCGGCAATGGCAAATACTTGGGTATCAACCCTGAGTTGATGTCGGTGAGTCTAATAATCCCATATTACATCACAACAGACTAGAATGTTACATCAATTATTGTGATTATTATCTATAAATGCCTTCAACTTTCACCTCTGTATCTGTAGTTGGGCTGTGACCGTAGTGCTAATCTGGTGCAGATCTGCAGAGAGCGAGGTTATGAGGCATTCGTGTCCGATGCTTTGTCTGTTCCCCTGCGCAGTGGCAGCTGTGATGCCTGCATCTCTATTGCGGTCATTCATCATTTCTCCACACAGGTGATCATAGTTATATGAAGAAATCATAAACATAACCATTGGCAAGAATCACACATGAACCCATTCACTTGTTGGATTTGTCTTTGCTGCATGTGTTTTTTTTTTTTTAGGAAAGAAGACAGTCTGCTATCCGGGAGCTGGTTCGGCTATTAAAGGTGGGAGGAAGAGCTCTGATCTACGTTTGGGCAATGGAGCAAGAATACAACAATCAAAAATCTAAATATCTAAAAGAAAATAATTATGAAGAAAATGTCATGATTACAGAAGAAAATAACCCCAACCAAAAGAAAGAGCATGTCGGGAATATTACTTCAGATGTTAAAAACACAAAGGACAGTTCTGGAGATACGACACCACGCAGAATACACGTCCATACTAATCGCACAGCTTTCATTTCTCAAGATCTCCTGGTGCCTTGGCACTTAAAGGGTAATAAGGACAAAAACCAAGCAGCAGCGAGTACAGAGATCCCTGTGGAGAAAACAAGCCAGACTCCTGTATTTCACCGTTATTATCATGTGTTTCAGCAGGGTGAGCTGGAGGAATTGTGTGTGACGGGTGTAAAAGTGCTCAGGAGTTACCACGATCAGGGTAACTGGTGCGTGGAATTGGTGAAAACACATGATATCTCTTCAAATCATGATATTGCATTGGAAAAATAACTTTTTATGAGTCAATTATTATATATAATGAAAATAAAGAACATTATTATCTATGCAGAATGTACTTTAATTCATGCAATGGAAGTAAACAAAAGAAAGACAGCAAGGGTGGTGACGAAATGTAGAATTTAGTGTTTGTGTAAAGCAGTGCTAAAATTTGGATTCATATGCAGTTTGGTGCAAAACCTGACCAAATGCATTGCTATTATGAACGAGATTAGGGGTAGACCACCGTGGTGCCCGCACAGAGTCTGTGAGGTGCCCGCCAAAGCACTTTCTTTTTATAGTCTCAATTGTAATATTTATTTATTAGATTTTTTTTTTTATATTAGCTTGGCTTGGTTTTCGTATGTTAACGTTTTAAACAATACTAAAAATATCAACAAATAAAATAAAATCAACAAATAAAACAAAGTTTTGAGTAGACTATCAAAAAGTAGATTGTTTAATCTATTGTGGTAGTCCTTGCCCACAAAAAGGTTGGAGACCCCTGGTGTAGACTCAAGCTAATTCCTGTCTAGGTGGGTTAATACACTTATACAAAAATAATGACAAAAATTATGCAGATTTGGCTATTTGAAGTATATTGCTATTTGCTTTCACAAGAAAACGAATGATGTGATGTATATGTAGATGTTTATTACAACTCTTAAAAAATATTTCATTTCACAATGAATTAACATTTTATGCATTTGACAGATGCTTTTACCCAAAGTGATTTAAAATGCATTTTATCAGTATGTGTGTATCCTGTGATAGAACCCATGACCTTTGCATTACTAGCACAATGCTCTACGATTGTTATATAACTTAATTTGCATGACTTTACAATTAATTATTTGACGCTGGGTTCACTGGATTTTTGCCAACAAGGTTTGCAGTAACACAAAATCTGTGTTATATACTGGCAAAATGTTGTCAGTGCGTAATTTGATTGTCATCTTCACTCGTCAAAGTGCAGTTTTGGATTTGTTGCTGCTTCTATTCAGCACTAGATGGCGCCCGATCAGAATTTAAAGGAGAGGTAAAGGTACTCGATGAACTTTCACCTTGTGTAAATTTGATGACGAACTTCCTGAATATGTTTAATTGTTAGTATATTAGATTAATCAATATCTAATTTACATAAATGTTTCCGTTTCATATATTTTTCGCAAGGTAATGCAGTTTTAGGGTAACTGAATAAGATCCATACGCATTTTTTTCCTCATTTAAAAAGGCCCACTTAAGTGCCGTGGAATGTGCAGCAGTCATGGAGCCCCTCAAGAGTTCCCGGAAGTCACTGTCAGGCCCATAGAGCTGCAGCAGGAAAGACTGCAGGTGATAAACTTGATGAAAGTTTTAAGACTTGAAACGTTTAAAAAATAAGATTATATCTTAGCTTGAAATGTGAATCAAATCACTTTGTTCATCAATGCGTTTGTAGTGGATTAATACATTTAGGGGATGTTAGAAAAAAGGGTCAGGCTAGGACATGCATGGATAAACTTAGCAACACACAACAAACCACCAACAGTCACAAGATATATACACAGTCAATAGTACATTTATAACCATGCATAAACATTATAAGCTTGATACCACTTACACTGTGTGATGCATTTTAAAGCTTTAAAGTAAAACATGTTAACAAGGAACATACCAGTAGCTGACAATATTAATCTTCCCATTGGTGGATTTTATTTGTCAACAAACATTGATGATAGAACTACATAAAAATACTTTGTAATATATAAATATTGTAAATCAATGCATTTCTTGACTATTAATGAAGAATAATCACAGCTCTTTGCCTCTAACTCAATGTATTTCACTATGTGTTTCCTGGGGTCTCATTTATAAAGAGTGCGTACACACAAAACGGGGCTGGAAACGTGCGTACGCCAGATCCAACGCAAAGGTTTTGATCTATAAAAAAAAACTTGATGGGAGAATGGGCTTGAAGGGTGGGATCTGAGGATGATTCATGTACGCACACTTGCAGGTGATCTGTGATTTATAAAAGGGAACATTGCTTTGTTTTACAAGTCTTATTATTTTTAGCCTATGCCATTTTTGGCTTTTGTGCGTACGTAGATTTTAGTAGGGATCCTACACATAGTTTTATAAATAAGACCCCAGGAACTAACTTAAGTCTCCATAAATCACGTGATGGCCGAGCTTTTTGGAATTTCATTGTCAGAACTTTCCTCCTAAAGGGCTCTGAGTGTAGCAAAGAAATAAACCTCATTCACACAGCACTTTGGTCCCAGAAAAGTTCAGTAAAATTGGCAGACAGGACTCTGTGTGAACACAAACATGTCCCGTACATGTTCTGGGATCGCTCACATACACGGAAAGCATTGTGTGTGAACAAGACGTAGAAAAAGGGGCGTGCCGTAGTGAGGACGCGGGTGTCATTGCAACCAAAAGTTATGGTTCAGCTCTTTGACCAGTGGCAGCCGGTGACGTCTTTTTTTTTTGAGGGTGCACGATGCGAAGTTCGTCACAACATGTATGTAGCCCGTCATCTGTGTGGTTTGTAATTTCAAAATATGTGTTTGGCGCGTCGAGTGAACCTACATGCATCACGTGTCTTGTCAAAATAAGTGCCTGCTGCAAAGCCGTCTAAAGGGTTTATGATAAAAGAGACTCGCTTTTGCCAGATACTCGCAAAATCTCATGTGTAATCAGAGTTTACTGTTAAGGGAGTGTCTTGTGTGTATTTTGTAAACGTGAGTGACACTTTTATCATAAACGCGTTTTGACGCGTGTGCAGCAGGCACTTATTTTGACAAAACACATGATGAACATGGTTCACATGACGCAACAAACACATATTTATAACAAACACGAGCAACACACATGACACACTGAACACATTTTTTGAATGTGCTCCTTATGATCTTGCTATACACAAAATGCAAGTGCGTGGTTTCTCGAGAGAGAAATCACAGATAATTAGTAAACTTCAGACGCTCTGGAAAACAGGACTTTAAATACGTCACATGTCATTACAGGACCTTATGGTAATCAAACAATCCCTGACAAAACTGGACACATTTTCTGTGTATTTTATATAATCTATGTGTGAAAAGGGCTATACTGTAACAAAACGTAGAGGGCGGGACGCTTTAGCATCTAAAGAGCATTTGATTCTACAGGAAATTTGATGAGAAGCTAAAGTATTGGGTGGTCCCAAAAAAAGCACATGTGCCAAACTGTAGGTTGTGAATGCTTATATCTTCTGTATGAAAACCTTATCTGTGTTTTGGACCATACCCGTTTATATTTATTTTTAAGCCTAACGTATGTATACTAAAAGGGAAAAAGTTTAATTTTAATTTCATGGGGGCTTTAAGTTCATAAAGTTGTGAATCCCACATCCTTGATATGAGAAACAGAGGTGTGAATGTTAAGCCTTTATTGTTTTCAACACCTTGTGTGGTGTGAATGTATTATGGGGGTAATAGGTCAACTTTAAGGGGTGGTTTCCCAGACAGGGATTAGCTTAAACCAGGACTAGGCCTTAGTTTACCAGGGAAATATAACTAGTTTTAACATACATGTCTGACTACAAACATTACTGGTGTGCATTTTGAGGCAAAACAAAGGGCACTGATGTATTTTAAGATATGTCAGTGCAAGTTGTTTTCAGTTTTGACAGCTCTTACATTTATTTTAGTCTAGGACTAGTCTAATCCCTGTACAGGAAACCACCCCAAAATTATATTAAAAGAATTTACGTGATCTTAATCAAAGGGGTTGCATATGTAATATTGAGATCGCAAGTCACAAGCTTAACTTTGCTGTTCACGATATTCCTATGCAATAGATATTTAAAATAAAAAGTAATGCTCTAATCCACTAAACTATCAAGATTCGGCTATTTAAAGCGACATTAAAATATTTGATACTTTGTAATTTATTATAGTAAACTAAAGTGTAGCTGTAATTATGTCATTTTATGCTTCAGTATTTTGTATTATTAACTAGTGAACTGATAAACTTAGTTAACACTGCTGTACACTTTTATTCAGGATTCAATAGATGTTGACTATAGTAAGTACATAAGTATACTACAGTATTTTTGTGGGATATTTAATCTAACTATATAATAATTGATTAACAGGCACAATTACAACAACCAAAAATGATCCTACATATGTAATAGCGGAAAATCATAAAAATTTAAATTAAACGATAACTTGCAACAACATGACTTATATAAGCGAATCTTAAAATACAAATTTATAGTAAATAAAACTTTGTTTGTTAATGAACCTCTAACAAACTTTGCGGCCATACATCCATTGTTTTGTGATTATACGCATTTTAAAGTCACAGTTAGGTAACTTAGTTGGATGCATGCGCACTTATGATGAAAAAATACACAATTCTTTAACATATGAAACTTATTGGAGTTACTTGTCACAACATCGCTCACTAAATAAATTTAAAAAAATCTAGAGCAAAATTTAACTAAAAGTGTTCTTATTTAGGCTATAACTATTTGGTCGCAGATTAGCTTAACTAGATGCTGCACAGCTACTCGACATTGTTCGTTTGACTTGCCTTTAAGCAAGTTAGGATTTTATAATACCCTATAAGCAAGAAATTCACTTTGATGTAAGTTTGTTTTAATTGTTGTCCCTCAAAAGTATCATTTTTCTCCCCTACACAGGCAAATGCAGAGGCAAATCACGCTAACAGCCGCTGGGTGCAGTCCGTTGTCAGGTTTGTTTAGGCGGCCATTTTGTGAACACTGCATACACCGAAGCGAGCGTGAGGGAGCGCGCTTTGCTGTGTGTGTGAACGCGCTTTACCGTGCAGACCCTCTCTGAGCGACAAGCAGCCGCGGAGCCGATCCGAGATTAACCGGCAGTGAGGGGGGGTCCCTGGCGAATGCACATCGCTAATTGTAGCGGTGCGACGGAGAAATCCCAATTTTTAGTTCGTCCGTTTTCTTTCTTTTTTAAATTTCTTTCATTTAATCACTCTTCTCACCCCTCCACCCCTCGCCGCCGCTGCTGCTGCTGCAACACGAACGAGCCGCTTCTACACTGTCGCTACTGGGCGATGTGAACGCGGTTAGCCTGAGCGCTAGCCACCTAGACCAGCACACCTCCACCGCATCTACTGAACGCATCGCGGTTTTACCGAAAAAGAAGAGGGGGACACCACGTCAAGCCGGAATATCGCGGAGTATCGAGAGGTGGCTGTCACGGTTGCATGTACTGCTCATCGAACTGGCGGTTAGCCGCGCCGGGGGTTTGAAGACGCTTGTGGTGCGACCATATTCAGGACTTTGCTTTCGGGGGACTGTTGAAGAAAACGACAAATGTGTTGAAGAAGGATTGTAGACGATACGCGAGCGTCTTTTTTTGGGAGGCGATCCTAGCAACCCGTCCGTCCGAAGGGGTGGCGGTTCGGGGGGAGGGGGTCGTTTCGCCGGTCTTTCGGTCCGCCCCGGTACCTGTGTGGCGGAGGTTCGGAGAGTAAAGGGGGAATACTGGTAATGGCTGCTCCGGGAAGCTGGAAACCAAGCTGAGGTAAGAGGACAGAGGGTTTCTCAAAACATAAAAATCAGATTTGGGCCGGCTAATAAATGGATTGCTGGATACGAATGTGCATAGATGCTCTCGTATGGTTCCCTCCTTATTCATGTCAAGCGTTAAGTAACCAAAGCGAAGATGCCGTATGCACAGGCCGGGGCTTTGGGCATGGGAACGGGGAGGGAGTGTGTCATATTCGGCTTGTTACTTCATGCAATCTGGGTCAGATGCAAAAGACCACTGGCAGGTATTTAAACGGTATCCTCTTGTGCCATCCAGAGCATCAGCTCATTTCATGCCAGTCAGTGGATGTGATTTTGGATTTATGAAAATCTAAAATCATGCAAAAGGTTTTCCCTAATCTGACATGAACATCGTTTAGATTTTAGGTATTGAAAATGGCTTGTACATAAATTGGCCATCAGTCAAACCCATTGCATGACATTTTTGGTTGCTGGCGTTTGCAGCCATGCACCCATGAACATGTTCGATTATGGATTATGAGACCTTCAATGCATCTTTCGATTATCGTTTTTCATTACTCAGATTGATGAGTCAGGTTTGCCCATCACGTTTGTTTTAGACACCCAGTCGTCATTTAATGGTTGTTAAAAAAAATCCCACAGCATCAGTTCGGCCACAATTACATTAATGCAAAACTGCGGTGTTGCATGGGATGCAAATCCTGTGAACATAATGTCTGTAAGCCATCGAAATTTGCTTGCTTTTCACCGCATTGGTTAATATATTTACTGTTTTTGACCTGAAATGTTCATCTCGGTTGAGAAAAGGACATATTTTGTGAATAAAATTGCGACTTTGTCAAATCAAGGCTCTCTATGTAAGGTGACGTTACATTTTTTTTCTTAATGGTCATACGTGCTTGATCGTTTTGTGAAGGGGAAATAGGGCCGATTCTCATTTCTTTTCACCTATAGAATAAATTTGGATGTGGCACATTTACCCAGGTCTCAATTTAGCCCAATGTGTGTCGTAAAGCTTTGGATTTATCTGGCTATGCCTACACCCTTCATCTCCATAGCGGTTTCTGTAAGGATTCTGCTGTGGTGCTGAAGTAGCAATGCCGGTTCAAAATGGACACACTTCTTCTTCTTCTTCTTCTTTTGCATGTTGCCATCTCGATCAGCCTTTTTACTGCATCATTAGATATTGTCACTTTTGAGGATGGTTTAACCACAATGTTGGGTAGGATTCCTGCTTTTGCGACAGATTATGTAGATTTTTCAGAACAATAATGGGTGGAAACATTTGGATTGTAGGTGAAAGCTTGGGATTATAAAACCACTTTCTTTCCTTCTCTTTACATGCACAACATAAAGAGAATAGATACTAAAAAGGCTTATTTGAGAATAATTATGTCTAGATGAACTAAAATCTAGTTGGTTGCTATGTACGAGACATTTGTGTTTTAAAAATCTAACCCTTCTATTGTCCTTTTTTTTTAAATCACTTAAACTTTTAGGTTTCTCATTGCATTTTTAAGCAACTTTTTACCTTATTTAACTGGTTTATTTTTGTGTAACGCTCTGTTTTTCGGGAGGAGATCTTTCTTTTGGTGTCTGTGGCAGAGTGACACAGAACTGTGAATAGACTAACTAACTTCATTGTACGAAATCTGTAAACGTATTGTGGTGTTATATTAAAGGGGCTTTTTTGCCGGGAAGTGTTTCAGATTGACGCCTTGTTTCACTGGTCCACTTAAAGCGATGGTCATTGCATGATGTTACATTAGGATGTCCTGTGAGCATTTGCAAAGAAACACTTGATCTGTAACTTTTTAACTGTTGGAGTGCAGCAGATACATTAAGGATTCAATGAAAGTCCAAGACAAGTTTGGCCACGTTTTTCTGAAATGGCAGATTTAAGACACAGTGTTGCATGTAATGTATAATATGTATCACGGAAGCATTCTGAAAAGTTGCTTTTGGATAGGTAACAGTGCTCTTGTTGCCCCATAATAGCCATTACTGTCTTATCCTACAGCTGACAAACTGAACTGGGATAGACACAAGCTTGTCAGTCATTTCAGAGACCACCTGAGGCAGTATTACCCATTCATCTCACAACACACACTTTTAAATTTGATAGCTGGGAGAGGACACACACACGTACAAGTGCATAGTTTCTATACTGTCTCTCACTTTTTGCAAGCCAATTTCTTTGATGAACGGCATACGTAAAACTTTTAAAGTACCGGATGTTTGAATAAAGTAAGAGAAGAAGTTCATCAGAAACTTTGATTTCCATAAATAAACGCTGCTGCTTTCTCCATAGCCCACCTCCCTATCCTGCCCATGCATCCATTGCACTGTTTCTGTCTGTCTATCCCTGTGTGACTTTGCCCTTACTGTCAGGACAAATCCCTGGCTTCTCCCATCAGATGGCATATAGCCTAACACATCGATTTGGATGTGGCCCTTAACAAGCTTTCCTCCAAAGCATGGCCCATGCATGATAAAGAGACTTAACAGCAGTACATGCAAAAGTATGTATTCTGCTTGCAGATGTTGCAGTCTCTTAAAGTGTACTGTAATTGTTTGCAGATCTTTATATTTCATCCATCTCATCCTATCCTATCAAACACACAACCTGTGTCAAGGTTTTGCATTGACTTAAAGACAAAAAGTAAATTCTTTTGAGGAGATCCACAGAAACATAATTCATTTACAGTTTAAACCGAGGCTTTACAAGGAAACTGCATCAGGAAATAGGGCTGCATTTTCAACCTCCATCTTAAACATTAATTGCTTTGTGTTGTAAATGTAGTTAAGACTCAACTAAAACTATTCCTCTCCAATGCCAAACTTAATTCTTTTGCAGTCTTGCTGCATATATATGGGAAGTTTGTATAAAGTATTAAACATTATAAAAATCCCTTAGACGTAAGACTTTCCCAATAAGTCAACTGAAATATGCATTTGTTATATCATTCAAGACTTCGACTCCAAATCAATTCGTTTTAATTTGTGAATAATGACTGTGTAATACATTGCACGACCACAGATATGGTGGCCATGTATGGATATCCTGCGTGAACACGAGCCGACATCCATTCGAGAGCACCCTGGGCTTCATGGGCAGCTCCCAGTTTCCTTCCTTAAGCTGTTGCTGCCTGTCCCGTCCTAATGTAGTTTGCTTCCAGTGGCTCATAAATTGGTAATGTAGAGCTCACAGTGGCTTTCGTAGATGTTTGACAGCCATGGTAGATACCTAGGGTATGAAAGTGGCTAGTAGCTGCACATTTGTCACTGATGGACCCAAGAAGAGATAGAAAGTTTGGTACTTTGAAAGCACGGACAGCTGCTCTTAGAGAAATCACTCAGGACATCTCTTGTATCCGGACCATTTGAACGTATAATCTATTTAGCAAAAATATGGATCATGTTTTCTCAGCCTGGCCTCTGTAAATAGTGTAAGTTGAGAAATGGACACTTTGTGTTCCCTGTAAGTAGAGTTTTAGTCTCATACTTCCCTGTTTCTTTACTTTTTTTGTTTGCCACTGCATGCACATATCAAGCATTAGCCTGCTATAGATAAGGTATAAATCTTAGCAGCAGTAATGTGTGTATGTGTGAGTCATTCCGGTTTAGTCCCCACCTCTACATGCTGCAGTCTTGGTCAATTTTCTGAGCTGTAATATCTTTAGCAATGCAATTTAGATGATGTGGTGTTTAAGTTAAGGTGTTCACAAAGCTACAGAGGTACTAGGCTGCCAGTAGCGCTAGATACAAAAGCCTCACTATTTTTTCTATTTTGCTCATATATAGGCTACTTGAGTGAAAAAAACCCGAAAGTGTGAAATCAAATCATGTATATAAGACCCAGGTTATCATATAGACTTGGGATTGGAGTTTTTGTCCTGGGTTAAGTAGCAAAAAACTGGAACACCCTGGAAAGCAACATGCTAGAAACTCATAGACCACCTTATGGACGTCTATCTTGCACAGGGGACCACCACTCAAATTTTTGCAATAGAAGACATCGTGAGCCTTGACATTTCTGACCACATATGCACTGAAAAAAATTATTCATTCAATTTAATCAATTTTTTAAGGTAACTGGTTGCAATCAATTTATTTAAGCTACATTTAAACAAAAAAATTAGAAAGGCAAAACAAAACAAAAAACTTTTGTCTAAATGTAGCTTAAATAAATTAATTGCAGCCACTTACCTTAAAAAAAAATTTATTAAATTGAATGAATATTTTTTTTAGTGTGCGTGATTCTCACGAAATCCAGATTTAGAAGGTGTCAGAATTTTTAAAAAGCCCTTGAAGCCTTTTTTTGCACATACAGTATAAGATTAAGGTCTGAACTTACTTTAACCATTATTTTTAGAGGATTTAAAAAAATTTCCTATAGAATTATTTAAATAATTATCAAAACTTATCATTACTGCAACACGAACATATTACATTAAATATATGCATTTACAAACTCATGTTTCGGTAATGAGAACTAAAAAGTTGTCTAGGTACCATGACAAACAAAATGTCAACTTTTATCAGTTGAGAAAAAATAAGAACTGCTTACTTGGTAGGCATCTTGAGTGTCACAGTCATTTATGTCCCCAACATTTTTTTTTAGTTAGTTCCTTGAGGGCTTAAAAATGGTTGAAAATTGTTGCGGAGGATGAGAAAATTGGCCTTGGACACATTTATATCCCTTTTTTTTTTACAATATATTTATTGTATTTTCAGTTTGCATATCACATCAAGTTATACAATTACTAACATGTCATAACATATACAGGAAACATTTTACACACATATATATATATCCCTTATTATTGTCTCAACATTTACCAATGATCACCAAATTCCACGTTTAGTTTCTTTACTCTAAATGTTTATAGTATAACATGCACTGAAGCTTTTTATTTTTTTATGTTTTTTTTTATTATAAATATTTCCATGTTAAAGAACCCAAATCCAGTCATGGACACGTTGCGGTAATGATAATTTTCCCTTAACTGTGGATAAAACAACAAAATTGGTTTGTATGATGTCATTTCAAATCATGTGCAAATTAGTACATGAAGAGAGATGTTTGTAACTGTATGCTTCCTATTTTGATACTCTTACTCTTGCATTTACTTTTTTTATCAAAATGTTTCATGACACCTCATGAGTCTAATTTCGCGAGAATCACTCATATGCCATTTTTTAGGCAAGCCATCGGTAAATATCCAAGAGAAGAAAGTTGGGCTGCGTACATTCGCGTGATGCATGTATGTGTTGAATAAGTATTAAGTCACGTATGTCGGTTTTAGCATCCTCTGTGCATTTGTTTGATAAGAAGTGCATGTTGATCTTTTTCCCTCTCAGCATCCCTTCCTTGCTGACCTGCTTAATGCAGCTCTAAAATGAAGAGAAAGTGAGGCTAAATGGGTCTGAACGTATAGACAAGTGATCCTGGAAGATGTTAAAGGTATGCGGAAGATGTATAAACTTTGAGAGAAAGTCTCTCAATAAATAAAGACAAATTAAAGTTCTACTCAGTCTAGAGACAAAAAGGAAAGGTGTAGAGATGGATTTGTATGTGTGTCAGAGAGAGAGAGAGAGAGAGAGAGAGAGACGTTTGTAAAGTTGGATAGGATAAAGATGTTATGAGCTGCTCCTAAAATAGACTTTTCTTCGTCATTTTGGTAATCTTTTTACATCCCTTGCAAATCCCTTCACCATTAGAGAATATACATGCCCACAACATTTCAAAGGGGAAATTTTACAAGACTTTTTTAAGATGTTAAATAAATCTTTGGTGTCCCCAGAGTACGTATGTGAAGTTGTAGCTCAAAATAACATATAGGTAATTTATTATAGCAAGTTAAAATTGCCACTTGGTAGGTGTAATCAAACCCCATTTTGGGGTTTGTCCCTTTAAATGCAAATGAGCTGATCTCTGCACTAAATGGCAGTGCTGTGGTTGAATAGTGCATATTAAGGGGCAGTATTATCCCCTTCTGACATCACAAGGGGAGCCAAATTTCAATGACCTATTTTTTCACTTGCTTGCAGAGAATGGTTTACCAAAACTAAGTTACTGGGTTGTTCGTTCACATTTTCTAAGTTGATAGAAGCACTGGGGACCTAATTATAGCACTTAAACATGAAAAACGTCAGATTTTCACGATATGGTCCCCTTAAAGTAATTTGTAAGTTCCTAAAAAAATGTTTATTGTTGTACTTTTTGCTAAAACTAAAAGTAGACCAAACTATAAGCCAAGTCAAGATATTGTGCACTTGAACTACACTCTAAAAACAAATGGTGCTAAATAGCACTACAAGTGGTTCTTGGCTCCTAATCATAGAGGAACCATTGAACCACCTAAAAAAAAACCTATGAAGAACCATACGGTGGTCATATGGCACTTAAAATGGTTCCTCTATGATTACAAGCCAAGAACCACTTTTAGTGCTATTTAGCACCGTTTGTTTTAAGAGTGTATCTATGTATATTTGAACTTTTCAACTTCTGTAAATATTAAAGATATTTTTACCATGTTTTGGGGAAGTTTTTGGTAGTCGATGTTAGGGGTGTAACGGTACGCAAAAATCACGGTTCGGTGCGAACCCCGGTTTTGAAGCCACGGTTCGGTTCATTTTCGGTACAGTAAGGGAGAAATGCAAACATTAAACTGCAGGTTGTTTATTACTTTAAACTTTTTTTACAATTTGTTCACACTTTTTTAAACACTTTATTAAAATATAACAGATAAAATATATATAAAATGAAAAAATTATAAATAAAATACTACTGCAAAGTTATTTTTTACATTATTTTATAACAGAAGGTAACCTTCTCTTAAACTTTTTCTACTAAAACCTTGAACTAACAAATTCAATTCCTGAATACATTTATGAACTATTAGCCTACATTTTTGCCACTAAAAATTTTCTGTTTTGATTTATTTTGGATTGTTTAACTCACAGAATTGAATTGGCTATGTACCATCTCTGTATAAAAATAATATTACTGCTCTATGTGTAACTGCATAGCAAGCAACATGATGATACACTCATTTTGAGATTAGTGAGCTGCATACATAGCCATCTTTGATCTTTTGCACGTTTCTCCTAATCTTTGCTTGTGTTGTCAATGTAAGCTGTGACTTTACTTACGAACCCCTCCGCAGCTGAGTAACAGCTGAGTAAGCCCGGGTTACAGCTCTTCTCTGTCCCGACCAGCTGATCGCATTGTGACAATGATATGATTGACGTGATATGCAGATGAAAAATCTGATCACGCATTCCTTATTCTTGCTGTCACAGAAAGTGCGTCTCATGAATGCGTAGCAACGAAAGACGTGCATCCTCTCACGCACTTTTGAAAGAACAAAGCAGCGCGTTGACACGCGTTTAACATGCGCTTTTAGATACGACACGTAAACGTTTACATCAATAATCAAACGGATATACAACTAAGTAAATAAAAATCTTTCTGCGGGCCGAATTATGTTATATGTTTGACAGAAGACTTGCGCTGAACGCGGAGACTTCCGCCACTTAATATGTTCGTGCGGAAACGCACGTATTATGTTCCGCACAGGCGCACACAAAATGCATTCGGCCTTTCGGTGCACGTGCGCACCGTGCCGAAAGCCCTGAACCGAAACGGTCCGGTTCGAATACACGTACCGTTACACCCCTAGTCGATGTATTTGTGACAGTAAATGTGGGAAAGATTTGAACCAGCATCTTCTGCTTGAGCACCATAACTCAACATATTAAATTCCTTAACTTTATTATAAGGCCTTTTGTTTATAGTGCTAAGTCATGTCAATGACAGAGACAAGGAGGTAATACAGGATGCATTTACATTTTCACCTGGTTTAGACAACAGACAAACTGACTACTGATAATGGCATGCTGGTCTTTATAAACAAACCAATTAAAAGTGTTTAACTTGTTCTCTAATTTTGTAATTAGCTTTGTAAGTCTCACTTTATCGTTCCCTCTCATGCATCAGTTTTGAGCAGCACTCATAGGGCTTGCATATGTTGAATATGGGGTGCATTTACATGGCTCATGTCTCTATCGATACAGTGATGGGAGGGTGGTACAGGGCAGAGCAGTCTAGGATCCTCATCAGGGACATTGCTGGGTCACTCTCTCTTCAAAGGGAGATGAAAGTGGGTCAGGACTGGGGGAAGAGATGAGAGGAGAAGGAAAGAAATCAGGAGCAACATGAGAATATGCCACACAGTTTTATTTTAGTCTGTTGCGTTAATGTAAATGAGTCAAACTGGTATAGTGTTTATTCAGTGATGTTACATGGCTCGTCGGAAAACTTGGTTGATCTCAGTGTTGAGCAGTTAAATATTTTGGTTTCACGGCCACTATTTTACTGTTCATTTTCCATAACGAACGACTTGGATATTTTTAGGTATCTCATATCACTTGCTTTTGCTTTTGTAAATCAAGAATTGAAAACATCACCTGGAAGAACAAGAAACTGCTAAGAAACACAGAAGAAATAGCGTGTTTGTTAAATAGGCCCAAAATAGTCTGGCTATAAGTAGCCCACTTCTAGACAAAATAAATCAAAATTTGCTTACATGATGTTTTTGCAAAAAACTTGTAAGATGTATGATATACAGCAAATACAAGGTATTGGTTCCATTTATTTATTGTTTATATTCATTTATTTTGGGGCTATGATTATATAGGCTATGACGTCTATAAAATTTTTACAGACAGCCCAAATTTTGCAGTTTTTTAGCCTACACTGTAGGGATGGGATGGTATTAAAAATTCATATCATGATAGTGACCAAAGTTATCACGGTTATCAATATTATCATGGTTTTGTTAAAATTAGATGGAAATGTTCAAAAAGAACTGATACACACACTGAAAAGATTTTAAAAAGTTTTATTTTTGAAAATCAAAATTTTATATTTCATGTCCCTGAAATTATTTCTGTTGTAAAAAATTAAATAAATCTGTCTAATAAGTTTACTGTGAATGAATACAATACGTTATCCCTTAAATCCCATCTTGTGCAAAAACTGTTGCATGTGCGCGCCTGCGTCAAACTGATTCTGGCTGGACATAAATTGGCCGCGAGTTTTTTAAAATCAATTTTAAACGATAATACTAACCGTCAGGACATTTTATCGTGGTTTATCGTGAAACCGGTAATCGTCTCATCCCTACTACACTGTAAAAAGTTAAAGCTGCTCTACGTAAAAAAGTGAGTTCAAATGGTTTCACCTAAACATTTTTTTTCAACTTTAATTTTTTACATTTAAAGTGACATAAATGTTTAACTTTTAAAATTAAACTTTTTCCTATAAATTGTAGGCCATTGAAGTCATTCTTTTTAAGTTGATCCAACTTGTACTTTTTACAGTGTAGAAGACATCTGGGCTGTGTTTGGACGGCTATTGGACGTCTTTTAAATGCAAAAATTGCTTGCTTGGAGGGCTGGTTGAGAGAGAACTTAAAAATAGAGGAAAAAATCCCATTTTGTTGCTAAATATGCTAGCTAACCAGTTTAGTGAACATGACATGTATTTCAGATTAGTAATATAAAAGAATATGTAACAATGTTTAACTTAGTTTACTTGGTTTGTACGTTTTATTGTTTTCAACATTCTAATGTACTATTTTGTTTATTGAAGGCTAGGAACTAGGGATGCATAACGATTAATCGTGATTAATCTATAACAGAATAAGTTTTTGTTTACATCGTATATGTGTGTGTACTGTGTATAAAAACTTTGTATAGATAAATGCACACACATACATGTATATATTTAAGAAATGTTTACGTGTGTATATACATTTGTATATTTATGTATAATTTATAATAAATATAAATACTTAATATTTAAATATTTATCTAAAAATTATACATGCATATGTGCATATTTATATATACATAATCATTATACACAGTACACACACATATATGATGTAAACAAAAACTTTTATTCTGCTATAGATTAATCACGATTAATTGTTATGCATCCCTACTAGGAACTGTACACTCTCAAAAAAAAGGTACAAGAAGGTACAAATGTTGTCACTGGAGCAGTACCTTTTTAAAAAGTACACTTTTGTACCAAAACTGTGCATACTGGCACCTCAAAGGTATACACTGGTACCTTAGAGCAGTGGTTCTCAAACTCTTTTAAAAGTTTTATCACATTTTATAAAATACATTAATTTATCATGAATTCTGTGTAATTAAACCTAAAAAAAGGCAACTAACCACCAGCACTACTTTGTATAATTTTATATGTTTTGTCTAATTAAAATGTTATGTTTTAAAGAAAATTTGTCATGCATTTTCTTTGGGGGGGCAAAGGAATGCACCGTACACAAGGGGGGCTGCACGCTGAAAAAGTTTGAGACCACTGCCTTAGAGGTACCTCAAAAGTACATATCTGTACCAAAATGGTACACACTAGGACTTTTTTTAAAAGGTATTGTCCCAGTGACAACTTTTGAACCTTTTTTCTGAGAGTGTAAGGCAGTGGTTCTCAAACTTTCCCTTTGTGTAGGGTGCATCCCTTAAAAATTAATAAAATTAAACTCAAAACACATATAATAATACAATGTGGTTAGTAGCCTTATTTTTCTAAGTTTAAATTGCACAGATGTTATAAGGAATTCATGTATTTTTAAAAATGTCATACAACTATGGCCCCCTGGCACCATCTCACACTCTCCAGTTTGAGAACCAGGTAATATGTAAGTCCTATGGGGTTTGCATAGACTTCAGAATAGAAATTTGAGATCAAAGAAGGTAAGGAATGGATGTTGCAAATCTCTCGCTACAGTGATTCAGGATCTCTGAAAAACCCAGACTGCAAGTGCTAGGTTACAGAAAGCAATTGTTGATACTCATCGTGCAGGTGACCTACCTATGCATCTGGATCATCCTAAGTAAAACTTTCCTACATAAATCAGTGACTTGAAGTTGAATAAAACAAATGATTTTATTAGCAAGCTGCCCTACCTGTCAGTCAGATCAATTAAATGCAATAGGCCATCTGTCTGTACACATGCATGCATGCATCATGCAGAACAGTTTTTGTCGAACATGTATTTCAGTCTTAAAGCCCATGGTTAATAGACAGTATGCATCCATGTAAAAGGCCCAGTTGTCACCATAGGAGTTGGACACTGACTGTGACAGCCAAAGTGCCTGCCTGCATGCCTGCACACACCCCTATGCCAGGCTTCATGACTGCTCTAAGCTGGCACAGCAAGAATTAAATAGCCAGAGCTTCTAGAGATTATGCCTGGCTTAACAGAAGCTTAATCACATCGTATGTGCAGTATAGGAGGAATGGGACGGGTAAAGAGCAGAGAAGGAGAGGTGGCATTAGATGTCTATGTGGACTGAAGTTTGAGAATTGCTGTCTTGACAGTATAAATATTAGGAGTAGAGGTCATTTGTTAGTCTCACGAACCTTGTGAATTTAAAAGCAATGCACTAGAAAAAACAAGTTCAATTTTCAGTTTTTAAGTGGTAGTGTTTGTAACCATGAGCCCCATTCACTTCCATAGTATTCTTTTTCCTACTATGGAAGTGAATGGGGCTTATGATCGGTTACAACATTCCTTAAAATATCTTTATTCGTGTTCATCAGAACAAAGAAATGTATACAGGTTTGTAACAACATGAGAATGAATAAATAATGACAGAATTTTCATTTTTGTGTATTTGCATTAACTGTTGCTCAAAATTTAATAACACTGCAGCATTTTGTGTATAGATATAAATATTGTCTTTAAGTTAACTACTAGAGGATAAACAAAATAATGCTCGTTGTATTTCGATACTAAATGTGGGATTTCGACTATTAAACATCGGGATTATATTTGCATGCATAGACTGGTCATTATTTGACCACTTTTGGCTGAGTGGTTGTATATAGTAAATATAGTCTGTGACTGACATTGATAGGCTTGTCTAGGAGGGCAAAAAATGGTACTTTAAAGTTTTAAAAAAACTTTTTGTGAGGTAAAAATGTTTGAACATGACTCAAATGCAGAGACTTAAATTCTAGTTGTTTATTTTGTGTAAACCTTTTGACCAAATAGAAAACAGGCCATATGGAGTGATGACTTTTGTAGTGTGATTGATTGTTTGGCTTTATGTCTTTTGTTCATTTGTTTAATTTAGCCAAAACATGGGTGTAACATATACAACAGCTATAGAAGGAGATGCCAATACGAAAGCGACACAATTTCTTTTTTGCATCCCAATTGGCTGATTACATGTGAAATGTAAACAAATGCTTGGACATTGCTTTCTCAGAAATAAATTTTATGTAGCGCATGCTTTGTAATGTGGAGATATATTTGACCTGTGTTTTAGATTGATTTTTTTCTAATGGGTTTGTCCTTAGGCAAATCCGGTGGCCCTAGTTTATTCCAGTCCTGCTGTTTGGTCACATGTTCAACAACTCTTGAAGTGCAGAGTTGGTATTGTTAGTTTTTGTTAACTGCGATTACTACAATAAATGTGAGCTGTAATACTAGTTACAATAGTTTGGCATGTTATGCTTAGTTTAAAGATCAGAAAATTTGAGTCTGTCTTTTCGTCTGATCCCAGGTCTGGTATTTTTGTGCATGTTACTTTAAATGTTGTTGCAGAACCTTGCAAATATTTTGCATATTTTTGGACTTTACATGCAAACCATTTGAGGTTTAAAATAACTAGATGTATTGATCCGTTTCAACTATCACATTTGTTTATGTTCCCAATCAACAAAATATGCTGTAGGACATTTTTGCCATGCATTTTATATTTTCAGAAAAGTTTTTTGTGTGTTTGAAACAAATGCCCATTTGCAAAAAAATAAATAAAAAAATAAATAGGTATATCAGCCTATGATACTGTGCTGTGACTATTTATAGATGATTTTGAAGCAAGGAAGGTTGAAAAAGTGTGACAAAACAATCCAAACTACCCTTGATTTACTGATTCACAAAGTGCTAAGCAGTTCTCCTCCACAGTGATGCTGTCTCCCTTCATGCAGTGATCTGTTTGACCACTAGAGGCAGCAAAGGAAGGATCACCAGAAACTTCACAATTATCCCAGCCCTATGCATGCTTTTTTCTTTTAAATCCTGGTAAAGTCCAATTTAGTGTAGGGTGTATTTAAAACAAACGTTTTGTTTCTTCTTTTGTGTTTTGTTTCTAAATGTAAAATTACTAAACTGCTTATTTTGATGTCACCTCAAGACTACCACTGGCACCTGCAGAAAGGACCTGTGAGTTATAAACTTTTAAGAAATTAATTTATTATTGTCCATGCCTTAAGATTAATATTACCCTTACACATTAAATAAAGCAGTATACCTTATATAGTAGTATACTAGAGTAATCACAGTAATTTTAGCATATTGATTAAGCATATAAACAGGACACGGATATGGCCTGTTGTTTCTATCATTGACTGTCTATGTAACTGTTAGATGTGTGGTTTTCAGGTGAAAGGTCACGGCGAGGAAGGGAGGGCAGGGTGGGGGGAGGCTCATCAGGGATTAACAGTGGGGATTCTCCTGCATCTCTGTCTACGAAAGGGTTAGGCATAAGTGCATTGACACGTGTGGACCGATACTGTGTTGCGTTGTGTCTTCTTCATCGTTTGTGTATTATTACATTACATTTACCTTATAATTTACCATTCTCTTATGTTTACATCCTGTAAATGGGTCTTTTGAATTTAATTGAATAATCACTTAACTTGTATTATTATTATTATTATTTTAAATGGTGTTTCCTTGTTACTGTTATTTTTACTTGAACTGTGCATATATTAGAAATACTGCTAAAATTAGTATCATGTGATATAACTTTTCCTAGCGTTTAGTCAACAAGCGTGCCTTTGTTTTAGTCAATATTACACCAAAGTAATGACAAAATCACCCTGTATTGTTTTGCAACAAGTGAAGTCACCTAATTTCTAAAAATAATTTTAATACCATGTGACAGCACTGGCAGTGATTTAATAGAGTGATTTTGAAACGCTTGTGCCATTGTACCAGCTGCTATTAAGTTGTTGGACAGCTTTAAGGTTCATGTCTTGTCCAAGCATAGCACCTCATGCAACCTATTTATGGATGAAAGCTCAAACTTCTGTAATGGTAAACTTGATCCGACTCCCTCTTCTTGGCAGAACTTCCATGGCTGTAGCAACATTGGGCCATTTTTGTCACAGGTAACTAAGTGCAAAAAAGTCACATGTTGTGTTTGGAAACATGTTTTTGTAGTTACAGCTTAATATACTATGCATGCGCTTATTTGCATGATTTACATTAAAAAGTCTAGCTTTTATACAACTGGTTGAATAAGTTGGATAAAAACTAGATTTAATTTCTACATTGTAAAAAATTGCTGTAGTTATGCAGCTGTTTGCCAGTAACTTTACTGCAGATTTAAATTTATGTTATTTACTGGCAACAGTTTTTTTTTCTTTAGTTAAATGAACATTAACATGTCTTTGTCTTTACAGAATAAAACTATTAAATAACAGCATCATGCAAAGCATTCTGGGAACCAGAAATCCTCATCAATCTTTTTTTGTTTTTTTCCTTCAGATTTGGTTCCCAGAATGCTTTGCATGAGGGTGTTATGTTAGTTTTATTCTGTAAAGATAAATACTTGTTCATATTTAATGCTCAATTAACTTTAAAAAAATGTTGCCAGTAAATCAAATAAATTTTAATCTACAGTAAGTTACTGGCAAACTGCTGAATTTCTAACAAAATGTTTTACAGTGTATTCTTAATTTCTATTAACAAAGAGATCTAGGTGTCCTGAATAAAATGTACAAGTTTTCTGTTTGTTTAACGCAACTTTAACTGGCATCTTTTTAGACAAAATATAAAGTGCATAGCTAGATGCCCTGGTCCCCACCTGTTTTAAGTGTCAGTTCCATAAATGGCCTTTTTTGTTATACTGCACTTGGATATAAGGAATAGATGCGGTCCAAAGAAAGCACACACTTTAGATGGCTATTTTAAATATTTAGGGACTAAGAGGTCAAACATCACCCCTTAGCTTTACTTAGTTGTAAATATGTCACTGTTGGCAGACGAGCGGGTTGCCAATGGGAAGCGTTTACTGGAAGGGCTATGATGTATATCTGGCCATTCTGCCTGTCGATAAGGAGGTTGAAAATAAAGCAGTGAAGAGTATATGATTTGTTTTGGCCAGCATGCTGTCCTCATGTTCTGCTTCTATTTGTTTCCTTATTTAACTTTCATGTGTTCAAACAGACACATGTAACTCTGTAATGCACACTTTAAAATGGAGAAAAAACATCTCTGGCGTGTGCAGAGCTGAAACACAACCCCGGCAATCTCCCCGCAGTGTAATTGTAATTCGCTGCTGTGTTACCCCACCGTTCCTTTTGCGCTTGCTAGCTTCTTCAGTGAAGTTCGACTACCATATCTTCCCACTGCATCATGTTTACCTAGCAACACGCATCACCCGCTGCCGGCCCTCCCATTGGTCATTTCAAAACGCACCCGGGACCAATGGCAGGGCTGTTACCATGGTACAATGTGTAGTTGCCGGGTGGAATTTTGCTGCAAGGCACGTGAGTCCCGGAATCTTCGCCTTGCGTTTTTAATCTCGGGTGTCTGGAAGCTTTGCAAAGGTGATTTATTGGAACCGAGTCACATTTCCTCTCAAGAAGCAGCTCACTTATACACGTAGACGTTTATCTGTACCTTTATGCTTTACAAACTAAATAATATAATAATGTGACATAAGGGGGCTGCCGCAGCTGTCACAGGGGCGCGCGCTGCTGTAGCTGTGGAGAGAAAGGAGCAAAGTTGAATTGTCTTTAAGTTTCAGCTTGTTGTATTTGAATATATTTGCTATCAAAATATGATTTTTTTATATTTTGTATAAAATTGTCCAGTTTAATAAGCAAATTACATAAAATAATATTATCACATATATGTCTCCCAAAATCATTTAAAAAATCTGTTTTGTGCTAGTAAATATAATTTTTGTTGATTTTAGTTTTCTGTTGTTTAGTGCGTTGGAGTATCTGTCATTATGTTGTAACCCTTTAACACCTTTGGTCTTTGAACTAGTGTTAATTTTTTAGGATTGTTTATATAAATAAAACAGATTTATATGTGATTCCTAAATGGTTAAGGTTATTTGTTGCCTAATTGTTTTTTAAGATTAGAAAGATTAGACGTTTTCACTGCCTAAAACTAGTCATATCGATCGGAAAAGAAAAGCAAAAGAAAGCTACGTGTAAAGATGCATATAAACGGACATTTGTGGAGTCATGAAGGATGAATGACGACATGGTTAACCTCGTTTTGCACCACCATCAACTCCCTCCCCTTATTCTCTTTTTGGGGAGAACAGAGCTAAATTATATACCAGCACGCATCAAGATTTTTAAAATGCTTCTTAATTGTAGCAATGGTGAAAATAAACTTGGATAAATTATTGTAATGGTTTAATGATGCTTCAAAGTTTTATCCCCATAAACACGCAACCCAAACTGAAACTGTAAATACAGTAACCCAAACAGTGCGAAGTTGCTATAATATACGGTAAACATGTTCACTTAAATGTAATCATTAAAATGTGATTCTTGGTGTAATGATTTGAACTCGACTGCTTTGAGGGCAGCAACTTGTCACAAGTTATGCAAGCTGTCACCAGAGCCTTTACTGACACGGTTTATGTAATAATATGTGTATAGATGTGAAATAATGTAATTATGTTTCATGTAATAATCTGAGAACATGAGTTATGGTAACATGTTTTAAGAAGACAAACTACAAATGCACTGTATGTATGTTATTTCTTATTTTTATGTTTATATATATATAATATAGAACCAAGTGCTTAGATTGAAAGTTTAATAACACCTATGCGTTAAAGTTTCAATAAGGCATGCGTTAATTGAAACGTGAATGATCACTTAAAGTTTGCCTCATTGCAACACTTCTCAACCTCCCGTTTAAGGGCGCGATGACAATTCCCCGCTCTCAACTTTTCTCTGTTGTCTATCCCTCCTCCCCCTCCGTATCAATCTACCTGAAGTCTTGTGTTATTTCCGCGGGCACGTCATCCTGTTTCCGCGGCGTATTTTAGAGACAACGAGGAGCTAGGGGAAAGGGCAGTCTCTCGTCTGTGCTCCGCCCACATACCAAGCTGACCAATTCAAACAGCCACGGGGACCGGTCCTGGCCAATCGAATGTAAGCTGCCGTTGCGTCGGATAGCAACAGAGCCTACGAACGCGCACACAGGGGGTGGAGAATGTGGCGCCCATGAACGCGCGTTAGCAGAGAGGGAGGGAGATTTGAGGAGCTGTTCTATGGAAAGGAACATAGGCGTGTGTGCGCGCTTTAGCACAGAAAAGTTTGACGAAACTTAAAAGGGCACAGAAAAATAACTTATTTATCAAGCACGCAGCTGTGGCGAAGCCATTGTTAAAAATTGAGAATAAAATGTTTTTTTTTTATTACAGTCTTAACATTAGGTTATAACTTCTTAATTTTAGTGACATGATTTTAATTTTTCTTTAGTTCTGACCTTGTTGTGTCTGTTTGTGTGTATCATGTCCTAAACATCTTAAAAATGTCACACAGCGTTTTGCATTAGATACACTAGAACTTTGTGTGCTTGCCCATTGTTTTACAGTCCTAAAATTAATGTAATTCTGTTAATCAGGCAATGCTTCTAATGATTCAAGCAGTCTATATATATGCGCTGTGTGAATATCTATCTGCAGAGTTACTATAAATGGAGAGAAGCTGCTTGGTGGCGCTACTAAGCAGGAAAGGGGGATGCTAGGTGTTTTAAATGCACGAGGATACGTTTTGTGGCAAAGCCTTGTTTGATCTGATGAAATCTGGGTAAACAGGCATATAGTCATGCGTCACTCCTATGAAACGTGTTTCATGGTTCTCATGGCAGCCCTCGGCTTTTGGTGTTTAAACATTGAAGCGTTGGGAACTGCGTCAAGCGAGCTCCTCCACAGAGTGGCTCTCCTGTATCCCCCCCTTCACTTGATCTGCTGATGGAACAATCCTCATTGCAGGGTGTGGAGCCAGTGCCGGCCAGACAGGCTAGACAACAAGAAGTAATAACGGGAGAGCAGCGAGTTTGATTCGATACTGGCAAAAAAGAAAATGGCTTTACGGGGATAAAAATGATCGGAATTGAAGAAACGCTTGGAGACAAAAGAAGCGTTACGTTTGTGGGTTGAAACCGAAGTTGCGAGAGTTACGGCGGCAAACGTTGATGTGAAAGTGTTCGCGGAAGCTTCACTAAACCGAACGGAATTGCGAGTGCGCTGACAGCTGTGGATGGAAGTATTTTTACATTGTTTTGCCGGTTGATATTTTTTTACGAAGTTACTTATCGAGTCCTGGTTTTACGAACGGTGGAGAGTTCCGAATTGCCAGTTGCGAACTACAAGGGTCCCGGTTGTTGTTTTTTTTAATCGACTTGACAGCGCGCGCGGCTGGACGACAGCGCGCTCACCGACAGTCATAATCCCAACTTTGAGTGAAAATTGTAACTGCTTGAACAGAAAAGGAGGCGTTTGGATTTCTCAAACTTGTTTCTGGATATCTTTCCATTTTATTTTTCGATTCAGAGACATCAACACAGCCTCTTTTTTTGCAGAACTGAAGAGGTTGTGCGCGTGCAAGCTTGGTCTCCTCCTGTTTATTCGTTTGACATTTGCGCTCGAACTTAATTTTGTTTTCACCCACATCGTATTTTGAAAACGTAAAGGTTTTATCCCTTCTTCAGTAGTTGTATATTGTGTGCCTGTATCTTGCACTTTAGCACTTTGACTCGTCGTGGTTGTTTGTGCATGCACGTGTTTGTTTTGATCCTGCAAGCACACGAAACGTTTATCACAAGCTATATGTTGTTGTCACCCGTGTTTTGAGCTCCTGCCTCCCTCCTCCACGATTTTTGGACTTGCCAGCGAATAAGGTCGCCTGTAGACACCTGCGGACTTTGCCAGATCCATTAAATGGGGAAGGGGAGCTTTGTTTTTTTCACAACAGGAAGTCACTGATACTTTTTTCATCTGGAGCTGTTTTTTTGTGTGCGTAACAGGATTAAGAAAAGTGGCAACATAGCTATTGATGCCAAACGCTGCTGCTTTTTTAGTAGCCTAATTGAAGTCACCGTATGGTACCTAGACAGAATCTAAGAAACACTTGCTATTTTTGGCGGAAGTGATGGGGTAAATGGTGTTGAAAATTGAGACCCCCACCCCCATCTTTAAAGCTACCAACATTTCCAGGTTTAGCTCTGGTTTCCTTGTCAGCTGCTGAATTATCTGGATTGGAAAATTAAAGTGGGGGGTCCTGTCTCAGCAAGGATCTCAGTTATATGAACAGTTATTGATATTTTAGCAATGGAATCCCCTAAGTATCACTGGACAATGAATCTAGATACAATAAAGCTAACTTTAGTAACCAAATAAGCTCATCCCCATATAAACAGAGTATAAATATACAAATCTATATATATATGTGTGTGTGTTACAGAGTATATATATATATATAGGTCTATAAAATATATAAAACATACATAGTTTGAATATGTATATTTTTATGCCAAAAGCGAGCATTGTTGCCTGAAACCCAATCCATTGCCTTAGAATAAAATAGTAATAAAGGGAATAGCAAGGACAGAAACGAAACAGTGTTTGAAATAACTAAACGGTGCCTTTTTCGTTCATCGGTTTCTTCTGTCTGTCACTTCAGGATTTCACAAGTAATTGAAAGATATTTTTGTGCGTAGATTAAAGTCCTATCTTTATAACTTGCCTTCACGGTTCAAACTTGAGTTTAGTTACCACTGGATTGTACCCCACTGGATTATGTACTGAAGTTATAGGCATGTGAGAAGGATTACTCTATACTTGATGTCAGCGATTTTTTCAAAAGTACTTTTTGGGATCCCCAACAAACTTTATTAGAGTCATTCTTTGGATATCACCGGCCAACGCAAAAGCATTTCAGATGGTGATCACTTCGTCTGTGGAGGAGAAGCCGCAGCCTTCTAACAGAATGGTCGCAAACTTGGCGACCGAATCCTGGATTGGCAGCCCAGATCAAAATCGCTTCCTACCCCAGTCACACCTGCTAAGAAAGCCGGCAAAAAGTTAGTATAACATCTCATGCATCCATAACAAATGGATTTTTATGCCATGATGGGAAGTTTATGCCACCAAGGTTATGGTAAAATGTGGTAAACATGAGTTGCTTCATTTCTTTTGATCAATGGTAAACATAGGGCTTTGTCTTTGATGCAAGTCTTGCAGTTGACTGGATCTATTCAAGAACACCAAAAAATGCATGGAGTCACCAAAAAATCTCGGTCACCATGTATTTGTCTATTGGTAGTGATCACGATTGCATTATTTCTCAATGAATGCAGGTCAGGATGTAGCTATTAGCAGCTATTATGAATGAGTTTTTATGATGTAAATATTAGGCTACTCTGGAAAGAGAACGAGCCCACCCTGGGGCATTTCCCTTTAGACCGGACATAAATTAGTCAAATGTTTTACACACTTCGGATACCCCTATAGACATGCACTCCTTTTCCCATAATTGTCTTAACATAATATGTTAAAACAATCATGGGAATAGGCTCATTCTCAAATGCTTTCAGAGTCTGCTTGATCTTTGCGTCACTTCTGCGCGGTAATTTGTGCTGTGTGCTATGGGAGCTCTACGTGAGGTGTGAGCTCACAGTGATCGCTCTGTTGCTGGGAATCTTAGAGCTGCAGCAGAATGCTGCTCTCCACACCAGCATGTACTGTATCGTGCACGATGTACGTCACAAAGCAGATTCGGTCTTTAAGATCTTAAGATTGTATGAAGAAGACAAGTATGAATGATTTGTGGTGATGGATTCAGATTATGTTGCTGTGCCAATTGATTTCTGTTCAAACGTCAATTTTTGCTCATGATTAAAGGGATAGTTCACTTAAAAATGATAAGTATGTCAAAACCATTTCAGTTGTTTAGTACCATAACATGGATCAAGTATTACTGTGCATGAATGACTCTGAAGACCACTGTTGTATTTATTTATTAATTACTTTTGTGCGTTCCGGAGATGCTTTTATCCAAGCTATACGTTTTTATTTAAGTATGTGTGTTCCCTAGGAATCAACCCATGGCTTTTTTAGTGCTAATTTAAACTTCTAACAATTGAAGTGATAAAGCACAGTTAAAGGAAAACAACACAGTTTTTCAATATTTTACTATGTTCTTACCTCAACTTAGATATATAATAAATACCTATCTTTTTCAATGCTTGCACTTTTTATCTTTGTACAGCGTCTCGTGAATGTGTTAGGATTTAGCCAAGCCCCATTCATTCCTTAGGATCCAAACAAACGTTTTATTTTGTGCCACGATATCACCATGTCTTTAAATAGGAGAAACATGGAAGTGTTTGGTGGCTTCTAAATTCATCCCTGTTTGGATCCTAAGGAATGAATGGGGCTAGGCTAAATGCTAACACATTCACAAGGCCCTGTACAAAGATTAAAAGTGCACGCATTGAAAGTAGATAGTTATGTATCAATTTGTCTATGTTGAGGTAAGAACATAGTAAAATGTTGAAAAACGGTGGTGTTTTCCTTTAACTAGTCATTGAAGCTCTGTATAAAATGGCTTTTGAATATCGTGGAAAGTTGGAGTCCTGTGATTATCATCTTATTGTTTATTAATATGTAAAATGTCATTTGAGGAGTTATACATAGGGTCCATTCTTTGGCCCATTTGATCTTCAAGGATTCAGCCGTCCGTCAAATATTGATCTGTTTAAAACAGCTAAACAGTACAATTGCTTAATCGGACCATTTCAAGAATGTTTCAAAACTTTATTAAACTCTTGCACTGTAAAACAAACTAATCCAGGATTACTCAAGCCTTGAATTAGCTTAAAACATTAATGTGCATTTGAGCCACTGCCATAAAGATCATATAATAAAGCATTTGTAAATTAGTCCGTTGTTTAAGTCTTCTTGTGGCAGCAGTTCACTGTATTTAACTCCAAATTGACTTAGTTTGAACTACTTTACACAAAGAGAGAGAGAGAGAAAACGGAAAGTTTGTGCCAAACTTGTTGCCTAGTAAGTTTAATAGAGACAGAGAAGTAGAAAGACTTTTGTTTGTTGTTGTTGTTGTTGTTGTCGATATATCCAAAATTGTGCTCTTGCTTCAAACTAAATACTCATCCTGTATCCATAACATTATCCCTCCAATAGGACAACTGTTGTAGCTGTTATTGTTTACAGTTATTGTGAAAGGATTGAATTACAGGATTATGAGTAGGGCCTTTATGCATTTTCTGCTGCAAATTTTTATTTTTATCTGTGTATCCAACTGACTTTTTCTCCCGTTGCTATTTTTGTCCCCCCACCCCAGTCTGGCATGTCAAGCACTATGTGTATAACTGCCTTTCCGAAGCCTCAGTAACTCTTTTAAAGATAGATATAACTGCAAGTAACCTACTGGGTTAAGAGGAACTGCTGTCGGTATCTGCGTCCGCCTGTATGAGACAAAGAGCTGATGTTGTAGGCGATAGGACATCTGAACATATCATATCAATCTCAGCTGTGAACCGATGGAGTTTGGACTGTGAGAAGGACAGTTGTGGCATTAACACAAACCCATCAGTTTCGATCTTTGCCCCTTTCGCTCAGACTGCCTTTAATGTTTGTTTGCTTACCCTGTTCAGTCTAAAGGTGAAACAGACTATTTGCCACATGATAGGACATAATAAGGTAACTGTTTTACATAGGCTGTCTTTAATTAGATAATGAGGTTTGGTATTATTCGATATTTTGATGTGCACTTTGTCACGTTGTTCTGATGTTAGGTCGCAAGTTCTTAACAAAATCTTCATTTTGACAATACATATATTAGGCTACGTTAACACGGAAACGTTCTGAAGAGAAAACGCAAAAGTAGGGTTGCATTATCACTTTTTATTCTGCATTTATACGAGCGGTTTAGGTGGAAATCTGCATGCATATGGTGATGCAAAAGTGTGTGATATTTGATGTAGTATGCACTCCAGGCAGCTAGGTGGCAATGTGAAGCACTGACACACAACAACACCAAGTCCACGCGCCTGCGTACAACCTTCTTACTTTTTCTCTCAGGTCTCGTTCAAAGCAGTCTGGTTTGCCTCCTACGAATTGGCACATTAACAATTTGATAGAGGTAATTAATGCACCTTCTCTGATCAGTAATACTAGCTGTGAATATTTTGTACAACTGCTGGAAAGACTCTTGTATATTTATCAGAGCTGCTATGGCAACTTGAAGGTCCGACTTATGGAAATAATCCAACGTGTTTGATGTTATTTTCCTGAACTGTTGCATGCCTGTGACGTAAACGCGAACGAGAGGAAAGCCACCGCGACTTTTGGGTTTTTACTCTTTAGACGGAAACGCAACGGTAGAGCGTTTTTAAGATTTCCACTCTGGAGGGTGGTTTCACTTTTTTGTATTTTTAAGCCCCAAAAACGCCATCACTGTGTAAACGAAAGGCACATCCGATAAAATATTATTACGTTATTAGCGGCCTTAATGTCCATGTTTTAAGACTATGGGACCCCCAGATGTGACATAACCTAAAAGTCTGTACAGGATTTTAGTACATAATTTTGTCATTTTTAATTTGTCATTCTCAACAGTTCTTATAGCGTTGAAAGCCCACACAAGCTCAGCAGACTTTTAAACCAAAGTGCATTGTGGCATATTTATGACCACAATCAATTCAGTTTTGTTCAGTTCTGATTTATTAAAAAAATTCACTTGCTTTAAGTTAAGATAAACATTGCAGAAAAATCTGCCTGTTGTCATCTTTTACATATTCAAAGGAGAAAAGTGAGAAATATCTTCAAGCTCATTGGCTCTCACTCTCCCCGCCTCTTGCTGGATTAGACATGGGCTTGAATCAGTACAAAAACATGTTTTTGTTTACCAGATGCGCACACACAGTGTACCTGCAAGACCAGAACAGCCATTCTGCCCATCCATCCAACATTTCCTTTAAATAACACACATTCAGCTTTGTCACAGAAGGTGTGTTTAACATGGAAACAACTTTTCTCTGCGTCATTCCCAATATCTCTTTCCCTGTCGCTCACACACACGCGTTTCTCAGGTATTTACAGTTTTCCTTTGTCTGTGTTTGTGTCTCACAGCCTGACTCAGTCTGACATCATTCTGGCTCTCCTCTTTCCAAAAGGAAAGTAAACAGTGTGAATAGGCCCAGTCCTCACTCTGTGTCAACATCCACCTTCACTGGAGCAAGTGGCTCTTTACTCAAGGGGCGCTTGATTAGTGCTGGTCACTTTAGATTAGCCAGTCTGGTGTTAACGTAAGCTCGTGTTCGCCTTGAGCTGTGAAGGTGCAGCCTCGCCAGGAGATCAGCACGTAAGCTTCTTTAGGTCCCGCGACTGATGTTTAAAACTTGAGGGGTGGAGTCTTTGCACTGACGGTTACAACAAGCAGCCTTAAATCGTGATTGGAATAGCAAAAGTTTTGTTAAAATGTTGGACGGTTGGTACATTTAAAAAAGTAGTGATGTTCGAATTATCTCAATATTCGCTGGGTCGAATAATTTCAAAACTATCAAATATTGGCCAGTTATCATGTCCATTCCTTTTGGTCTGTACTGGCGGCCCTGTCAATAAATCATAAACTATTTCTGTTTTAAAATATTTTTCGTAAATTTGGAGTACTTTATTTGTAAACTAAAGGGCTCGTTATAGTTGTGCGTAAGTCCTACGGCGTAGGTTCCGCGTCGGTTTTCATTTATACATTTGCGTCGTCGTCCGCGTCAACTTGCAAACACACGCGACTTTTGTTGTAGTTTGAGTTAAATCACTCCTCAACTTCTACCATCTTTGTTTTCACGTCGCAAACGTGAAATGAAAGGTCACAGCCCTTGCAGTCCACGCAGAACTGACGCGCTGTTAAAAATTTTGCGAGGTGCACGTCAGGCTACGCGCAGGCTACGGATAACCTACAGCGTAGCTATGGTGTAGAGCTTACGCACGACTATAAATTGTGCTTAAGTATTCTTCTGCCTTATTGGTGGTTATGGATTTAGCATCCGCATTAATCCAATGCAATTTACAGTGCATTCAATCTACACATTGTCTTATCATTGTGTTCCCTGGGAACCGAACCCATGACCTTTGTGTTGTTAACGCGTATGTTCTACCAACTGCATTATGAAAAGTTATTTACTAGCCTATACAGCCTATATTAGCCTTATATCAGGCATCAGTTCTTTAGATGTTGGTTTCGTTTTAGCAATTTAGGGCCGAACAATATTGAAATCCCAGAAAATTTCGCAAGTGGTGCATTACAATGGTTTGGAATAACTAAACGTTCATATTACTTAAAAGTTAGATATAGTTGAAGTTTTATATATGTATGATTGTTAGTGCCTTGGAAAGAATTGGAAAGAATGTAAAACGTATTTCGGTTATGTAATTTTCAATTTTCATTTACAAACTTAAAGGGACAGTAAATAGGGTTTTAAGTGTTTTATTCATCACAATCAATGTCTTTATTCATAAATATGTCCTCGTTGGTGTCAAATGACCTCTGCCATCTGACTTTTCTTTGTAAGCTTAAAATTTCTTCTCTACTTCCATTGAATGGGTAAGTCCAAGGAGGCTTCCATGTCGTTCTGCCATACTGATAAACTATAATAGCAGAGAGGGACAAAAAGCACTTGCCTACGAATGCGTTTCCACAACGCGTTGTCATTCAGAAAACGTGAACTAGCCGAAACGGACAAGGAGATCAGTGAGTACATAACGGCTACCGTATTTGCAACACGCATTTGGAAAAGCGAGGCGCTAGAGAGCACTATTCATTTGAATGCAAAATACAATTTCACCACTAGATGGGGGTAAATCCTACTTATTGTCCCTTAAAAGCATTATATGCATTATAAAGCATACGGGATATGAAATGTTGTGTTATTTTGAAAGTTATTGCACTTTCTCAAACATCGTGCAGCCCTACAGCAAGTGAACTTGAACACGAGTTGCTTGAATATACAACAAACAGACAGTGCTTGTTTTAGTTTCGCCTGTTGCTGGCCTGCATACATCTATATCTAATGTCGTATTTCGAGGTGGGGAATTTATTTTATATTTAACCCCCATCAGCTCTCAATTTACCAGTGTCACTGTTTGAGGCGTCAACCCAGATGGCTTTTTATTAATAGTGTGGAGACTGACTCAGCTATGGGGTTCTGACTGTTTAAAGTTTTCTGTGGGAGTGTTTGGGGTTTGGCTGCCAGGAAAGGTTGGACGGGGTTATCGCTTAATACGACTGGAGGCATTGAACTTGGTTGAAAGGTTGAACGTTTTGCACCAGCCCTGTTGAGGATGGTGTCCTCTTGCAAATCAGGCGGTTCAGAGAATCGAGGGTTGAGATCAGGTGGAGGTTTACCAGTGGGGGATTGCGAGATGGTAGTTGGCAGCACAAGCTCATTCAGTTGTTAAAAATAATCCTGTCATGATTCCTAATAAACGATGGTAAGATGAGTATAACCCAACCTCACTGCCCTCATACTACGTATGCAAACAATGTACTAGTTTAGCGGTCAGTTCTCGAGTGGGATAAAGGAAACGACAGAAACCTGACAAGTCGGAGATGACAATACAAGGATGTCCTTCCGTTCAGAGTTTTTTTTTTGTTACAAAATTATATCAAGTGAGGAATATCTTTTTATTGCACATTTGATAAGGCAAAACGGACTGCTTTCCAGTGCATGCTGGGAGATGTGTCCCTTTTAAAAATGTGACTTTTTTGTCTACAAAAGAGTCAGTAATGGTTTATTTCTGTTTATCTAGTTGTCACTGGCCCTGGCCCTGGCCCAGTGAGAGTTTGAGTTACGAACTTTGACAAGTTGCCCTGCACCCTTGATAACCATACCTGCTCAAGCTTACCCAAGCTCGGAGGCCAACCATTGTTAAACACTGTAGGCCTGATTTTAGCTGCACTCATCCCTCAGGGCATTTGAACTGTATAAAAGCCTGAAGTCCTGTGGTATGGAGCATGACACCCATGTGACCTGTCATCTGCAGGCATGTTAGACAGCAGGCATAATTTGACACACACACACAACCTCTATGTTCTGTATGTCTACAATGTCTCGCTTTGCAAAAGACACACGGTCCAGTAATCTAGGCTTTAGCAACACAACTGTGGTTTATACAAAGTTCAAGTTGTTACCAACACAGTTTATTTGCATGCCCAGATTGAATGTGTGACCTAAAAGACACACTGACGTGCCCTTAAACACGCAGCTTTGTTCGATGCGTTGACTTTTCCACAGAAACAGGAAGTTAGGGCGGGACATACTGCATAACTCCTCCCCCTTTAAACCAATAGCATTTAGTTTACATCGCAGCCTTGAATCTGATAAGAAGTCGAAGTGTAAAATGATGTCATACAAATTGGTCACAATGGAGATACTTTACGTTTAAAATGCTTATATTTTGTTTCGGCGTATACTTCAGTTTTGTTATCCTCATATTTACACAAATAAATGTAGTTTTATAATGTTATAAACTTTAATAATGATTTTTTTTCAGAGGATAAATGCTTTTTTCCTTTAATGCCTATCATGGTGTGTCCAACTTTGGCTCAGTAGCACATGCATACCCATTACCCTAACAGGGAATAAGATAGGGGGTCAATATGGACTTCGAAGGGGGGGGGGCTGTTCAGCTGTTCTCATGCACACACTACCATCCTCTTCCTGTGCCTTAGAGACAGGGAGTAGGCTGGTCTGTTGCCATGGTGACATCCTGATTGGCAGCTGGCAGCTGTGTTTGGTCAGCTGTGGTGATGGTCGGGGGTGTCTCGTGGTCTATGCGTGGTTAATTGCAGTGCACGATTACTTCATCAACCACCTGATATATTTAACCGCTAGGATCTTGACAATCAATTTTACCCAGGCACCTGTGTGTCTACAGATGAGCGTTGCGTGTCATTTGTTTTATTTTATTAATATTCTTGCCCGTTGGGGACAACGTTTGTTTGCGTGCTATGGCCAGATCAGCGTCGATTGAGAGAGGAGGAAAAAGAAAAAGGTAACAGGCAGGGAAAGGGAGGGCGAGAGAGCGGCATTGTGGGAAGGGTTGCTGATACAGCACAAGCTACCAGGTTTATTTATAGAGACCTCGCCGCCCAGCCCTTGGATACCGGCAGCCAATCAGGAGGAAGAGAGAGAGGGCGCCTCTGACCAATGAGAGCGGAGGAAGGGGGGTGTCACACTCAGGAAGTTCTCAATGTGTTCATTTCAGCATTTAAAGGCACAGTGTGACGTTTTTTTTTTGTGCTCAGCAGATAGCATTGTTTAAACAGTTATCATATCTTTATGAAAATGAGTTTAGAGATGAATGAAAATTAATATGAAGGTTATTGACACTTTCACTTTTTAAAGAATAAGAAAGCTATGATGTGCTTTGACCGTATCAACCAGTTGCTTACAAGCATTTATTTGATAAATGAAGGCATTTGGGACGTAACTGAGCAGTCGTATTAGTTGCAACAGAAACCAGTTGGAGATGTGGCGTGATTTTGATTTCCAGGAACGCACATACTGATAAAATCCATTGTTTCAATGCACTACAAGTCGCTTTGGATAAAAGCATCTGGCAAATGCATAAATGTAACGTAATGTCTTGTAATAAGATGAGTCACATATTTAATGCTCTGTACATCCAAGCATCCTCCTGTCAGTAAGTTGATGGTGGGACTCCTCCTATAGGCATGTTACAGCAATGCTCGCCGTCACTCTCTGGAATTGATGGTGGTCAGATGTGTCGTTTTGCACTTTGTTTAAGCTACGGCCATTGATCGTGGGGCTATTTCAAGTTGTAATGTGTCACTGATAAATTTCACCCCTATTACTCCTCACCTGTCAGCCCCTGAAAGTGGCAATAAAAGCATTTGCTGTGGGATATCTCGTCCATTTCATATCCTCCCCGTTTCACTTGTACATCCTCGCTTCCGCACTCAGCAATCTTACTTAATTACTGTATTCTTGGCACATGTTCGCCCGTTCTCTTAATGTCTATTTCCTTTTTATGTTATGAATGGGAACGTTCTGGGTGGATTATTGGGGATGAAAATAAAATGGCATCTTGTAGTTAAAATATCAGTTGGTACAGCATTAAATGCCTGTAGTTTAGTGTCCTTATCTTTTTTATACAAATTATTTTTTTTTAAACATTTATGATTTGTGTTCTGAATTGTTTATGCACATTTGTAGTATTTATTGCATTGCATTTATGCTAATTAAAAAAAACTATAAAAAATATACATTTTGCACTTTTATTACATTATTCATCATTGAAAATAATAGCAAACAGTTCTATATTTTTCTATTATGGTGAATTTTACCAGGCACGCACTTGCATGCATGATTCACATTTTTACCTTATTTTTTTACATATTAAGGGTAAACCACTAGGTAGTAGTCTAGTGTGCACCCTGAATGCTACATATTTGTGGCCAATAAGTGGCAGCACAGGACCATGGATAGCTCTGCTTGTCTCAGTCACTCCCATTTCCCACTGAGATTTTAGTGTGCAAAGTCAAACACTGCTTTTCTTTGTTTTGCTTGTTGTACAGTGACCTACTGAACACGTTTGCATATTATCAGCACAGAGCTGTCGGCAAAATATGTGTTGTTTAAAAACTCAAAAAAGAGATTTATTCTGAATTTCCAAATTATTATCGGGGCTTCGAAGGCATTACATGAACGTCTCAAATCAAACACAATCCATGACATGCTTAGAAGATCTTTCAATAAAATGTTTTTTTTAAATCTATCATTTTTAAATTTCTACTTTTCATGTTTTTTTGAGTTTGCGATGTGTCTTCTTAAACCATCTCTCTCGTTTCTCTCTGAAGGTGGAAGCAGCTCAGGATGCAAGCCCCCCTCCTCTACCCTCTGCCAGCCTGCCGCCTTGGGCTTCTCCCCCGCTGAGCCAACCATGTCGAGCCAGCACAGCCACCCCTCCTTTAGTAACATCCACTCCATGGCCGACCAGCAGCAGGTATCAGACACACCCTCTCTAAAACTAAACCATATAACAATTATAAAAGTAAATACCATCTTGCGAAGAATTACAATGCTCAGGATAAATCCAAATATGTAGCTCAACTTGTACAGTATAGGTCTAAGGTCATGGATTCAATATCCTGCCCTGTCAGGAAAAAGCTTCTAATATTTGTTATTTCGGTACAAGTATGAATCTTTGAGGTACTAATATAGACCGTTTCAGCGGTAACAACATAAAAAAGCCGCTGTCGCGGTCCGCACGTAACTTCCGGTAAACTCCGCTAATAATAAATAACAACAAATTCTTTAAACATAGTTTATTTATATAACAAGCAAACAAAACAACACATAGATTACCTAGGAAACCAAAACATTTGTTATTTTCGACGAGGCATTTGTTCAAGAGATCAGTTTAGCAACTAGTCAGACCATTAAAAAAACGAAACCGGAAGTAAGGTTCGGATCCAGACGTGTATCACGTGCGTCCGATGAAACCATCTATACAGTAAATTTTGGAGGTATTAATATAAACAAACGTATACTTTTTGAAAGGGTATTGTCCCAGCGACAGCTTCTGTACCCTTTGGAGAGTTTGGGGAATGCACATAGTAATAAAACACATTGCTTTAAAGCATAGGCAGACACTACTTAAGTATTTTTACTTTCTACATAATAGTAAATTTTAAGTATTCGTATTATATAAGGTTTTTTTCTTTGGAAAACATACATTCCAAAGCATACAATCATAATTTTTACTCCACTACATTTCATAGAAAGTAATCTCATCTCAAGAAAGTAAACGTACACAATTTTTTATGTAATTAGGTATTAAATCAATTTTAATATGCAATATAAAAGGAATACACAGTATGATTCTATGCTTTAGAATGTAGTGAACATTTTTTTGTAAAGTAAAGTAAATTTTTTCCCAGGACAGAAGCCGCTTTTCCACTGCACACGACATACGGAAACGACAGTCGAGTTCTCCCCCTAGTGGCAGTCGTAATGAAGTTTCAGTTTAATCGTATATGGGAGAGAAGCTCATTCCAGCGCAAGATATAACGTACACAAATCAAAATTAATAATGTATTACTTATCAGTAATCAAAAGTGTTTTTTTAAGGATTCAAGTGTTACTAATAAAGTCAAACGAAAAGTATTAATAATTTTCACCTCACACGCAGTTTGTGATTGGAATACAATGAAAAACATAACTTCCTGTCGGCATATCGCATGCGGTTTAGTCGCACAAGTTAAAAAATTTTAACGGATCCAACGCTCAAAACGGATCCGATATTTACGCATCCGCAGATGGTCGGCACCTCACGCAACCCCTTTGCGACTCTCCATAGGAAATGAATGACTTCCGGCTTATTGGCCGTTGTTTGTCGTGTGCAGTGGAAAGGCGGCTAAACACTCTAATAATGCACAGATGCTTGGAAAATTTAACTAAAATACTAAAGTAGTGTCCACCTCTGCTTAAAAGCACTATAAGTTGTTTTGGATAAGTATGATAGTGTACATTTACTAGTTTACTTAGTTTGGTTTGCATTGTACGTCCATATTTACAACCAGTCTGTAAAAACCCAGCTAAAGTCTTTTTGTATGATTTACTGTTTCTACATAAAATCTTCCTACATAATGTAAAGAACATTTTGTGAAAATATAACCTTGATATCTTTAATACTGACTGAGTAAGGTCATGTCAAAGATTGAAATTGAAATTAAAATCAATGAGTAAAATTCAACTTAATCTCAAAATGTGATTATTTTCTTCTAACTGATGTTGTGGTGTTTGTACAGGTGCTGTCAGATATGACCATCCTGCAGAGGAGGATTCCACCCAGTTTTCGAGATCCCGCCAGCGCACCGCTACGAAAACTCTCTGTCGATCTCATCAAGACATACAAGCACATCAATGAGGTGAGCAGTTAAAACACACTTTTATTGTGGTCCTTAAAAATCCTAAAACCAAAATCTTAGCCAATCCAGAGACCTTTATAAAGCTTTATTTTCTCAGCATTACTTTTAGAGCAACTGTTATTCTGAACATTAACTACCGGTAACACTTCTACAATACATGGGGTGGTTTCCCGAACAGGGATCAGCTTAAACCAGGACTAGGCCTTAGTTTAAATAGGAAATATAACTAGTGTAACGAACATAGCTTACTAAAAACATTATTGAGGAAAAACAAAGGGCACTGCTGTATTTTAAGATATGTCTGTTGTTTTCAGTTTGGATACCTCTTATATTTATTTTAGTCTAGGACTAGTCTAATCCCTGTCCAGGAAACCGCCCCATAATGTTTAATCAGGCATTAATTAGAAACGACACGAACATTAAAGAAAGGTAAGTAAACCTTTATCCATATTAAAAACGCGTGCTTGGCTTTCCAGGTGTATTACACAAAGAAGAAAAGGCGAGCCCAGCAGGTTCCCCCTGAGGACTCCAGCACCAAAAAAGAGCGCAAGGTGTACAACGATGGCTACGACGACGACAACTATGATTACATTGTGAAAAACGGGGAGAAGTGGCTGGACCGCTACGAGATCGACTCGCTAATTGGAAAAGGCTCCTTTGGACAGGTAAGACCGCATCAAGAAACAATAAAGTATAGACCGGTAGATTGACCAGAATAAAGATTTACTATATTAATCAAAAATCTGGTGCATTTATTTACTTTTATGTTACACGATACATTGTTACTACTTCAATTGTTGCTGTTAAACTACAAACATGGTGCCATTAGAGATCTGATGGTTCTGCTTGTGTAGGTGGTGAAAGCCTATGACCACCACGAGCAGGAGTGGGTGGCCATCAAGATCATCAAGAACAAGAAAGCCTTCCTGAACCAGGCCCAGATCGAGCTGCGGCTTCTTGAGCTCATGAACAAACACGACACTGAGATGAAGTACTACATAGGTAAACTTTACATGCATTTAGTTGTACTGTGACTTGCAATGCAAGAATGCCAAGAAATGGGCATGGGAATCATCAGGAGTTGAATTTTCATTGTTTTGATTTTGAGTTGAAAGTAATGACTTGCAGTTCAGTGAGTCAAATGTTAATTCAGTAAGAGCTCTGACTGATTCATTAAGTGACCAAGAGATTTTCTGTGACTCTTGTGCGAATCATTAAAAACTGATTCATAAGAGTCATTTGCTTGACAGTCTGACTACGCTGGTCGCTGTGTTTGTTAGTTGTTGCATCCAACCTGCGTCAGCAACGCAACAAAGATAGCCATTAAAAATGTTATTTTGCTTTGAGCTTGTTTGAGAACCAAAAATGAATCAGAAACCATAAAATGAATCCAGTTCCTGACTCCCATGACTCCCATTAGACTTGAGGAACACAATCACATATGCATGCTTATTAACTTGCATAGGGTCCTAATACATCTTTCTTTTTGTTTTGGTTCCCTTCAGTCCACTTAAAGAGGCACTTCATGTTTCGTAACCACCTGTGCCTGGTATTCGAGCTCCTCTCCTACAACCTGTACGACCTCCTGCGCAACACCAACTTCCGCGGCGTCTCGCTCAACCTGACGCGCAAGTTCGCTCAGCAGCTGTGCACGGCGTTGCTCTTCCTGGCCACGCCCGAGCTCAGCATCATCCACTGCGACCTCAAGCCCGAGAATATCCTCCTGTGCAACCCCAAGCGCAGTGCCATCAAGATTGTGGACTTTGGCAGTTCCTGTCAGCTAGGACAAAGGGTGAGACTACGTCTCAGGCCTATTGGCTTCCATATTTTTTACCGGCAGGCTGAGATGAGGTCGCACCCGGTAGTTAACTAGCGCAGATTTCTGAAAAATCGCATTCTTTATGGCACGGCCGATGTTAAACGAATAGAGGAGATGCTAGGGTGACCCTGAATCCGTAAGAGAGAAAATAAATAGCTAGGTGGGATGTGCATTCATGGCACATCCTAGAGGACTTTCCCAGCTTGAGAATAGATTCCCGGTGCTGGTGGTGGTGCTACACCCTCCTTAACTCGCAGCTTCTGCTGCCCCCTGGTGGAGATAAAGTGGAAGTCACTCTGAAAGCTTAGTTTAAACCAAATTAACTTGATGATAGACATTTGTGCATCCTGCATGTCTTTTATCTGCTGCTTCTTCCTCCAGATTTACCAGTACATCCAGAGTCGGTTCTACCGTTCGCCCGAGGTGTTGCTCGGCATGCCCTATGACCTGGCTATAGACATGTGGTCCCTGGGCTGCATCCTGGTCGAGATGCACACAGGCGAGCCACTCTTCAGTGGCTCCAATGAGGTACAGCTCATATATCTGCAATATAACTAAATCGAGCAAGGTTGCTTTTAATTGGTCGCCAATCAGTCAATCAAACAAATGTAGGCACTCAAAATACTTGTCCCACCCTCTGCTGCTTCTGATTGGACTATTTTATCGATAATCAAGTTATTGATCACTGTTTTTGAAGTTAGCATTAATTGGTCTGATGTGTACCAAAAGTTTAACTACATAAAACCTGACAGCGTTTTTAATTTAGCACTTATTCTGATGACATGCAAGATCATTCCCTGTGTACTAAAATAACAAATGCATTTAAAAATAATTTTGATTACCTACATACTGTTTTATTGCAAAGCAGACACATCAGTTTCACATAGTCAGATTGGGATCTCGCCCTGACACTCGACTGTATGTTCTCTCTCTCTCTCAGGTGGACCAGATGAATAAAATAGTGGAGGTGCTAGGGGTCCCTCCTAACCATATGCTGGATCAGGCCCCTAAAGCACGCAAGTACTTCGACAAGCTATCCGACGGCCTCTGGACCGTCAAGAAGAACAAGGATATTAAGAAGGTACTTTATCCTTCAGCCTCCGTGAGTAAAACTCTGCTTCTACTTAACCTTCACCCTTCGCCAACGCCCCGCCCCACCCACACTTCACCCGACGTTCACCATATCCTCTGGGAGAGGGGAAGAGAGAAAGCAGGCTGAAAGAATCAGAGATTACAGAGCGACTGAAGTCCAAAGTATACTTGGGTTGTCCACAGTTTGTGTGAATGGCATCCATCTGTTGAAACACTTGTGGTCAATAGAGAATACTTTGAGGCTGGAGTGCTTCAATGTGCCCAAAACGTTACAGAATTCAAAAAGTTTACATTAATGCATTTGGCAAATGCTTTTATTCAGAACAATTTATGGTGCTTTCCTGGATTTATCGGTTTATGGAAATCGAACCCATCACTTTGACGTTGTCAACTAATCTGTGCTAGACAGCAACCTCCTCCTCTCTCTGCATCTGCTCTTCTTCATCAACATCATTGTCCTTCATCGTGGTCATTCTCATAACCGTCCTCATTTATGCATCAAATCCAGCTTTATTTTGGTATCCACAAACTTCCAAAATGGTGGCACGGCAGTAGCTTGCTGAAGCGCTCTGGATCAAATTGCTGCTAATTGGTGGTATTATTCAACGGATATGGACATAAGAGCAAACAGCGTTCTTGTTTATCAATGATTTTGACTTATGGCTATATAAAGCAATTCAGTAATTTAGTATCTTAATGTATCGCAATTAAAATCTAGTGAAGGCAAGTTGCACATCTGCAAGATGCACATGTTTATAAATAATTCATCAATTTTTGTTTTAGTATTGTGAGGAACAATTCCAATATCATTATCAATATACTGTAGAGCTGTCGCGATTGGTCGATACAGTTGACTGCATCGCCGCTGATAATTAGTCGACATCAATATTTGCAATCGATTCCATTATTTTACCTTTTAAATTTTGTTCTCACACTAAAATAACAACCTCCACACCACTAGTAGACGCAAAACTTATGTCTATCGTCATCTTTAACACTCCGCCGTTTTTAAAGTTGATGGATGAAGTGGGGTCGAGCGCAATATCTTTTGCCTGTCGTTTTGGCATCTTTTGGCATTAAACACATAATGAATAACTACATTATAAATACAAATATATATTCCAGGGGTCACCAATCCTGGTCCTGGAGGGCCCGGTGTCTCTGCAGAATTTAGCCCCAACCCTAATCAAACACACCTGAAGCACCTTACTTAGCTGCTTCAGGTGGGTTTGATTAGGGTTGGAGCTAAACTCTGCAGAGACACCGGCCCTCCAGGACCAGGATTGGTGACCCCTGATATAAAGAGTTAATTAGTAGTATTTTTATATAATATAAAAAGAGTATGCCACGGTAAAAGAACATTAGGATTTAGGATTGTTTGATTGAATGTTCGTTGATTTTTGGTGGTAAATAATTTGTTTAGAAGAATCGATTAATCGATAAATTAGATTAGTTGATAAAAAATAGTCGTTAGTTGCAGCCCAAATACACTCTGTGCACAGCCTTGCAAAGTTTAGTTTATTTGACTCGTACATGTACACAGATGTTCGATGCATGCGTATTGCGACAAAATGCAATGCATCTTCTGGGCTACATACTACATTCTCCTATGCGCGACCTTTGCGAACAATGTACGTGGGGTTTCAAAAATCTGGCGGTTGTGCGTACAGTTTGTATGCACTTTTCTGAAGATTGTGTCACGTGCACTGAAAATGGACAATCGCGTACGTGTAAAAAATGGACTATACTTTGGCTTACTTAAAGGGGCATTCCAATTTTTTTGAAAATATGCTCATTGTCCAGCTCCCCTAGGGTTAAACATTTGATTTTTACTGTTTTGGAATCCATTCAGCTGATCTCCGGGTCTGGCGCTACCACTTTTAGCATAGCTTAGCACAATCCATTGAATCTGATTAGACCAACTCTATGGGAGCTGGAAAATGAGCATATTTTCGAAAAAAGTGGAATGTCCCTTTAAGGACTCCTGTTGAAGTATCATTACTTTCACAAAAACACCTTTTAGTCTTCATTCACCTCCATTCATACTGTAAATGATTATTTTTCTGTGAAAGTTAACATGAAATGAAAATTCCCCCTAAATTTCTAACATATTATGTTCTTGGATTTATTGTGCATTCATAAGTGCACATTATTCTCAAGTAGAAAGACAAATTTTTGGCTTGTAATCTTCCATGAGATATTTAGGCATGGACAATTTTAAAGGTTTTAACCTGCATTGTTAAATATTCAGTTTCACTCAGAAATACAATAAAATAAGTTGAGAATCCCATTTCATGTTGACTTTAATAATAATATATATTATATATATACAATATATAAGTAACACTAGTACATTTTTACATTTAATTAACCTCTTACAGCTTGGAAGGTATAATGTTATGTTTTTAAACACCTGATAAAAAGCTTGATAATCCCTACTCTAAGTATGATTACTGTATATTTGTGTTAAATTGATGAAGCAAAATTAGTTAGCGTTTTATTTATCCTCTTCTTTTTTGTTTCATATTCATTTGTTACACCAGGAATATAAACCACCTGCCACACGACGACTGCACGAGATCCTGGGGGTGGAGACGGGAGGTCCAGGGGGGAGACGGGCTGGAGAACAGGGCCACGCGCCCTGCGACTACCTGAAGTTTAAGGACCTGATCCTGCGCATGCTGGACTACGACCCTAAGACACGCATCACGCCCTTTTACGCGCTGCAGCACAACTTCTTCAAGAAGACGACGGACGAGGGCACCAACACCAGCAGCTCCACCTCCACCAGCCCTGCCATGGACCACAGCCACTCCACCTCCACCACGAGCTCGGTCTCTAGTTCTGGTAAGCATGTGACCATGTTTAGCGTTACAAGCTAAGGAAAGTAACATTTTAAAAAGATTGGAATTTTTGTCATTGCTACTTAGGTGGATCTAGCGGTTCTTCCAATGACAACCGAAATTACCGGTACAGCAACCGGTACTACAACAGCGCAGTCACTCACACGGACTATGAGATGCAGAGCCCACAGGTGAGGTTACTAACGAAACGTTTCATGCGAAACGTTTTAAATCTCTTAAAGATGCTGTAATGACATAAATGTATGGAACAAAGCTGCGCATTTCAAGGCACATGCCGTATACAGGTTGCTTGGCTACAGAACCTTTTTTTTTCTCATTTTAGGCTCCATCTCAACAGCAGTTGCGCATCTGGCCCGGAGGTGACAGCAGCATGGGTCAGCTGTCCAACAGCAGCAGCGATTCATCTTACACCCAACTGATGTTGCACAAGCCGGCGGCCACGCAGCACTCGCGCCACTTCCTGGGCAACATCGGGGGCATGATGGAGCCGCACCATCCCCACCCCATCTACGGCAGTCACCACAGCAACGGCAGACAGCTCCGGCAACAGCAGCAGCAGAACCAGCCGCAGGGCCAGACCTCGCAGGGCCAGCAGGGCCAGGCGCTGATGCCTGTCTCTTCCCCGCAGATGCAGGACAGCATCGAGCTGAGCCTCACCCACCACCACCATCTGGGTCAGTCTTCCATCATGCAGCCACCCCCGTCGAGCTTGGACTCCAGTCAGTACGGCTCCTCCAACCTCCACTTGGGCCTCTCTGCCTTTCGGACTAGGACAGTCATGGCCCCCCAGCAGCCCCCCTCCGCTTCCCAGCAACAGTTGCCACAGGCCCCAGCCTCCCAGGACAGCATGGTCGCTGCCTCCGGTTTGGGATACATCCCTCCGTGCTACGCCGGCAGCAACAACAATAACAACCCGGCCCAGGGAAGCGTGGGAGTAGGGGGCATGCTTACCGGGGGGCCTCCGCCCAGAGGAGTGGGGGGAGCTGGGGGGCGGCCGGATTCAGAGGAATCCGCCATGATGGCAGTGTGCGGTAGTGGGAGTGGGAGCGGTCAGAGTGCAGCCAACTCTTGATAAATCTTGAACAAATTCCAAAAGCCATACGAAAATTTTAACGAAAACGTAACAGTGACAAAAAAATGCCACACCTACACACACACACACGAACGCGCGACACGTAGTCGAACGTATAACAAAACAAACACACGGCCACACCGCAGAGAAAAACTTGTGAAATATCAAACCGTTGATTTTGGTTTTTGGTTTCGTTTTGGTTTTGCATGGGGAGACGGTCAGGGAGGGCACGAATGGGATGATTTTAAAACTATTTTTATCCTTGTTTTCCTGTTAATTTGTTTTTCTTTAATCGAAGGAGAAGAGCAGCGGGCAAAGTGGTCGAAAACAGAAGGTTTCAGAAAGTTGGTTTTTACCATTGTTATATTGTTATTTGATTTTATGTCAGGTTTGCAGGTTTTTTCTTTTCGTTTTTGTGAGAGGATTAAAAAATTGAATGTGTTTGTCAAGACGACAGCAGCATGAGAGAGTTCCCTTAATTTTGTTTTGCCGTAATTGTACATTTTTAATTTATTAAAAATCACTACATGCAGGAGAGAAACGGGAGAGGGCTAGAAGCGATCGAAATCGAGAGGTGGCTATTTGTTCTGGGTTTATTTATTCAAAGTTTTATTTATACAGTTTTTTTACTGTTTGAGGGCGACTACAAGCAAACAAAACTAGGTTTGAGTTTTTACCTTTACTTCAGTTGTTTTTGTTTGTTTGCTTTTTGATTATATATCTCACCCATACGACAGACACAAACACACACACACACACACAGGCACGCAGACACATTTTTGTTACTTTTTTTAACGTTTCCAAACTCTATCTCGCTTGACACACTGGCTTATATATCTCAAACTATGAAACGAATCCTACGAATGAAATAAAGCAAATGACAGAAACTCTTTTTAGTCACCACACAGTGAGAAAAACCAACTAACACCTAGAGGAGGAGGCTGAACCGTGAGCCGCTTTCACAAGGAGAGGCGTAACGTAACTCGACTTCACTTAAAGGAGGAAACGTCTTGGAAAAACATCGCAACGTTTTGCCAGAAGGAAAACCAAAATGCTTCCCTGTTGTTCGTTTCGAAAATAGTCTGCCTTCTTCTATTCGCCATCTCACTCTAGACTCTCTCTGTCACCTCTCACTTTTTTTGGTTTTGTCTCTTTCTCTTGCTTTTCTAACCTTCTTTGTTTTGGACAGAAAACTATGAAAGCGTTAACACATTTGTATTAACTCTGGATATGCTAAGCCAAATCTTGCTGTAGCGCTCTCTCTCTCTCTCGCTCTCTCTCTCTCTTCTTATTTTCTTTTTTTAGCACACGTTTCTGTTTGAAGGATGAGTCCGGGGTGAGATTTAGCAGGAGGGTGGATTACTTTACTACGAAGGGACATTTTCATGCCCTCCTGACTGCGGCCCCTCCCACTCTGACTTCACATCCTGCCTCTCATTTTCTTTTCTCTCCTGTCTTTATTCCCCACCACAACCACCACCACCACCACCACCTTCCTCCTTCACAACACTCTGTGAGTGCTGTTTGCCATCAAGTCAAAAAAAGTGAACTACTCTCTCGGCTGCTATCTCCACTCTCAACCATGTTCGGATTGCTGCTAAAGAAAACAGACAGAGAAATAAATAAATGAATAAATAAATAAATAAATAAAAATGAAAACTTTTTAACCCTCCTGCTTCAGAAAAATGAAAAATAAACCACTGCATCTCATGTATTTATTACTATTTAACAAGGAAAAAAAGAGAGAAAAAAAATGAATCTGTTTTCTGCTGTTTTTTTGTTTGCTTTCTTTCTTGGTACAGGTTAAAGCTTGACATTTATATTATGTAACGGAAACATGGTATTAAACAAGTGCCTCGATTTATTGGTCAGCCACTGGACAGAATTGAACAGAAGATGATTATAGGAGTTTGATCAAGGTTTATTATATGTATAGCTAAAATTCAAGCCTCATGCAACTGTGTAGAAATCCACTACAATTCAAAATTATGTGAAACCTTCGTATTGGAAGTAAGCTTCAGTATGACTGACCGATACCCATATATTTAATTAACTGATGACATCATCATCATCATCACCACCACCCATTGTAATCTGTGTACATAGCATTCATGCATCATCCAGTTAACGTTAAAGCAATGTTAGGGTGAAATGTCATTTTCAAGGTTAATTCTAATGACTGGGATTCGAACCTGCGACCTCTAAGGCGACAGGACCTGCAAACTACCTTACTCTGCTCAGATCAGTGATGATGACTGCTGTCCTTTATGTTCTTAATAACCAGTTAAAACTTGTAATTGGCCGCACTGGCTTGACTTTACTTTGTCATTTTTTTCAACATCATCCATCATGAGAACATAATGTCTGAAGTATTATGATATCATCAGTTTTGGTTTCTCTATTAAAGGGAGAGTTGCCTCTGTAGGTCCTCTAAGCTTGTTATGTTTAGAAGACGTTGGATATCAGTTTGTCGCACTCACAATGCACTGTCAGAAACGTGTCTGAGCACTGATAAACTTTGATAATGCAGATGTTTCCGAGCTGCTTATAACACAAATGCAGATCTTTGTGTCTATTAAGTCATTATTTAAGAATAAAGGGAAATAAATAAATATATATATATAAAACTGGAGGGGTCTTGGGGGGGGCAGTATTCAGAAAAACTTGTTGCTCTGTCACCTCTCAATAAATTTTGAAAACTCACGCAAAAATACCAAGTGGAGGAGCATCTGACAGCATATTTTGATCACAATTTCCATCATAATATCAAACTGTAGGCAGAAGATGCAGGAGGATTTACCAAGTTGTTACACAAGAATTGCCTGCCTACTTGTTTTATATATATATAAAATTATATAAAGATATAATTTAGATAGCAGTGTATAGTTACAAGCTGGCATCTGATGCACATGATATAGTTTGTACAATAATACAAACGTTACTTTCTGTATAGTAGAAATTTCTTCTTTTTTTCTTCTTTTTTACATGAATTAAAGAATTAGAAGCACTTGAAAATTATTTTGCATATATATATATATATATATATATATATATATATATATATATATATAACCTGTTTATAATGTAAATCATAAATTTTGACAATTATTTAAATAATGGTTACAATGTAAATCTCTGTTTACTGTGGTTTAAATTTACCTGCCTCTAACTAGCAATTTAAATTACAAAACACAAACATTTTGGGGACGTTTATATAAAAATCGAATAATGGTGTATAATTTCAATGCTAGAGCCCAATAATAATAATGGCTACGACTAGAAAGACAACAAAATAGACCCAGCAGCGGTTGCGCGCACTCGGCAAGGCGCGTACTCGAGTGACGTGAAATTAGAATTCACGTCATCCATCAACAGGTGACGGTCGTACGCGTTTCGCGTCCCTTTACAAGGACTGCTTTTTCTGTTCCCTGCTTTTTAAGCGTTGTTATGATGGGACGCCCGAGTTTGAATTTTTGTTGTCCTTTGTACTTTCTTGTCTTATTCATCCCCAAAATCGAGATGTTTGGAGGTCCACCAAAATATAGCAAGCTCGTGTCCACGGAGCAGAAAGCCCTTCCCATGTCAGGAGGGTTCGGGCCGTGGACAGGAGATAGCGAATTCAACAAACCCCCTCCGGTTATGCGTCCCTATCACGTTTTCCCCATGTTTGACCATGTCCCGGTTCCTCTCGTGGACATGGAGCTGTTCAGACCTGTACCGGGGAGAAGACACATGCCAAGTATTTTAAGTAGCCTTCTTATTCCTCAGGTAAATCCTCAGCGCATCCAAGTGTCACCCGTGCGCAATACTCGTGGCGTGGAGGTCTGGTGTGGGTACAGTAAGGTTTCGGTACGGGTGAATAGGAAGCTGTTGGGTTTCAGAAGTTCACCTGCATCTTTTTACCTGGGCACTTGTTCTTCCTCGCGCTCCGACAACAGCTTCATCTATTTCCATTATGACCTTAATCAGTGCGGCAGCTCTTTAACGGTAAGAAGTTGGGGAACAAAAATAAACGAATACATTTATTTGCACTTTACATATACATCTACGAAATTTGGGCTAAGTCTCAAAATTAATTTGAGCATCAAAGGCAAGCATTTAACCATTAATCTCAAGCTTTGACGTTACAGTCAATATCAAGGTTATATTTCACCAAAATGTTCTTTATATTAGGATGATTTTATATGTAAACAGTAAATCACACACAAAAAAATGACGTTAGCTGGTTTTCGCCGGCAGGGTCACTTTGTTTACGTTTTTAACTATGACTGAATTATGGAATTCAAGTTGGACCAGCAAGATAATATTAAAAAGATTGTTAATTAAATATATCGTCATGTTTTAAAGATGTTTTGATATTTCTGTTTGTAAATAAGCTAAAAAACTGACACAAAAAAAAAACTCTTTGGGTCAAACGGGGACAAATTCCAGAACTATATTTTTTAATTAACCCAGAAAATGTTTATATTTGACCTAACAATGAGTTAAAACAACCCACCATATAAAATAGGTTAAAAACCGTGTACAAAATTGCTGTAGTTATGCAACCCTTTGCCAGTAACTTACTGCAGGCTAGATTTAAATTTGTTATTTACTGGCAACAGTTTGTGCAAAGTTAAATAAACAATAAACATTAACAAGTCTTTACAGAATAAAACTATAAAATAACAGCCTCATGCAAAGCATTCTGAGAGTCAGAAATACTCATCAAACTTTTTCTGTTTTGGTTTCCAGAATCTTTGCATGAGGGGGATTTTATTTAAATGTTCATTTAAAGGAAAACATCAACGTTTTTCAATATTTTACCATGTTCTTACCTCAACTTAGACTAATTAATACATGCGTTTCTTTTTTCAATGCGTACATTTAATCTTTGTACAGCGCGTTGTGAATGTGTTAGCATTTACCTAGCCCCATTCATTCCTTAGGATCCAAACAGGGATTAATTTAGAAGCCACCAAACACTTCCATGTTATCCGTATTTAAAGACTGTTACATGAGTAGTTACACGAGTAAGTATTGTGGCACAAAATAAAATGTGGCAATTTTTTTTAAAGCAGATAAAAATTAGAACTATATTGAACTATATTATTAGGCTAAATGCTAACACATTCATGATGCGCTGTACAAAGATGAAGTGAATGCGTAAAAAAAAGCATGTATTCATTCGTATAAGTTGAGGTAAGAACAAATATTGAAAAACTGAGGTGCTTTCCCTTAACTTTGAACAAACTGTTGCCAGTAAGTAACATAAATATAGATCTACAGTAAGTTACTGGCAAACAGCTGCTCCTCTGCAAAAAAAAAATTCTCAAAAAAAAAAAAACTTTATGTATACATACATATATGTTTTTGTTTTTGAAAAAAAAGAATTTTGCTATGTTTAGAAAATCCATAACAGTGGCTTAAAAATGCATTTAAGGCTATTTATTTCAATACCACCACTGTTAGCCATCCAAACCACTGTCATGTTGGCCACAAAATGTTAACAAAAATGACTTTAATGTTTTTTTCTTCTTAAAATGCACTTTGGACCGCAAATAACAGTTTATGCCCTTTTTTAGATGATGAATGGCCAGATCATGTACTCGAACACCATACAATACATTCCAGAGCCTCAAGGGACCGTAATCAGAGCTGTGCCACTTACATTAAATGTCCAGTGTCTATACAACAGGTAAAACGCTGATCCCGAGATAGTTTGGGACTATTAAATATATAATGCATTACATTACCCTCTTTCTAATATTACAGATTTCATTATTCCTACAAAATGGGCTACCTGCCTGTGATAAGGGAACACATGTTTCGCAAGAGTTTTGAAAGCAGTGTCAAGTTTACCATATCTGTGTGTAATGGTAAGCTTTTCTTCTCTGTCTGTATCATTTCCCGTTTTGTTTGACCTCTCATATACTTTAAATTGTGCTGGTGACCATTAATCTGTGCAGTTGTGTGTGAACTCTAGAACGCTGGGAAATACTTGGGGAAAATGAGAGTTTTATGCTTGGGGAGCCCATGTATTTTGAAGTCTCTGCCGCTCGTATATTTGAGGAAGAAAGGGTTTTTATTGACTCCTGTTATGCTACAGCTTCCAAAGACCCAAACTCTACACCAAAACACAGCGTTATTCACAATTACGGGTATGTGATTTTGTGCGTTCTGTGTTTAATTGTTCAAATATAAAACAAACAAATAACAAACTGTACGATTTCAGGTGTATGGAGGACAGCAGAAGGGATGCAAGTCTATCGCGCTTTATCCAACGAGAGTCAAACTTTATAAGGTTTTCAGTTGATGCCTTTTTACTCCCTCAAGTGACTGGCACGGTATTGTTTTGATTCTTATGGGGTGTATACATATAGGGAGGCTGGGGCTAGTTGTCACAATTATTGCTAGGGTTATATTTGATCAAATATTTGAACTATTGACTGCAGATTTGCAATATTTCCAATTGTTGATCTAAGAATAAAGAGAACTTAACTTAGTGGGGCATGTTGTCACACTGTGTGGGGAAAGTGTGATTACAACAGCCCCATGTGACAACTTCCCCTATGTTTCTAACCTTGCTCCATGCATGTGTGCTAACTAAATTTTTATTTACAGCACTTTCACCTGCATTGCTTAGTGTCGGTTCACAATACCACTGCAAGTGTTTCAGCAAAGTCTTGTACCTATAACAATATTACAGAAATGTGAGTATTGCTTTCATACAGTCTGGTCTGGTACTGCAGAGGAGCTTGATTCAGTCTTTGTTGTCTTTTTGCCTTAAGATGGGAGGAACTGTATGCTGATGCATCTGTTTGTGCTTGTTGTGAAGCCACATGTGAAGTTAAAACTAAATGTAAGTAGAAATAAACCGTATATATGTGACCCTGCCTGTAAAAACCCAGCTATAGTGATTTTTTTTTTGTCATTTATCACAGTATTTTCTTTATAAATAATCCTACAAAGAACCTAACCGTGATATCTTTAATGTTGACTGAGTAAGCTCATGACAAAGATTGAAATCAACTTAAAAATCGTTTTTCGTTTGCTTACACGTAAGAAATAGCATCAAAGCAATATGTTCTTGTTTACCAGCCTCTTTCCCCCATGTGACACATACTCTGATAACAAGCAAATCCTGGATTTTGAACAAGACTGAAGAATCACATACCCAAAGGGAGATGAGGGAATGGGACAGTAGACGGGATGGCACAAAGGACGTGAAGTTTAAGGGCGCACAAGGAATTAATGAAGAAGATGATTACACAGAGGAGATTGTGACTGATCCTAAAGAACAAATGGAAACAAGAGAGAAAGACAAAGAAATGCTTGTGAATGATGAGGAGATTAAAGCAATTGCTGGGACAGAGGCAGCTTTCACACTTTCAGAGTTTCAGAAAAAAGTTGCCGGTCGTCCTGGAAAAGTGGTGTTTTTAGGGCAGCGTACGGAAAAACGCACGGATACGGATGCAGGGAGTGTCAGGAGCACAATTACAACTGACACTGTGGAAAAGCCTAGTGTTCAGTTCTCAGATCAACCTTTGGAAGATGCAAATAATGACACAAAATCAAGCGAAAGTGTGCCAAAAGAAGAAACGATTTCCAAAGATGAAATGCAGTCTGACGATTTAGAGGAGAACACGCGTATACAAAGTACAATACAGTCCCAAATGGTGATTGATGAAGATGTGTTTTTAAATTCCAAACAAGAACCAAAGGAGTGGAATGAAGATGCAGATTAACCCAAACTAGAGAAAGAGTGGCTTGAGGGCTCACTGTATCACTATTGAAAATGTTTTCAAGGTATTATTGTTGTTTTTATATTAGTTTAATTTATTCAAATTTATTTTAGTGTTATTAATTATTCATTTCTTTTAGGACCCGTGACGGACCCTTCTTTGCAGTTGTGTCTGTGGGACAAGAAATCTTAGCATCGTTTTCAAAATGGTCATGTTTATGGATTGAACCAAATTCACAAACTTGCATAATATAATTTTGGAAATAAAACAAAAAAGTTTTATGCTGTTGTTCGTGTTGATGTTTTTGAATCGTGATGGAGAGTCTGTGAAAAATAAATGAATAAATCTTTTAGAATAGTGAATCTTTTGACAGCCACAATGAGAATACCAAGAAAAAATATCGAGGATGTTTATTTGTTGATCATTATAGTGTTTTTCTGATCTCTTTTCTGAGTACTGGGTAATTCAGTTTTATTCTTAAAGGTTGAGGGGGGACAGAGTTGTAGGTTAACACAATTGTTTACACACATAATTTCATACAAAAATCAAACAAATAAATTAGCATTTTTTGTATTGAACTTGACTGATGGTGTAGGACAATAGAGTGCCATGGGTATGACATATTTTGTAGGCAAAACCCAGAAGCGAGTTAGCATTTTAGCACTTCTGGTTCCATTTTCGTGTTTTTTAATGTTGTTTCGGTTAAACGCCATAAATAAGGTCTTGGGTTAACACAAGCCCAAGATATTTTTACGTTTTCCTCTATGACATAAAACATACCAGTAAAAATATGTCATAAACTTTTGTTAAACACAAAGCTTGTTTTTTCTGATCCAAATATATTTAGGAAAAATAAATGGGCTTTTTGGCAAGGGAATCAGTGTCCCGCTAACTTCTGGGTTGGCCTACAAAAGTATGGCATCCCTGTGAACATTAATGTTCAGATGCAAAAAATAACAACGGGCCTAAAATATTTTGGAGTAAAATGTAGTTAAGCTATTTAAGATATCATAGATTATTTTATATTTCCAGGCTCAGTGGGCTGGCCGCCTAGGTAAGACGTCAATTTGCGCATGCGCAAAACAGTTTTCGTGTGTGTCTGTTATTAGGCTTGTTCGACTTTATGCGGAACCACAAGAACCGACAGCCCGATGACGTCAAAGTACCGCGAGAACGATTAGAGAAATCATACGAAGTCTACTTTCGTCTCGCTCTCGCGGTACTTCGACGTCATCCGGCTGTCGGTTCTTGCGGCCCCGCATGAAGTCGAACAAGCCCATTGTCTGTTTAATGCAGGTAACAGGTGCATTAATTAACCATTTTGGTTTGTTGAAGCAAGTAAACAAAGCTGTCGAAGTTAGTCAGTATATTGGTTAGCCTACATATATCATAGTTTTTATGCTGTGAAGAGATATGAAGCATAATTTACCCTCAGCATTTATTTTCTTGGTCTTGGGTACATACGTGTATGCTTTGGCGCCACATTCTCTTAACGATTCGCCCTCAACACTGAACAAAAATTATGGAAATTATTTGCACGAAACCGCCCTCAAGCGCCGCGATCCAACTTATTTAAAACTTCCCATATTTCAGCATTCCAGAACTCCTCTTCTGGATAAAGAGCAGTTTTCTCCCGCGCGTGGAGTGGGTCGCGAGCAACTTTCGGAGGACACGAGGAAAGTTCTCATCCCTGGGGACGCGCCGCGTGCAACGTCCCGACGCAACGGTCGATCGTATGGAATAAACGTCGCGTGTTACCTCAAGAAAATGATTGTTAAAGTAAACAAACAGATTTTGGGACCCAGCGGCTTTCAGGCCAAATTAAAACTCGGCACGTGCGACATAAGCAAGTCCACGAAGAACCATTATTTATTTATTTATGATATGGATCAGTGTGGCAGCAGGAGAAAGGTGTGTTGTAATTTTTTATTGTTACGTGGTTTTTGCAGTAAACATTTAGTTGTGGCATAATATTTTCTTTATCCAATACAGATGATAAATAACAGAGTTGCATACTCCAACATACTGCACTATTCTCCTGTGACCGCCCAGGGGTCGATTCGTCGTGCAATGCCTTTCTCCATTAAAATTGAATGTCACTTTAACAGGTACAATCTAGTTATGTGTCCGACATGTTAGTGCGTCAGAGGTAAACAAACATACGGGTCACGTGATGCATAAACGTATTTCCATGTATTATAAATCTTCTTCTAAATATAATTGTTAATATACATCAGTGGCGGCCGGAAACTTCTCCCCCAAGTGGCGCGAATTCAAAATATGTGTTCGAAGTGTCATGTGTGTTGCACGTCATGTCAAAATGTGCGTTCATTGCGTCATGTGAACCTATTTGCGTCATGCGTCATATCAAAATAAGTGCCTGCTGCACACACATGATGACGGGCTAAGTACATTTTGTGACGAGCTTCACATCGTACGCAATCGAAAAAGAAGTCACCGGCCGCCACCGGTATAAATCCTGTTATAAAATCACATTTTAACTTACAGAAATCTCTTTCCAGGTATCATTACTCGTACAAAATTGGTTTCACACCTCAAGTCAATTTTCAGAACTACTTTAGGCCCCTGAAAACAGTGGACAGTTTTGTACTCACTCCCCGTGATGGTAAATAATGTTTGTGATGACAAGTAATTCTCATTTAATTTCAATCAGTGATGTTTTCCTATTCTTTGTTTCAGCACAATGGAGAAGGTTGTCACCAACTGAAGCTTATACCATTGGTCACCCCATGTACTTTCAGGCAGATGGACCTTCTCTTGCTGAGGATGAGAGGCTGTTTGTGGATTCCTGCTATGCGACTGTTAACAGTTCTCATTTGTCCAAGCCACGTTTTACAGTCATTGAAAACCATGGGTAATATTTATGTCTATTTAGGGTTACGATTGTTTGCCCCAATATAGTTCGAACATCTGCTGTATGCGTGCAATGTTGTCATTTTAGGTGCATGACTGATAGCAAGAGCAGCAGATGGTCAAGATTCATACAGAGTAAGGAAAGGAATGTTTTGCAGTTTTCCTTGGATGCATTTCTATTTTATGGAATGTCGGGAAAGGTAAAATAACTCAAAATGACATGCTGACATTTTCATACAAATGCATAGTTTACTTTTTTATTCATTTTAACAAAGTTTAAATTATCTAAATTAAAATCAGTGGAAGTTTATTGTGCTCATTTACTGTGGCTGTTTCCCTGTTTGTTTGTTTTCCAGCATCTGTACATGCATTGCAAAATATCTGTAGGAGGTGTAACTCCAACACCTAGTTCAAAGTCGTGCACCTACAACCAGGCAAAAAAACGGTATATTGAGTTTTAATTAAATTTTTTATGACTTTTAAAATTGAATTGAATTCAAGATTGAAGTAAGATGAACTGAATTTCTTCTTTAGATGGGAAGAGTTATACGGTTTTAATACTGTGTGCTCATGCTGTGACTCCAAGTGTACGGCATTTGAACGTCCTGGTAAGAATCTTTAAGATCCTACAAATGTTGATTTTAAGGTTAAGATAAGAAGTTTTTATAAAGCACATTGTTTGAAAGAAACGGGTAATGTAATCCTGTAGCCTAAACAGTTAGCATCGCAAACTACATGGGTTCGAATCCTAGGGAGCAAACAGTGCATTAAAAAAAAGTGCAAAAAAATTGTGTTAGTATATAATTTTATACCGTATTTTATATGAAAAATTCATAAAAGGCTTGTCACATTGTGGTGATTTATGTTAACCTGTTTTTTTATTTATATGATTTAGATTTTTACCCTGTTTCTTATTAATTCTCACACAGCGACCAGCAAGGTGATCACCAGTGATGTCTGGACCATGGAGTCTGATTGGAAAATTATTGAAGAAGAGCCAACAACTGCACTCCTTTCAAGGGTGGAGAGTGCACGTATGGTCCAAATAATGGCCACGTTGGCACCTGATATTGGCCCGCATCATAATGTGCCTGGACTGGCTTTGGTGGAGAAAGCAGAGGAGTATGTAGAGCCATACAGAAGGTTTGAGGAGGTATTTGGATTGGACTGAACATGTAATCAGGTCAGGAATCGCAACATTTTAGTCTTATTTTTAATCGCACTTTAATAAATCTGGACATGCCCCTTTGAAACATCCATGCTTTTCTTTTAATTTATGTAGCTTTTTATTTTAGGTAATACAATAGTAGATACTAATAGCTTTTTTTTGACACATGTTAAATGCTATACCAAGTACATAAGGACACTCCATCTAGTATATACATGTTCAGATTTTTTTGTATTTTTTTTTTACTTTGACACATGCTTTGTGTTGACCACTCAAAACATTACATTTGCCATTGTGTCATCATCATTTGTTATTGTATATTGCTGCAAATAAATGCTTCCATACGTTGATGCAAGGCAGGATGGACCCAGAATGATAGCTTGGACAAAATCTTATCCCATTTTCTTTGTTGCATCAAAAATTGCCACTAAAAGTACTTTCTGTGCTTACCGTATAGGATGGGAACCCTGCATGGTATTCAATGATCAGAGTGACTATTTGTACCTCGTAAGAAACAAGGAAATGGTCTGTATACTAAAGTTAATATTTTCCCTACTACGCTCTTATGATTGCAGCTTAAATTGTTACTTTTTCATGGCCCTTGTCTTTCTATTTAAAAACCTATTTGCTTATAGACTTAAATGAACATCCTGAGCCAAAATAACAACCAGTAGTCATATATGCCAAGGAAAACCTTGCATCTTCCCTATCCTAATGTTTGATTGAACAACAAATCATTTGATTTTTTCTGATTGTCATATTTGCAGATTTGGATAAAGTTAAGGCGTGGTAAGACAGGTGTTTAGGTCAATGTTGAGAATTTTGTTGAATTTTGTCTCCAAGTGTTCATTTTTTTTTTATGCAACATTAGTTGCTGCATACGTAAACTAGAAAGCTTTATTTGAACATGTAGATGGATGTTTAGTAGCTAGATGAGGCTTGATCTCCTTTACCACCCCTACCTTTGCTTAAAAAGGACGAACCCAACCCGTTAGGTTGTAATTTAACATATACTGGGTACAGGGTTCCCACGGGTCCTTGAAAGTTTTGAATCTGGGGGGACAAATTCAAGGCCCTGGGAAGTTTTTGAAAATATACATAAATAGATACAGGTCATTGAAAGTGGTTGAATCTATTTTATGCAAGAGTTTTCTGGAAAAAAATCCATATTCCCTGTGTAGTGTAGGATAATATCATAAAAATTCTAGACTTTTTAAGCACACGTGCTAAACTGTTCGCTTTAAATGCTTATATATTCTGTATGCGAATGTTGATTCATACCAAAATGCTTTTTTCATAGTTGTGTTTGACATGAAAACGTCTCGGGTTGCGAATGTAACTGTTGTTCTTTGATAAGGGAATGAGACGCTGTGTCTCCCTTGCCATACTTCCTTGTGTCCCCAAATTGTCACCGCAGTGACGCAGTGCAAGTTCCCTCAATAGGGAACTGTAACAATGTATCTTAACAATGCTCTCACTTGCAATGTCTCCCCACATGTAGTCCTTGAATTTGAGGGTATTGGACCTGGAAAGTCCTTGAATTTGAAGTTAACTAGCTTAACTTATTAAATATTAATATTTTCTGGGTTCATTTAACCCAACGCCTGGGTTCGTTTTTGATCCAATGTCGGGGTGGAAAAACCTGTCATTGAGAGATGGTAATGTAAAGTTTTCATATAAGAGACGACAATAAGTGAGCTACATGGTTTTTATTGGTTTAAAATATCACGTTACACTTATGGGAGTGATGTTATTTGATTAAAAAAATCTGTACAAAAAACTTGCATACAAAAGTCATATTACATGAAGACATTAGAGATGAATATGCATGGCTTTTTTGGGAATGTCTTTTCAAATCCCTATACGTAACATGCAAGACATATTTACAATTTAGCCCTGAAGTACAGCCATATTAATTAATATGCATATATACTGTACAAAAATGTGACTAGATGGAGAACTTGATGCTTGTGAATGCTACAAGATGTTTTAAACTTTATGACTAGAACTCATGTTGGATATGATTTCCCTAAAAGTTGTAGTTTTATCAAATCGCCACCAAACACTTTCAGTTTTACGCTTGATTCTCTTTGACAAGCTTATGAAACCCGGGGACAGTACGAATGCCATACACTCTGAGTTAAGGCTTTGCGATCTTCTGTTCAGTAATACGAGTTCAAATGAGAGTGCGTGCTGGGATGTCGTGGCATGGGTGAGCTGGGATACACCACGCTTGTCGCGGAATTCCAGTAGGTGGCAGGAGGCGTGAAAAAATTTGCAGAAGAAACTGGCATAGGGGTTGAATGAGTGCCCATAAAGTTCATTTTGGGCTGGTGACTGTGGTAGGTCTGCATGTAGGGAACTTCGGCCTGGTATTTCAGCACGCCACCGTCTGGCGGGTGGTTTTGGTGAGCTTGGGAAATGCCTTGGAAATCGAATTTGTACGCGTAGCGCTTGCCGTGCACTTTGGTCATGATGTTCTTGTCGTAGTAGTAGCGAAGGGCACGACTGAGCTTGTCGTAGTTCATGTTAGGCTTGCTTTTTCTCTCCCCCCAGCGCTTGGCCACCTCGTCTGGGTCGGTCATCTTGAATTCACCGTTGGTTCCCTCCCATGTAATGATGGTGGAGTTATTACTGTCAGACAGAAGCTCCAGCAAGAACTGCCACAGCTGGATCTGACCAGAGCCTGTGGAAAGCAAATAAAAAGTTCAAAACAAAAGGTTTTAAAATGAGGAACAGATACTGTTATGTAATTGACTGTTGTGGATGAAACGTCTCATAGTTATATGTCCAAATGTGACCTTTTTACTGTGTGTTCAAAGAAACAGAATGTGGGTCGGTCAGACACCTACCCACAGTCCTGTCAGTGCTGGGGACGTTGTTACAATTTTGTTTGGACGATCGGACCTTGGTGTGGAACGGTTTCGTTTCTGTGTGGAGAAGGTCGGGCAAACAGTCACGGCCTTGGACCTTAATATTTTTGGACATTTTTGCCTAAACTAAAGTTAGTAATATACCACTTGTCTCAATCGTATAGTTTAAGTAAGAAGTGCACTGCGCTCAAACTGTATTTGAATATTTTTTACCCGCTTTAAAAAGGCCACATTTGTTGAACATTTGACACTAAAATATTTTTACTACAATACTTTTAAAATGTTAAAAACTTACCTGGGTTTGCAAGGCGGCTGCTGATGGGACCTAATGCTTGGTAGGGATCTACAAAAATGGAAAATATAAAATATTGATTAGATGTTTCGTGATGGCTAAAGATGCATTAAGTACTGAATTAAAAGATGAACATTAACCTGGAGGAGGTCTTTGTGGAGGCTCTGTAATTCTGGTATTGTGCTGATGTTCAACTAGAGAACCGGTAATCAAAAAAAGTTAAGTGTGTGTATAAGTTAATGTATTTATTACATGCATGCACACTTGTACGTTGTTAGAAAAAATGTCAAAAAAAATTCCCCTAGCTGTCACTGGTGCTGTACTCTTTAAAAAGGTCATATGATGTACTATTAGGTACAGGTATATATGTATACATTTGGTATCAATATGTACAGTGGTGTTCAAAAATAGTACATTACACGTTCAATTCCAAATTAAAGCATTAACAAAAATGATTAAGTCTTTCTTGTTTTTTAAAGGGAAGCAAAAAACTACTTTTAAGCTGTTCAAAAAATAGCTGTGTCAACATTTTTCTCTGTAGACACTTAAAACTGAAGAAATTTCTTAAGATTTAACTTCCCTTTAAACTATTAAATTACTAATATTTAATTGCATATCCTTTGTTGTTAATAACTGCTGCTGCTTTTGACAAATTGAGTCAACCAACTTCTGGCATCTAGAAACGTTTTTTTTTTTTAGCCCAGGATCCACAGTACCTGTCAAGTTTTGCTTCAGAAACTGCATTTTTAATGTCGCCCCACAAGTTTTCAATGGGGTAGAGATTAGGGGATTGAGCTGGCCACTCCATAACCTCAATCTTTTTTGTCCAGAACCAAGATTTTGCCCTCTTTCTTGTGTGTTTAGAGTTGTTGTCTTGTTGAAACACCTGTTTGAGGGACATTTCCTCTTATGCTAAGGGAAACATAATCTTTTTAAAGGGACACTCCACTTTTTCTGAAAATGTGCTCATTTTCAACTCCCCTAGAGTGAAACATTTGATTTTTACAGTTTTGGAATCCATTCAGCTGATCTCCGGGTCTGGCAGTACCACTTTTAGCATAGCTTAGCACAATCCATTGAATCTGATTAGACTATTAGCATTGCATTAAAAAATAACAAGAGTTGCGATATTTTTCCTTTTTTTTTAAACTCTACTCTTCTGTAGTTACATTGTGTACTAAGACGGACAGAAAATTAAAAGTTGCGATTTTCTAGGCAGATACGGCTACTAGGAACTATACTCTCATTCTGGCGTAATAATCGAGGACTTTGGTGCTGTAACATGGCTGCTGGAGGCGCAATGATATTACACAGTGCCCGAAAGGGTACTATTTTCGGCTGCTGCGTAATATAATTGAAAATCGCAACTGTCTGTCTTTGTACACGATGTAACAGAAGAGTCAAGTTTTATATAGGAAAAATATTGAAACTCTTTGGTTATTTTTAGCACGATGCTAATGATCTAATCAGATTCAATGGATTGTGCTAATCTGTGCTAAAAGTTGTACAGCCAGACCTGGAGATCAGCTGAATGGATTCCAAAATGGTAAGTCAAATTTTTAACTCTAGGCGAGCTGGAAAATGAGCATATTTTCAAAAAAAGTGGAGTGTCCCTTTAAGTATTCTAATGTATTCAAACTGATCCATGTAAATGATAAATAGGCCCAACACTATATTATAAAATATCCATATACAATGAACTTTACAGTGTACTGTGGCTTGAATTCAGTACCCGGGGTTCACCCAAGCTTCTGTGGATAAACACTAAACCCAAAAATAACTATTTTTCTGTCATCAGGCCACAAAATGTTACTTCATTTTTCTTTGGGCCAGTTGATGTGATTCTGCACATGCCTTTATTTCCACAATGGTGCTTTACGGGGGCTTCTTGCAAGAAGCCTAGCTTCAATACAATGTATTCTGACTGTCATGGTACTTACAGATCATTTTAAATGATCTTTGATTCTTCTAGAGGTGATAAAAGGCTAAACCTTTGCCATCCTGACTGTCTGTTTCAACAGTATTTGTTTGTTATCTTCCATGTGCTTTGGGTTTTTGTTACCATTTTAAAGCGTTTGAGATCATTTAAGTTGAGCGTTCTCAACTTGCTCCATTTCTTTATTCGTTTCCCCATTTCAAATCAACTTTTTAATCCAACCATGTTCCTCCTCCGAACAATATGAAATGGCCCGTTTTACTAAGAAATTCAGCAGCAGATAGGTTTTATAACAAAGGGTGAATCATTTGCTTCCCCTCTTTCTTAATAAAGGACAAAAAGGAGATTACAAAATTAACTAATTTTCTAATTAAACTTCACATTGCTATTATTTTGATCACGCCAATTTCAATAAATGAGTCTATAACTCCGAAAAAAGTGTTGATATCATTACCAATGGGTCTATTGTTTTTCTACACTACTACATCTGAAAGTAAATAATTTCCAATACAAAAATATTACTATAACAATTGTTTATCAGGTTACTGATGTTGCACTGCTATTTTTTTAACACCACTGTACTTCTGAGGTATTAATATGAACATTATGAACATTAATATGAGTAAAAAGTTGAATTTTTTGAAAGGGTACAGCCCAAGAGACAGCTGGGGTATATATTTTGACAATTTTTTTCTGACAGTGTATACACTACTCTTCAAAGGTTTAGGGTTACATCTCATAGTAAACAGTTTTGAGTCCCCATCCCACAAACAATTTCTTTCAGTATTTGGTTCAAAACATTTTAAATACCATTTAAGTTTTCAAAAAAAAATAAAAACTTAAGTAGACAGTCAGATTTTAATGAATAACATTTTGGAGTCATGTGACCCTAAACTTTAGAATTGGTTTATGTATGTGAAGTATAACTGTGTGACGCTATGCTTTGTAGAGTATCTTTACCTTTTGCAACAGCTGGCAATGCACTTGAGGACCAACTGTTCCTTCTGCTGATCTCCTCAAAGCTGTTTTCTGTAGCAAGGGAGAGTCAGATAAGAATGGTTAACGAAGGGAGATTTTACAGGAAAGGATGCTTTAAAGAGTAGAGAGAAGGCCGTCGAAAAAGGAAGGAAGCCTTGCATTAAAGATCCCCAAGGAGAAACACGGGGCAGAACAAAGCCAAGACCTAAACACTAAGAAGCCCTGAAGATGGCACACAATTCCTCGGGGTAAATGTCCTTTTGTTTTAACCGATTTAACTGCCACAGAATAGTCGATTGTGTCCTAACCTGAGATCTACACCCCTTGCTTCCTGTCCTGATGCAGCTGTTTCCTGTCTGAAAGTGCAACAATTCAAAAACCTTGCAACGCTTGAGCACTGTGCATTAAACAAACATGAGTCCTTATAAGCAACTTTCAACACCAGGCCATGTGATATTTGATGCATAAAAACGTGTATATTTGATGAGAGAGCTTAACATTTTTCCTTAGAAATCTGAATTGAATAATGGATCTTGTTTAGATGTAATAAGCCACAAAAGAAAGTGCTCTGATTTTACCACAGACATAGACACAATGCGGTCCACAGTTAAATGGTGGCTAACCATGGTAGAATCACTATAATGTACAGCTTTTCATAATTTATTGCGTTTTTCTATTTTTATTAAACTCATAACGGCTTTTTGATTGGTCAAAACTTTGCTATATTCATGGTATAGCACTGTATTTACACTACTGCCCTATAAAGGCAAAAAGCATTAACTTTGTTTTTAGTCGAAAATGAGTTATTGATATTTTTGGGACATTAGGGTTAGGGTTAGGGTTAAGACCTCTTTTAGCATGTGAATAAGTATCTTGAGTCAATTTAATTGTTTTTTAAGAAGAAAACAACTGCCACTACGAGTCACTAAAAAGTCTAAGCTGAAAGTCATTGTTCTCAGTTCTCGAGTTAAGGTCTTTTTCCTTTGTAGGGCAGACTAGCTCTGCCCACCAATGTGTTGTGTTGGACCACTAACATTTTTAAAAGTAGCACGGAAATCAACAGTTTAGCTATGACTTGATGGACTGGCTTTTGTTGCGATTAAATCTGCATATTGTTGACCTCGCTCTTCTGCCTTTTCCTATTAAATATCACATCTAAAAAGCATTTATTTTTAATTAAAATAAATAAAATGAGTTTTATTAAGAATAAAAGTATTTTTTGGGTAGGGTTAGGGGTCAATGTAAGGGATGGCTTTTATTCATGCAGCATCCATTTAATATCGTATTTTCCGGACTATAAGTCACACTTTTTTTATAGTTTCGCTGATCCTGCGACTTCTAGTCAGGTGCGACTTATACGTCAAAAATATTTCGTATGAACCAAGAGAAACCATTACCGTCTACAGCCACGAGAGTCTGCTCTATGCTGCTCCTGTTTTTATGTATTTCAATGGATTAAGTGATGTGGAATGACTTGGGGACCTTTTTGAACTTAATTTGGGTTATCGTGTTAATTTATTCAGCCTCCCAGGTGTGTTCGATATGCTATTGTGTCCGGTGAATAAATGGTAATGTTACGTTAACATGTACAGACACCTATTCAGCCTGGTGTTCTGTGTGCCATTGTTTAGTTGAATAACTTTCCTTTCCAGATTAAATGTCTGTTCTTCAGCTTGGATTTTGTGAAATCATTTTCTAAATAAACACGTTTAGTCCAGTGTGACGACTTTGTTTTTTCCTCTTCAAAAAGCATTTTTGACTGATGCGACTTAAGCTGCATTTAGACTAGCAGCAGCAGAGCGACTCAATCTCATTGATTTCAATGGAAGCTTGGCGACTTCCAGTGACATGAGCGACAATGACCGTTGGCGACTGGATGGGGTGCGAGAAATGTTTAACTTGTGCAAATTATAAGCGACTTTCGGGAGTGACTACCAATGAGAACGAAGCAAAGGAGTTCACGTCATCCGTCTCTCGTCAGGTACTGGAGATGGTACTCATTTGTTTACGACAACCAGAAATAGAAACCCCTCTTTTGAAAGAGACGAGCGACAAAGTCACTTATAACGTGAACATACTCTGGAGTGACTTATAGTCTGGAAAAAATGGTAATTTACATGAATATAATACTAATTTGCACTGTTGGATCCTGTTAATCTTTACAAAAATACTGAGGTCCAAATAGTGGCCGACTTCTGATCGGATGTGATCATCCCTATGCCCTATTCCCTTGAACTTCAACTTTATTTACATAGCACTCATCTTGACCACGGTGCTGAACAATTAGTGTAAATTCAATCACATTGAATAATATAAAATCATAAACAATTAAGGGCACATAGCAAAATAATCTCAGTTAAAGTCCAAGGCAAAAACATTTAGTTTTTAAAAATAGTTTTAAAATGGATTAAAGCTTTTGATTTGTAAACTGGAGGGAGTTGTGTCTCATAGTATGTCTCTTAAAAATACCCTTTGGGAATAGGGCAATGAAGAAAATGTAATTTTCTCTCTATTTAAAGTGACTGTTGATGCAGCGTCCTCTTCCCGAAGTGCCCTTAAAAAAATACGCAGTTTGGAATTCATCCGGTGTCGCCGATATAAATAGAATCTTATAACTATTTACCCTTACTGCAAATGTAATCATTTTATATATTAAACAAACCATATTTTCATCAACTGTAAATAGCATATCACTAAGAAAATGCTGATATTGTCACTTGTGTAAATAGAAATATCTTTTTTTTACTTTGTGTGAATACCATAGCACATAAATAGCAATTCATGTAAATGGCACATTGCTAAGATATGTACTTAGTGTAAATAGCCACTGCCTTATTTTTAACCCTTTATATGCACAGAACTCAAAGCAGACTTATTTTCTAGCATACCAACTAGGTTTTTTACAGCGATGTCATTGAAGAACCATTTTTGGTTCCCCAGAGGAACTATTCAATAAAAGAACCATTTCTTTGTCACCTTTTATACCCTTTTAAAAATTTCCCACTACAATAGCCTTTTGTGAATAGAGTCTTCATGTCTGATGGTTCTTTATGGAACAATACACCCAAAAATGGTTCTTCTTTGGCCTAGTATAGCACCTGTTTGTCAAGTTTTGAAATGCATGTCTTGGTAAGCATTTTAAGAAATTACCTTGTTGTTTGACTTACCAGCTTTCACTTGTAATCTGGGCTGTGGTTGCGTATTGGTTGGGGTTGTGGGGTAGGAAAAGGTGGGGCTACCTAAGTCAAGAAGAGAAAGGAAACGGACTCTGTTTATCTAATGTGCGTGTATAAATAGCCACCAAACTGTACAGTAACCTATGTTGGGAATTGAAATGACTAAAATTGCTTTATTAGCTTTCCTGATGTTTCCCTTGTGAAAATGAACAATTAGTAATGGATTATTCATATGGAATTACGGGCAAAGTCTCTTACTCTCCCGGAGGTAGTTTAGGTGGGAGAGAAGAATTTCTGTGTTGTATGTGGAAGTGAGACGCATCATGTCCTCTTTGGTCATTTTGCAGAGCGATTTTCCATCCAGTATCTGGAAGAGGGACACGTCCACATCTGAGAGCCCATATTCTTTAATAGCCCAGTCCACCCATTGCCGTACGTGGTCTTGTGTCCACACTTCTGGGTCTAAAGTGCAACAAACAAAAGAGAGGTAAGAGGAAAGTCAATGCTCACGCACTCCCTAATGCTTCTGTTGGGGACCATAGTAAATATATTTTACTATTATATAAGCCCCTCTGTGTCTTATTCACAATATGTGTGATGTCATATCCGAGTATTATACGGACTGTAATTGTTTGGTCTGGGTGACTCATGAGTATCCCTACACTCAATGTCAAGCAAAGCGACTCCCAACATTTCACCCCTTGTAATGATGTCGCGGTGACCTTCAAAATGGAAGATCACGGAACATTTTAATTGGGGAGTGAGTAAAGAGTGATTATCTTTTTAGGAATCTGTACGGTCATCCGAAGTTTAGTCTGCTGGCTTGACTGACTGCCGGGATCTAAGGAGAGCAGGAAGAAGGAAGTACGTTGGCACATCGATATGTATTTCTTACTTCTACAATGTCCATGTTACCGAGTTTTTTTCCCACCAAGTACATGCATTTCCTGAGTGACGCAAGACCCTGTGGTTAGTGCTCAGTTACCACATTTTTGTGTGTACACAGTATCTGTACACCATACACATGGCTTTAGCCTGTTGACCAATTTCTAAAACTAGTCCTCTCAACGGTGGTGGAGTCCATTTCTTTTTAACATACAAAACAACAAGTAAACTTGAAACTTGATCCATACTCTTTCCTGGATTTGGGAAAAGTAGTCAACATTTGAAGTGGATAAAAAACTTTCATACAAGTTGTCTTAAAACCAATAAAAGTTTTTGTCTTAAGCCTGGGATACACTGCACGCTTTTTGGCTGTCCCAGACGAAAGATTGCCATCGTGAAACAATCGTTGCGATTTCTGTGATCGTGGCTCTTCATCGGTGGTACAGTGAGAGAGGTTCAAGGACGGACGTTTTTATGGTCTTGCGTCCAAAAATAGCCTACAATAGTTTTCTGACACTGTCAGAAATTCAGCATGATCAATGCACAGTGTGTTTGCTGCTACGACCTGCGTACTGGTATTTGTTTAGCGCATGCTGGTGACATTGCGTAACGTGTGACACAGGGCGTCGAATCCTCCGTGTCATCATCGTACAGTATACATGCTTGTCGTACTGACATTTAAACGATCCATGTCGCACAGTGTGATATGGTAATGATCTTACAAAAAATCCTGCAGTGTATCCCGGGCTTAAGGGCAACTTTGATTAACTTTTTTGATCCACTCTCAAATGTCGACTATTTACTCGCTTTGCCTTTTAAACTATCTTTCTTTATCGCTGATATCACCAGTAAAATTTTACTTTTTCAACCTTTCTCCTCCACCTGTCCACTTTAATCCATTTTTTATTTTTCTGTATTAATGCCTGATCAGGACTTTAAATCTTACCTGCAGGTACAATCACCCTCTTCTCCTCTGTGGCGGTGCTGCTGGGTGGGGTGGCGGTCTGCGGGCTGGTCCGTGGCTCAGGGTACGAGGCCTGATAGGCCATCTGCCCCCCATCACTATTGCTCATGTGTCGAGTCCTCCTTGTCACACTACAGTCCACTGGGGACTCACGGCTATGACACGATAAAAGAAAATCCATCTTAATGTCCCTTTTTTTGACCCAACCATGTGTTTACAACAACACAGCATTTTTCACAAATATGCAAAATGTTCTTGTCTGCTGTAGTCTGCATTTTCAGTCATTTCCACATATATTCAGTACGCACTTGTGAAAGTGCGTCATGTGATGCAGACTTGTGAAAACCAAGCTAAAGTCATTGTTCTACATGAAAACATAAAGGACATTCAACATCTAAATATCTTGAACCTCTCAACACCCGAACTTTGGTTTGTGTTTTTTTTTCTTTCAGATTTCTTCCAGCTATTTTGGGGTTGGGAAGAACCAACTAATGTAATGACCAAATATTTTTCTTTGAACATGAAGCAATGAATGTCCACGTTTGTGTACAATAGGTTCCAGTTACACAGAATTAAGTATGATGGTGCAAATAACAAAAAAATGTGATGTCCGCGTATGTGGACATCCAGGTCTTAGGAGGTTAATACTGACCATGTCAAAATGTAAATCAATAACTAAAATGAAACTAATGCTACACATCTCATAATAAGATTGAGACTTTAGGCAGGATTTCACAGACGGGTTCTTGAACTTTTTGGCGTGCATGCCTTTGCACCCCATCAAAGAAACTCATGACATAAATCAATCTCAAACTTAGAATTTGAATTAACCTCTTCAACCCTGAGGACCCTGTCCCGGGTCCAGAATTTCGTATTTTGACTTAATATAAAATATTCTTTTAATCTTTGATGCTCCCTCATGGACCCCAGTAACACATATGAGATACTGTTTGAAAGCTTAGAGTCTCTACTTTCTGCAGATATGCATCACTTTGACATATCTTTTACTGTAAGAAAGTTATTTACACTTAATTTACACTATCACCCCCCCAATATTTTTTGATATCATATAATATTCACATATTTCATATTTTTCAAAAATGACAAACATGGGCAAGTCTTATATCAAATGAAAGCTCTCACTCTCAGGAATAAGGCTACATCATTATTTTTGTTCTAATATCAACACATATCCAACAATCATCGAATGAATAATAAGGTAAAAAATGGTCTTTTGTAAACATATGTGAAACTTGAGTGTGAACTGCCTCAGATGGCACATATAGCCACAAATGATACACCATCTTTTATTTTAGGTCCTACTCTAAACAATGAGTCCATTCACAGCATTTTCTTTGGTTGTTTGCATAATTAATCCCTATAGCTTTTATTATATGTGCAAAACAAAAAATTTATATTTTTATGAAAAATGTATTTCCGCACCCTTCAGTAAAATAAGAATAACTTTTGAATGCGACATGCTAAAGACTTCATTCTTTTTTTGGGTGTTTACTGTCTGCTGCTGCTAACAACCAGAACTGTCTGCAGTCTGCTAGAGCATCCAGAACCAGAGTTATACACTATCAAAGACAGTGTTTACAACATAAAAAAGAAAATTTGGTGTTTCATCATATGAAAAACAACATAAATAACAATATTTGTCACAAACAGCAGCTTTTTATGTAACTTCAAAGGGTTTTCTGCAAAATGATATAAAGATATTGCATTTATTCCACTGTATGTGGTTATGGTAGCACTTCAAATGTTTTTTGGCAGAAATTGTACACCATAAGCGTATTATTCCTCCCATCAGTTGGAGTAAAATAACTTTTGCATATATTATGATAGAGAAAAAATTCCTTTTTCCTCTGTAAGCTGACAATTGCTGGAATCAAACAAAACTGTCTGCAGGGACCTGAGATACCCAGGACCAGAGTTATATACTTTCAAATAAAAACTTTAGAAAAAAAACATAAAAAGCGCCTATTTATTTTTGTGTTTATTAGAGGACTGATATCACATAAAACCATGTTTAGCACTTTCAACAGTGTTTTATGTAATTTCAAAGGGTTACCTGCAAAATGATACCAAACTTTTGTATGTAAACCTCTGCATGTGGGTATGGGATGCTTTTGAAATTGGGTAGGCCAAATCCAAGCGAAAATCCCCAAAATAGCTTCAGGGTGTAAGAAGTTAAACAAATATATAATAAATGATACAATGTAGTGCTATTGGCCTTATTTTTCTGAGGTTTAATTACATATAATTGATGATAAATTAATGTATTTTATAAAACTGGGCCCCCCGGCCCCAAATCATGCCCCCCAATTTAGGACCACTGCCACAAAGCTACTTTATGATATCAGAAGAGTAGGAATGTATTACAAAGTTGTATGGACCGAATTCAAAATGGTCCAAATATGTACCCCAGCCGTCACTGAGTACAACTTTGAACCTATAAAGTTCATATTAGAATCTGAGAGGTGCATATTGGTATCAAAAATAGCTTATTATTACCTCAAAGATACATTTTATTACCTAATGGTACACATTAGGACCTTTTTAAATAATAATTAATAAGACGCGTAAAATATAGAAACATAATGAATAAACAATGAAATATAGAAATATAATAATGAATTAATAAATGAATAAACAAAATGAATAAATTAATCGACAATATAAATTAATAGAAAATATAAATTAAGAAACAATAATGTAATGATAAAAATGATAATAATGAAATTGATAATGCTAAAATAATATTAAATGATCAAATAAAGAATTATATGGATAACTAATGATTATAAAATGATTATGATAATTATTTAAATAAATTATTAGGCAAAAACTTAAGAAAAAACACTAGAAACATTCTGCATGTGAGGATCTAAGGTAGGATCCATCACTGAGTACAGCTTTGCACCTAAAAAGTTCTTATTAGTACCTCAGAGGTACATATTGGTATCAAAGAGCGCTTATTTGTACCTCAAAAATATATATAGTACCTAATGGTACACATTAGGACCTTTTTAAAAGGTGCTGCCCCACTGACGGCTTGGGTACATATTTTGACAAATTTTTTCCTGTGGCTGATATCCGGTGATCACAGACTTTTCACCTTTAGTATTTTATGGACAAAAGTCAATCCTAACCAAATTGTCATTGTCTTGTGTACAGTAAGTGTACTGTTGGTCATCTATATTGTGTCATTTGTCATTGTATGTTCTCCTCACCTGCTCCCATTGATGTGTTGTTCTCGTTTTGCAGGGTTCTGTGTGGCCGACCCCGTCCAGTCGGGCTCGGTAGGTTCTGTGTTCTCTTCAGAACCCTGTCTGAACACTGCAGGCGAGCCGATCTCTCCCTTCATGTGCATGGCCTGAGGACCACTGAAGGGCGACTCGAATATGGACTGATCTTCACTCACCACCGATAGGGCTTCCTGTGGATGACATCAACACACACTCGGTTTGGTAAATGAAAAACACGTCCATCGACATAAAATACTTGTTGGATGTTATTTAGTACAGGGAAAGTTGCTGGTTCCTGCAATGATTCAAATCATATTTTACCCTCTTGTGTTCCCTCTTAAATCTTGAAACGAAAAATGACATGTTTATTGAAACAGCCTAGGGCGTCTTTTTAACGGCAAGGTACTGTAAGTATGACTTGGCACAAGAGTCAAATTAGCTGTGAGTCAAAGTGGAAATTGAGAAACGTCTTTTTTTCGGGGTTGGTCGAGTGTGGTCGTGTTGCTCTTAAATGTGTTCTAGTCTTAGAGAGCGAGAATAGGTGAGTCAGGTTAAAACGTCAAGCATTTAAAGTATGGATGTGTTTAGCTGTGAATAAATGTTTGTGTTAACGAGTGCGTTTAAACGGCTTCAGCATTGTCTTTAGAGCTGAAATACGTCAGCGCTGAGCTTTTTCGGTGGCTCACAGGAAATCTGGCCCCCATGTGCAGTGAAACCTTTTGGCATGGGGCATGAGATAGGAAACAGAGGAGTGGTAGAAATGTGGGTCATTTGAAGCTGAAAAACAAATTTGTTCTGAATGCAGTGAGGTTGAGGGTCACCGAACAGGGTGGAGGGTAGTCTCATTGTAGAGTCCATTCACCTGACATTCAGAAGTACTGCTGATGTGCTACATGAACATGATTTTTAATGGCTTGCTTTAAAGGGGAAAATGTACCTGTTGAATCCAGTTTTGCCTTTTTTTCTGTATCTCCCGCCCTTACTGCACCTAACCTGATCACTACACCCTAAAAACAAATGGTGCTAAATAGCACCAAAAGTGGTTCTTGGCTCATAATCATAGAGGAACCATTTTAAGTGACATATAGCACTGATGAAGTACCAGTGTAGAACCATCTAGTGCTATGTAGAACCATATGTGGTGCTATATGACCCCGTATGGTTCTTCATAGGTGCTATATAGCATTAAAAAATAGTCAAGAACCACTTTTAGTGCTTCTTAGCACCGTTTGTTTTTACGGTGTACTTTTACATTAATCGAAGTGACTTACGTTGCAATCAACTCATACATTTAATCATTATTTGCATTCCCTTGGATCAAACACATGTCTTTTGCGATGCTAATGCAATACTCCTCCAACTGAGCTACAGGAGCTACCTGTTTCCTATTTTGTTTTGTGAACCCAATGACTAAAATATAGCATAAAATCATCCCGCCCTACTAGAGAAGTGAAAGAAACTCAAAGTTCAGAACTGGAGAGGCTTGTGCAAAATTGTATCTTGGTTTTTCATTGCTCATTCTGTGTGTGTTTGCAAACAGCAGTCAACATCTTCAGCCTAAAGCACACATGAAGTTAAACCGAAATGCTGCTTTGTGTAACAAAGGTGACTAAGAATATAGTGCAGTACCCCTCAAAAACCTTTCCGAAACCAACGCTAGTTGCGGTAAAATCCACTGGAGGGCATGATTATTATTTTAATAGTCAATTAGAATTGTTTTTTTATATAGCATACAATATCTTTTAACAGTATTGCATTGTTTCAAAGCAGCTTTCAAAGAAGAAGAATAGAAACTACATGTAAAGGAAAAAAATATTAAATATATTAATATATATTAAATAGGATAAATGGTATTACAGCAAGTTTAACTGCTCTCATAAATTGATTAAAATATAATAAAATGGTGTTTTTACTTTAACTGTTGGACGTTTAGTCAATAATGAATTACATTGTACTTCTTTTCTTAAACAGAGCTATTTGACCTCTTAAAACTTGAACCACAATGTGTAACACCTCATTCTATACACCTGCCAACAGGTAGAGTAACTGAACTGAGCTGGAACAGCAAATACTCTGCAGTTAAAATAATTTTGCACCTATGCACCTTTTAAACCGCAATCACACACACACATGCACCCATGCTATTGCTTCTCCTTCAAAATGCTGAACACAAACATACTCTACCGTGGCCACCAATGCCACAACTGACTTCCTGTTCAATGTGTTTCATATCAGTCCCTGTTGCTGAGAAACCAAACACAATATTTTAGCAAATAGAAGCTGTGCAAAATGTCAGGGTCAGTAAGGTTAATGCTCGTCTTTCATCCAAAACAACCAAGAAATGTGCACAAACAAAACAACTATGCCACAGTGCTTTCCTTATTCATGTGACAAATGCACGAGGCCTTGCAGGTGAATTGCAACAGATCTCAACTCATTATTTTGTCATAAGAGGACATGTGGTACAGATATGCTTTTCTGGAGCCTTGTTTTGTCTTACAGTCTCCGTGTTGTTTCCTTGTTTATTTTGCAGAGAAACAAATCACCCTCAAAGGGTGGAGCTCAAGTGTCCATTCGATAATCTGTGAGAACTGCTATAGTGTTGGTCTGAGAGAGCTTTTACCCGGGCGTTTTTTTTTTTTGTTTGGACTCCTGTGCACTCATATTCTTATTTCTGTACAGGTTATAAACGGATGCGTGACACAGGAAGCACCTTAGAAATGTATATTCTACAAAATGCTGGGTTATTTTCAAACCAGCATTGGGTAAAAAAGGGACTAACCCAACACATTGGGTTGTATTTTAACCTACACTGTAAGCCCGGATAAGTTGAGTTTACTTAAAAAAATGAAGCAAACTTGTTGCCCTAATAAATTGAAGTAATGGGTATTTGAACAACTTGAGTGAAGTTTACTTAAACATATATAAGCTGTTCTAACAACAATTTTAATTTGAATAGACTTAAAACTCTTAGCCTGGATTAGTTGACATTACTAGAAATTTGCGAGGAAACCCGTTTCACTTAATAACATTAGTTTTTACACAGGGTAAAACTAAACAGGTTAAGTTGTATTAACATAGAACATTTAGTTGGTGTAGCAGAAAAATCAAGTTGTCATTTTTTTAATCCTTTATATTACTTTTGGTGTTATAAATGGTATTATAACACAAAATTCATGACTGACTTTAAGTCAATCATTGAATAAATGTGATTCTCCACAGAAACAAACACAAAACTGCGTTTTTGACATGCATTGTCAATACTGTGGAGAGAAATACAATAAAATGTTCTGAACAGGTTTCATGCACGGAAACACGGATTACCTGAACGGTGACTTCACAAATTTATAATTTACAACAAAACAACATCAATAATATAAAAGCTTAAACCTATATGACATTTTATTAACAAATATTTAAGAAGTAAAAGTTTTTATCAGTTTTTGTTCTGTGAAAAGCCGAAAATAATTAAAATATTCAGGCGCAAAGGATTATGGGTTTCGCTCACAAAATGAACTAATAATTTTAAGTTCAGTGTACTTGAATGTTTTTGTTTAATGGATTTTGTTTGCTTAAAAATTAAATGAACTATACTTTTTAAGTATTTGGTCCAAAACTCAAAATATGAATTGATGTTTACTTCATTACTGTTAAGAGTGTATGCTGGGTTGTTTAACCCATTGTTTTGTCTAATATAAACATTTTCTGGGGTACTTTAACCCAATGACTAGCTTTGTTCCTTTTTAAACCAACCATGTTAATAATGACCCGGAGTGTATGGTGGTCAATCATTAAAAATACATGCAGGTTATTAATCACCAAAGCTCATATGTGTAAGTTACATCAAATTGCTTCGTCATTATGTTAAAATAACCCATGACCATATGAGCTAAAAGTGTAAGATATATCCGAGATTATCACAATGTTCACTGTGTGCACTTTAATACATTAATGAAGTGACAGTGTTTTAATTGGGTAATAACAAGGTTTTTGCTGTAAATAACCTATATAATGTGGAATCTATTAGTTTCTGTAATGTTGTCAGAAAATTTTATATCTCAAAAATATGATACAATTGTCTCCATCAAAATTTTGATTCTCTCTTTTTTTTAAAAACGAATTGTGTTTGCAAACTTGCCACAAGAAATATATAATGTTAATTTAATTGATGCCTAAATTAAAAATACTATAATATACTTTAGTATTTACTACACTCTAAAAACGCTGTTTTGGTGTAACCTATGGTTGGGTATATATTGGACAAAACCAACTGTTGAGTTATAAATAAACCTATCCTGGGTTGTTGTTCCCCAATCATGGGATGAACCAACCCAATATTTTTTTTTAAGAGTGTATAGAAATCTGTAATAAAATACATATTTACTTTTTAGTGTTTTTGAACCTCAGTAAATATTAAAATATATTACAGTGTTTATTAAAGTTCATCCATACTTTACACTCTAAGAAATAAAGGTGCTTCACAATGCCATAGATGAATCATTTGGCTGTGTGGTTCCATGAAGAACCTTTATTTTAGGTTATTTTTATTTAAAAAGGTTCTTTAGATTATAAAAATGTTAAAAATTAATGGTTCTTTGAAGAACCAAAAATATGGCATGGGTTAGAAGAACCTTATAAGCACCTTTTTTAAAGCGTTGTTAATACTACAATACTATAGTTTACATTAACAAAGTGTAGTAATTACTGTAACAGCCTACAGTGTGCTGCAGTTTACTAACTAGACTTTGGATAATGCTGGGTTGATTCAACCAATGGTTGGATAAAATATTAACAAACCCAACTGTTGGATTTAAAGTTAAAAACTATGCTGGTTTGAATTAACTCCTGCTGAGTCAAATATGGATATTTTCTAGGTTAGTATAAACCAACATTTGGGTTTGTCAATATTTTACTTAACCATGGTTTGAAACAACCAAGCACTGTTGTAAAAACAACTTATTTTAATGTGGTTGTTAAAATAACGTTGTTTTTTGCAGAAAATATAATTAACTTCATTAAGATGTATTGAATAGAATTATTAAAATGAACTTTGCAATGCATTCGCATTAAATAAATTAATCGCATTTGATTGGCTGATAGTGTGCTGTGGATGCACTCGATGAAAACCCAATGCAACACTACTTTGATATTTCTTAACCACAGCAGGAACTGACAAAACTGAGAAAACAAATAGTTTCGTTTAATTCTTTTATAATTCGTTTTTGTTTAATTATAGAAAATTTATATAATATAATAATTCAGAAAAAGTTGCATCATTTTAATTTTAAAGTGTAACAGTTACAATATGCTTAATGAAATCGAATATTTAAGCTATGCAACTTTTTATGAACGAGAGTTAAATGCCTTTTGAATCAGACGTATTAATGAGCGCAAACTTTCCCGGTTATGATGTTAGTCATGTTGAATTTGAGAGTGAAAGAAAGCAGAAGTTGACGTTAAGGCGTGCTGATTTTGCAAAGAGCCACGCAGCTGCGCGTTGAGCTGCAAAACACTTTGTGGTTTTCACAAGTTTTTAATCAGCAACATCATAGCTGAAGAAGAGAGTCTGTATAATTAACAGTGCAACTAAACGCGTGGAGCCTCAGCACGTTCAATCTCGCTTCAGTTTATTGTCCAGCAACTTTAATTGAAACGCAGAACAATGCATTGGCATCGCACATCTATCGAATCAATTTTGTTTTGTCAGTCTTTGTTGCCTTTTTTCGAAAGGAGGGTGCGGAAGTGTGTGCGGAAAGTCTGAGGTTTGAGACAGGAAGCCTGCTTCGTTCTGATAACGACACCTGACAAGCGCCCAGCACTTAGCTATAAATTATTCCTTAAAGAACTAAATCAGGCACGGGATAAAAACATACATAATGATATAAACAACAGGAATGTTTGTGAAAACATATGTGGAATAGTTTGGGAGGGGAATGCATAGGCTAGAGATCATTGCGTAAAGTTAAATTAAAACAGTTTTTCTAAAAATACACTGATCCCAATAGTCACAACCACGTCATTTGTTAGGTGAAAACTAACAATTATTTTTTTACATTTGCATGGTATTATAACAAAATGTACTTTTTAAAACAAATTTACAAGCGACTGTAAATTGTGTGTGATGTTTTAAGAGCATTTTAACGAAATGTAAGCCACCATTACAAGAAAGGTTCGTTTTGAATGACAGTATAATAAACATGACACGATATTCTCATAATAATAATAATAAAAATAAGGATAAATCGAAAGCAACTAGCAAACATTACTGATGATGATGATAATAATAATAATAATATAGGTAGTAGTAGTAGTAGATTGATGACACTATTAGGATTTTTTAAAACAACAGATATGTGACATTTTAATAGTTTCAGTGTCGTTTAATTATTAACCTCAGCGACTTTTTATTTAAGGTGTACGAATGTAAAATCAGTTTAAGCCTACTTGTGCAATATAAATGTCGTCTTATAATAACAATCGAGGACCTAAGTGAACAGTAAGCCTTCTAATCTTTACAAACTGGTAACTTTAAAGTTAAAAGACATACATAATACATTTTCAAAATATCACATATTATAACCTAAGCATTCGTTTGGTACATTTTACCCCAGCCATTCCATGTTACCAGCCAAGTGTTATACTTGGAAATACAACCTCTGCAGTTTATCAGTTACAAAACTAACAAAATTAGTTGTTCTTGCAAAGTTTTCTGTCAAATTGTACGAAAAATATACAAAGTTAAAATACCAGACGCAATTTGCTCCGTGATTTTTAAAGTCCCTGTAGTATTCCATGTCGTTGGCGCCATAAAGCCACCTGCCTCGAGAGCGCACCCGCCATAATTGTGCCATATTTAATAATCGCATATTGTTGTCCAGTTTGCGTTATTTCCTCGTTTTTCCTCGTTCTTTTTCTCGTAATTGTAAAAGAAATTATCTCTATGTGCCTCGCCGCCTCGAGTAAGACGTGAAACACACCATTGTGCACTCTAGAAGTGTAACTGTTGTAAAATAAAAGCAAATGGAATCACAAATTTGTGCATACCCTCTGGCGCGCGCTCTGGACACCATTTCGTTTTTTATCTGAGTGTAAAAGTTGTAGCGGTTTCTTGTGTTATTAAAGAGCCGACATTCAACCACGAACGGGAAGGAAGAGGAAATTTTGTACGAGAAGGAAAGAGTGGGGACCTGCATCACCGCCTTGCCTCTCTCACCAGTAGTCGCACTAACCGTGTGGGTGGTTGCGCACTCTCTACTCATTTTCAGAACAGACAATAAACCAGATCAAACGCCTACCTTAATAGTACAGTCCATTGCAGTTTTCTGTGGAGTTCATGAAGAAATACTTTGTTAAACTTAAGCTATGTAAAAGCCAGGCACTTTGATAACCCCGCTGAAACGCATCGACTTGTGTGCACAGGCGCATTTAGTCATCGGCGCAAACCATTGCTGCAACTATTTTCGCTTAGACCATAACCGGATGGCAACAGTTTTTTTTTCATTCTGAGCTCTCTTTTTCTAAAATTGGGAAGTGAAGTCACACAAAGCATCTAGCGCTGTTCCTTATTGGTGAAATCTTATTGCGCTAACTTTTCTGAACACTTGTTAAAGCAGAACCCCTGATTAAAAGACAAATATATATATAAACAGGTGCAAGTGATACATTTAGCTGATGAATATATACATACAAATATATATAAATATTCTTAATTATTTTAATAGATCTGCCGTCTTTCTTAACAATTTAGTAAAATATATTTTTTATTAAATGTAAACATTTGTAAACGAAGATTGTAACCCTGTCGTAATTTATATATAGCAATGAGGTTAATTATATCATTATTTAGCAGTGATAGGTGAATAGGTATAGGCATAGAGGAATTGATGCATGATGAATTTTTATTTTTATCCAAACATAGCAAGTTAAAAATTACAAAGGAAATCGCACCTAACTTGGTTCTCAAACCGCAAACTAGAGATATGAAACACCATATCAACATCATCGATCAAATGCTGCATAAAATTCAGAAGAACTCTGAGCAAAGAACAAAGAGTATATATATGCGTTTTTGTACGTACTTGTATGACGTGATGAGTTTTTATTAATGGGTTTTTATTTAAAAAAAATGGGTTGTGGTTGTGTTTTACACATGTTTGGGTAAAATATGAAAAAGAAAACTATTGGTTTTAAATCAAGCTTGTTGGGTTGTTTCATTTAATCTGCAATCTGGGTTAAACTATGCCACTTTCTAATTCAAACCAACAAATGGGTTTGTCCATATTTTACACAACCTTAGATTGAAATAACTCAGCATTTTTAGTTTGTAAATAACTGAATATAAATTAATGTTAATTTCTTCGTATTTTTTTAAGTTTAGATGAATGTAAGTATCCAACTAAGAGAAATAAAAGTGTTCTTGTAGTATCATTCAGGCACAAATGTTAAATCAGACTTATGGCAGGGGTGTGTGTGCATGTTGAGGTGTCATGGGAATTTGACACTGATTGTATCCTCTTAGGTGTGCGAGTCGCTTCAATCACGACTCCTGCCTTGCACGATTTGGCTACTTACTTTTCCAGATGTATTTTTTCTGCGCGCCGGAGGAAAATGGCCTGAGGTGTTTGTTTATACAAGACCCTTGGGTTTCTCTTATCTGTCCAAAGCACTCACGCCGTGATTTCAGGCCTGCACGGCTCGGAATTTAGCAGTCTATTGTTCTGTTGAATGGCTTTTAAAGATACGAACGACTCATTAAAGTCTAAGTTGTTGGATCTGATTGATCTTATTTCTAACTTTAGGTTTCAGTCTGTAGAAGTATTTATTCAGAAGTGCCGGTGATAGCAGGCCCTAACAAAATAACTTTGATATGCAAAAATGTAGCAAAGCTGTAAAATATTAAAACTATTGCATTGTATCGGCTTATATGATGTAGCCTAATTTATTCCGATTAATGAGTTTATTATTATTTTACACCGAGTGTATTGCTGCACGTTCCTGACTTGCAGGCTTTGCGTCCGCACAACTATTTTTTTTTTCTAAAGTTGCCATTTCAGATAAATGCACAAGAAATTGAGAAACGGACCTTTTCATTTTCAGTGAAGATGCAGATCATCATTCTAGAATAATTAATTAATTCTTCCCAAGTGGAGCTATTCAAGTTATCCGGTGAAGTCATGTTGTATGTTTCATATCGCAATAAACAAATATCGAGATGCCGGCATTTCCCAGTATCATGCAGTCGTAAATCTCAGTGTTGTTTTTTTAATTGACTGCATGGAAACTGTAGTCCATAAAAAATGGCCTATTAATTTTCAGTGTTGACTGTGACAGGCAGGATATTGCACCAATAAACGTGCACCACAAACAATATAGCCTAATCTACCGTATAATTTTACAAAAAAAAACGGTCTGTCTGATGTATTTATAGCATCATTGTTATTATTCTTGATTAGCAATAGTATACGTTATTGGATTTTGCGTTCCCCTGTTATTTTAAAGAAAGTGTTTAAAACTCCATAGGCCATGGATTTTCTTTTGTCCAATCTTTGTTTATTTGTTTTAGTAATCTTTACTCCCCATAGACACCTTTTCTATGAATGAAGAGGTAACAAATCTGTGGTCGTGACTCCTGTCTGACGTCACGAGGGAAGCGCAGTCACGACGCATTCTTTCACAGGCGCGTGGACACGCCCCAGCGCGCAACGCCTCTTTATAACGGGCCTGAGTAAAGCACCAACAGTGAACAAAGTTTAAGGCAGCGCTGGAAGGTGAAACAAATCCCTACTATCAGGAATAAGAGTCTGTGAGGAAATTAAGGTAAGATCAGTTTTTTTATTTAATTTTAGATTTTTAAATGTTAATTTTACTATGTTTAAGAGAGATGACTATTTTACATTGATGGAAAATCTATTAATATATTTCATAAATTAAATTGCATGGTTTGACAATAGGCCTATCATTTTAAGCAGATAATCCATTTAATTTACATAACGGAAAGGATGCATGTTTTAGTATTACAAATTTTACTTTTGCTGATTTATTTCATCATTTCACACAACCAGCTCATGATATTTCTTTCTTCAGATGGAAATGTATCAAGCTGGATTTTACACAGAAGACTTCAGAACTCAAGAAGTTCCTGGTGGATTTGACTTCAGTTCATATGGTAATATCTTACTTCCGTTTATTTTTCTCTGTCTCATGACCATACACTCTTGAAAATGACAGTTCTTCTTAAGAGAAACATTTCTTTCATACTTTTTATAGTCTAGAAAATCTTTTTTCACAACAAATGACATTTTGTGAATCAGAAAAGTTCACTGAATATTCAATGTTCTTCGTCTCACACTTTTATTTTAGTGTAAAGTGTCAAAAAATATAAATGCAACTCTAGAGAAATTTCATATCCTCTTTCTCCTTGTAATTGATAAAATCGTATTGTCACATTCGTTTAATCCTCAAGGGGAAAATTTGTCACATTTCGTGGGCCGTAGTTTTCTCCAGCCTTGTTTCCTGAATCCCTGTGCAAAACATTTCCTTTGTCCTTCAGCTGTTAAGCCAGATTTGCAACACCCCTGTCAGACCCCTAAAAATTAGACCTTGACATCTTGTTTGTGTGCACTAATTCAAAGCTCATCAGGAAAAGGGGGTGTCAGGCTATCCATGCTCTGAGATTTAGGAATGTCCAAGGCAGGGATGTTGAAAAAATGGGGTGGTCAGGTTAAAGATACACCCGTTTTTCTGTTCCCTCCCTCTCTTCCTAATCCTTTCCTCCAGACTTCCTCCTCAAACAGATTTAGCACCCTGTCTCCTATACACTTCTTCATCACTCTGTCAGAGTCCCTTTATAGGGTTTCCTTTACCCTAGCACACTTAGACTAGGGAAAACTAGTGGAGAAAACTTTGTTGTTGAGTTGCACAGATCCGATCCGGTCTATTGTTAATTCTATTCATAATATTTCTCGCTGGCTCTCTCATTCATTTCATATCTTTGATAATGTACCTCCAGACTACAGTGGTGAAGACCTGTCCTTTTTATTAGACAGCAAAGGACCCGCCCAACACCAGTATCCTGAAACATACTCAGAGACCCAGAAAGAGCATTTGCATGGTTCCAAAGGTAAGACTTTTCAGATTCATCTCAATTGCATTTATTAAAGTCTTGTGTATACAATTTTTTAATAATATAAACATTTTGATTTATTAGGTCACAGTCAACCAGTCGGTTCCGTTGATTCTGGACTGTTTAATTTGGACACTTTCCCTGAGTTTACTTGCTGGGCGTCCTACACTAATAGTAAGTATTTTTTAGTCGTCTCTTCTTGTTTTTAAATTAAATGTTCTTTTAAGTAACCCGACATCATATTTTTTTAAGTTCCAGAAGGAATGATAGCAGACAGACAACAGGTTGGCTTTCAGGAATCTGCTCAAACCTACCAAAACCTTGTCCCAATGTGTCCACCAACCCAAAGCAGTCAATTCAGCCCAGGAATGGACACCAGCAGCCATTATCAACCCGGAAAAGGGCCAAGATCATCCGTTACCAACAGTCTGGAACATCTAGGTAGGTTTTAACTCTCGAGAGATACTGATTTCTATTTCCAGAAATTGTACTTCAAAAAATTGCTTCAATATAAATCTGTGTTATAGCATACAAATGTATTTAATTTTTGTTTTTTTGTGTGTGTAGGTGATCCAGAAAGAACATATGCTTTGTATGAAGCAGACCAACAAAGCAGGTCTCCATACTGGTCAGACTACCCTTCACCGGGTTACTGCACTTCCATGCTTGGGCAGCCATCATCATCATCTTCCTCACCTCCAGTTTCTCAATCCTCAGAGACTTACTGCCCCCGTGTGGCCAAACAACGTACTGCACCGTCTCAAAGATCAGATAGAGAGGGTGACTTGGCACCAATGTCGGCTTATCCAGGTGAGGGATTCTGTTACAGAAGCTCATTTTTGTTTATACTAATAATAGGAGATAAAATATATAGTCGCAATGTATAGCTCAATGTTTCGATGTCTCTCCATTAGGATCCGGGCCGATCCAGCTTTGGCAATTTCTGCTTGAACTTCTATTGGACTCTGCTTGCCACACTTTTATCAGCTGGACTGGTGATGGCTGGGAGTTTAAAATGTCAGACCCTGCAGAGGTGAGAATCATTTCTCAATGAGCTCTTCTAAAATGCTGACGTCTTTAAGCTAGAAGGCATGCGTTATCTCTAGTCATCAGTACATTTTCTCAACTGTTTTAAAGATCTTATCGGTTATTGTAAAACATTAACCATGTTTCTTGTGAATTACAGGTCGCAAAGAGGTGGGGCCAGTGTAAGAACAAGCCCAAAATGAACTACGAGAAGCTAAGTCGAGGTCTGCGGTATTACTACCACAAAAACATCATTCACAAAACAGCAGGCAAGCGTTACGTCTACCGCTTCGTCTGCGACGTTCAGGGCATGCTCGGAAAAACGGCACACGAGGTCTTGGCAAGTCTAAACATCCCCTCAACAAATGCAGGGTCTCCACAGTCGACCCGATCAGAGGAAACCACAGAGTCCTGGGGACATTAAAGGTGAAGATCTCTAATGATCCAAAAGAACTGGCGCACATCATGTCTAGGATGGAATCGATTGACTGTAGCATTTTAACATTGAGTCGATTTGGATTTTCTCAGACATTTGGGGACTGCAGATTCTGCTGCCAGGACAGATCTCAGATCAGTGTTTAATACGTATATCCTCAGTTTGTTTGCTGGTAATGCATATTCATGCATGCCCAGGATTTCCTCAAACATCCAATACAGTTAGATGCCTTAAGTAAATATTGTTAGCTACCTCTTGATGTTGAAACACTACTTTTGTACATGTCTTTTTTTTTCTTATGTAAACTGATGTTGTGACATCAAATTGTGAATTTTTGTAAATAAATTAAACGTTGTACATGTAAATGTTTCTCTATAATATTATTTTATGTGCACTTCTGTTCACATTTTCGATTTTGTTTCTCATGATCGTAATTTTTTTTATTGTGTATACTTAAGTGTTAGAAATTAATTTTGTAAAGAAAATTATAATTGTGCCAACATTTAATTTTATTTTTGATATAAAAAATAATAAAATGCATGCATTGCTACCCTTTTAAAAAGTACACATTTGCAACTAAAGAGTTAATATTAGTACCTCAACGGTACATATTGATACCAAATGTATAAATATGAGCCATTTTGTCTCAACTGTAAATGTTGTCATAGTAAAATACTTATAAAATTAATAATTATAATGAATATAATATGTTATCATTGCTGCTAACAACAATAATAGAAAATATTATCAAACTTGTAAAAAATAGTAAAATAAAAAGATGTCTGATAAAGGTGCTCGGCTTAATGCGACAGCGTATGACTTCCGCGAGGATCGCGCGAGAGTCATTTAAAAGCGCTAATTTAGAATGACTCTCGCGGTACTATGATGTCACACGCCTGCGCAGCGGCACATGAACTTGAACACACGTGAGGTTTCTGGCGGAGGGGATGCTCTAGGCAGTTTCCTTAACAGGATTAAACAGCAGTGCCTTAACAGGTAATAACAAACATGTTAATAATCTGTTAAGCTAAGCTTAATTAATTACAATAAAATTGCTACCGTGTTTTGACAAAAACATTCCATTTGTTTTTATCAAAGTCGCGTGCTAAACCATATTGTTAGGTGCTTATTTAAATACTACCAGTGAATATAATTGTTTTTATTTACTGACACATTTAAGTTTTGAGGTATTATTTGTGCTATTTTTTTTTAAGAAAATAATGATCCATAGTTTTACAGTAAAAAAAATCTATTTTGGCATTGATTATTGTAAAAGCTGTTAATTTGTGGTAAAGCATAGTAAATATGTTTTATCCTATATCTTTTATCTACACTCTAAAAAACAAAAATTGCTATATAGCACAAAAAAATGGTTCCCCTATGATTAGAGCTTTTAGTTCCATTTAGCACCAATTTTAGAGTGTATAAAAACTTTAAATATCAATAATATTGAACATAATTTCCACATTTTCTTTAAAAAAAAAGAAAATAATATTTAGGAATATTAATATTTAGAGATTTTTGTTTGACTGATGTGTTATGCATTACATCTGTATCAGCGTCGTTTACAAGGTTCCGCCCCTGCCCTGTGCGCGCGCACTGTAAATATATAATTATACATATTAGGACCTTTTACAAATGGGGTACTGTTACAGTTAAGGCTCAGTTAGGTACCATTTTGACTTTTTTCCTGACAGTGTTGCAGTCAAACATTTAAAAACGTCCACTGATATAATTGTAATAACACACAATGACCGTGAAAAGCATAAAGCCCCCGTAGTATGACTCATTCATACATTCACGTGTACAGGAACAGGAACAAGAAAGAGTACGTTTTGTTTATCGTGGTGGTGCATGCGTGTACGTGCCGAAACAAAAACCCTCATAAGGAAACATGGGGAAAACTCTGAAGGATCACCTGGTCGACACATTTGATGATTTGACAGATGAAAAAATAAAAAGATTTAAAGCAAAATTATGCGATCGGAAGAAAGAACCGCGCGTTCGTCGCGCCGCGACCGAGAGGATTAAATACTCATTCGAACTCGCAGATTTGATGATAAACACTTTCACATCCAAAGACGCTCCTGCAGTAACGATTGAAGTTTTAGAAGCTATTGCGTGTAATCAACAAGCGGAGGACCTGAGAGAAGCCATGGGACACAGTAAGTAAAAAACAGCACGCCTGAGGCAATGCGTTTGTGATTTGACACAAGTTAGTTTCTTTTTGCATAGCGTGAGCTGTTCCACAATTAATAATTAACTAGGCAATGTACACATGTATAAAACCTTAATACTACTATATGAAACTGTATTTAAATGAATAGTGCTGTAATAACATTGTCAGTAATATTTTTAAATGTGTTTTGATTTTTAGGCACTTCTGGGGCTCAAAATGTAGTTCAACCTGTAGCTCAACTAGTTACTAAACCCGTGGAGGTCGACTTAAAAGCATCACAAAGTGTTCAGAAAACTGATGATAGCCTGTCAGATGATTGTCCGGTATCATTAGAGCTTACTACATGCAACCAACAATTTAAAGACAAAATTCTTAAAGAGAAGGATGAGGAGGTAAGTCTTTCATTTTAGCAAATACTGTGAGATACTGAAAGAATCTGTGCTATGTTTTATATTAACATTATGCACCTTTGGGTTTGTTGTTAGGTTTACAAACCACTGGATAAGTCTGTAAGAAAACGCCTGGCGCTGCTTATAACCAACATAGATTTTGACAACCCATCCATGAACAGGAGAGGGGCGGAGAAAGATGAAGAGAACATGGAGTGGCTGTTACAGCAGCTAGATTATGTAGTTGTGAAATATAAAAATCTCTCCGGAAAAGTAGGTACAGAAACTGCTGTCTCATGAAAACTATATTTACTATGCAGAGCTTGCATACTTCTGTATATTTTACAAATTGTTGCATTCACCATTTTCTTATCTTTCTGTTCAAGTTTTACAACATAAACATTTATTTTGTGTTCCAATTTCTTCATTTTTAATGTCGTCTTCATTCATTTAACCTCATGCATTTGCTTTTCTAGGAAATGGATGATGTCATCAAGAGCTTCGCTCAGCGTAAGGAGCATGCGGATTCAGACAGCACCTTTGTGGTTATAATGTCCCATGGAAAACGGGACACAATATTAGGTGTCCATTACGATAAGAAAAACAATGATATCCTCCTTGTTGACAAAATCTACACCCATTTGAACTCATCGAATTGTCCAGCTCTGCTTAATAAACCAAAGGTTATTCTTATTCAAGCCTGCAGAGGAGGTACTAAAATATGACAATAAAGTTTTCAGTGACAATTAACATTCAATACATCATTGCTGTTTAAAAATGCCTTGCACATATCTCTGTCCAGATGAACATGGACACGTGTGGGTCAGTGATGGTGAGCCTGAACAGCCAAAGGAAATAGAGGGAGATGACTTTGTACACAAGGAGAAAGATTTTATCTCTCTGATGTCCTGCACCCCTGGTTAGTATTCAGAGACCCCCTAATCTTTCACCTTACTGAAACCATACAAAGTCTTACCTATACTTAGCAAGCAAAGAGTGCTTTGCAAAGAAACTAATTTCATGATCCACTACTGAATTTTCTCCACAGACACTAAATCCTACAGGCACATTGCATTTGGATCGTTTTATGTTCGATGCATAGTGGATGTGTTTGGGAAATCTGCGCATGAGGATCACATTGAGGAATTGTTCAGGAAGGTAAATCAAATGCTGCTGCAAATCATAAGAAAGCAACCTTTGTACATTTTTTGATTTTCTGTCAAACAGTATTAACACTCTTAAAAAAGCCACATTACAAAAAAGTTATTTATAGCTATAGATAGTAGAACCATTTTTGGTTCCTCAAAGTACAGTTTTTTTACATTTATAGTTTAAAGAACTTTTTTTGACCGAAAGGTTCTTTATGGAACCACACAGACAAAAATGGTTCACCTATAGCACCCTTTATTAAAGAGACATTTCTAGTTAATTTTTATTCATCAGTGGTTTATATCACAATATGTTCTGTATTTACAGGTTATGAGACGCTTTGAGACTGATGAACGTATGATAGGATATCTCAAACAAATGGTGTGTAAAGACAGAGCAACACTAACCAAGCACTTCTACCTCTTCCCTGGACTCTGAAGTCATACAAAAAACGTCTCTCTTTTGCAATTAAATACAGGTTATATATAAAGAGTACAGATGCAAAACCCTCTAAGTGCATGACAATCTTTTTTTTTAACCTTCACTTCTATTAAATTCACTTCTTTGGACAAAACTTTGGTCATTATCGTAATCATTTTGACAGAGGTGATGTTTGAGCTCTTCATTAATTCCACAAGCCTGAATAGACTTGAAATACTGTACAATACTTTTGAAAAAGTCTTTTACTAACATACTTTTACAGTTTTTAGACAAAATTAATCCTAAACAACTTTTTTAGTTTATTAATTAAACTCCACTGTATTATGCAAATTAATTTGTAGGAAATTACCATTTAAATGATTGTATATTTAAATGAAATGTTTTAGCTCAGCACTTAACTACCGGTTTGGTAGGATATGTATTCTAAGACTTTCCCTGTTCACATTTATGTATATTTTTTGTCAATTAAAAAAATAACAAAATAAACAGTAATTTATCACCAATTGTTGCTCAGTGGCTTTTTGTTTGAATCAAAGAGAAAGTTAATTTGCCAACAAATCATTTTTACCAAGAACAAACAATTGCAAAGTATTTTGGGCAGAAGCTGTCTGTGAATGAGAATAAGATCGTGTTTTTATCCATGTTTGCTTTCTGAAATGCTGCAACCACCAATTCTCATTAAGTGCATTACATTACACGCAGTGTGAAAAGTTGTGCATTACATACGCAAAATTCCAATTTTGCATGCATATGATGCGCCAGTCCATACAGTTCACTTGTACGCAAAAAATGACTAACTGTACATAACACAACACAAAAGATGCGCAATATTAAGTCAACGGGAAGGACTGCGTAGTGCGTATCATATGCATGCATAAATGAAATTTGGCGCATGTTTTGCGTGACTTTTCTATTTATACAAATCATAAAAGTGTCCCGCTCATTTGGGTGTAGCTTTTCCTCTGAAGTGTGTACAAAGATAAAAACTTAATTTTGAACTAATGGCTTTCTGCCTGCAGGCTTGCGGGTCTTCGTGTGGTAGCTTGTTTGTTAAATTGCTCTCACAGGTTGTTTGGTCTCAGTTAACATTCATTTTACCTAAAAATATTTACTTATGAAAATTGCATTCGTCAAGTAAATAATTGTCTAATAATTATACAAATTATAAACATAGGATTTGTCTTATGTTTTAAAAGTAATGGGACACCTAGGTGTAAATTCTTGTAAAATTTTTGAAAATGTGTTTAATGTAAATCTGTAAGAAATAAAAGGATTCGTCTCCACCTTCTCAACCTGCAGCTGCTACAGTCTCATGTCATCGGACACTGGAAGATACATCCAAGAAAACATGTAGAAGACTGTTGTTAAATATCATCTGGTCGAGATATTTGATGATCTGGGACAAGCTAACAAAAAATAAAATTAAAAACAAATTGCGCGATCGGAATAAAGAAAACTTGTACGCTCTCGCATATCTGATAAACACTTCCATGTTACAAATGTAAAAATTATTCCTTCAAAATGATAATGATTATGACCTGTCTTGTCAAAAGAAGTGGAATATTTTTAAGAAGTGGAAGTTTTTGCAAAAAAGCGTGCATGCACTTTGAGGGTTTTGCAGTAAAAGAATGAAATGACATTTGTGAAAAATAAGGCATTTAAATAACTGAATAATAAACATTCTGTTGCCATTAAAGTGAAATTACTGATTCTGAACCTTAAAATAAGAGCCTGATAAAAATGTCCATTCAAAAGAAAACGTGACTTTTTGAGGGTTTTGAACTCTTATATAATTTGTTTTTCACAAAAAAGTAAATCTTATATAGGATAAGTACTTCAAGCTATTTCCTATACACATTTAAACATTGTCATACAAAGAATAGGCAAATTGACGTTATTTTAACATGTTTGCAAATAAAATATTTTTATGAACTAACATATGAAACACAAACTAACAGAATAAACAGTAATCTGTCACCAATTTGTGCTAAATTACAGATTAATCGAATAGACTGTGACCAAGTTCTGTTGTTAATAAATCATTTCTACCAATAACAAACAATTGCAGAGTATTTTTGTTGTCTGTGAATGAGAATAAAATGATGTTCTAATCCAGGTTTGCTGTCATAAATAAATCTTTTCCTCTACCTTTTCCTCTGAAGTGTGACTACAAAGATTAAATTTAACCTTGGACTAATGGCCGGCAGGTTTGCATGTAGGGACTTCATGTGGCTTTTTGTTGAGTTGTTCTTACATTCGTGTTTGGCTTAAATTAACATTAATCCTTAACTCAAAACCCATTACAGATAATAAAATGTGCATTTAATGTGGGATTTGTGGGAAATGTGGGATTTATAATAAACATAGGATTTGCTATGTACTAAAAAGTTTTTATCTTCTTGTAACACAGGGTTTTTGGGAAGGTGCTTAAGTGAAAATGAAAGGAATACATGAAATGATTCATCTCCACCTCCTTTCCATAAGTTCAACCCACAGCTGCTTTACTTCTCGTGTCATCGGCCACTGGAAGAGACATAAGAAGAAAACATGGAGAAGACTGTTAAAGATCACCTGGTCGACATATTTGATGATCTGGAGAATGAGAAATTAAAACGATTTAAAGACAAATTGCGCGATCGAAGAGAAGAACCACGCGTCAGCCGAGCCGCGGTCGATAAAACTGAACTCTCTTTCGAACTCGCAGATCTGATGATAAACACTTTCACATCCAAAAAAGCTCCGGCAGTAACAATTCAAGTTTTAGAAGCTATTGCGTGTAATCAACAAGCAGAGGACCTGAAAAAAGCCCTAGGACAATGTAAGTAAACATTATTGCAAAAGATAGCAAACAGAAAAACTACATTTTGTAAAGGGAAGTTTGAGAAACGCGAGAATACCGAAGTTATGCAAACTATAATGTCAATGAAGAAACCTTAAGAGATCAGTTAAACACAAATGAAATAAAAGCAAATTAGTGGAAATTATTGAGCGTGACACACAATAAATAGGCAATGTACACATGTATAAAGCCTTATACTACTGTATGAAACTGTATTTAAATGAATAGTGTTGTAATAACATTGTCAGTAATATTTTTTAAATGTGTTTTGATTTTTAGGCACTTCTGGGGCTCAAAATGTAGTTCAACCTGTAGCTCAACTATTTACTAAACCCGTGGAGGTCGACTTAAAAGCATCACAAAGTGTTCAGAAAACTGATGATAGCCTGTCAGATGATTGTCCGGTATCATTAGAGCTTACTACATGCAACCAACAATTTAAAGACAAAATTCCAGATGGGGTAAAATCTTTGCGTGTGAGGGAGAGCTCCCTCACTACCTCCCACACTTTCGTGCGCCTCACGCGCTACCTCCCACACCTCACGCGCTACCTCACACACCTCACACGCTACCTCACACACCTCACACGCTACCTCCCACACCTCACGCGTTACCTCCCACACCTCACACGCTACCTCCCACACCTCACGCTCTACCTCCCACACCTCACGCTCTACCTCCCACACCTCACGCGCTACATCACACACCTCACACATCTCATGGGCTATCTCCCACATCTCCCGCGCTACCTCTTGCGAAAATTAACCATGGTTATATTGTGGTAAAAGTGTAGTAACCATGTTTTTTTGGTTTATTGATTACTATCAGCAAAACCATGGTTTTACTACACTAACTATGGTTTTACTATGGTTTTTTAAAAAAAAACATGATTGTCAAAACCATTGTTATTTTGGAGTTACTATGGTTTTACTACAGTAACCATGTTTTTTTGGTTTTAACTGTAGTAAAACCATGGTTAATTTTCGTACCTCCCACACCTCAGGCGCTACCTCACACACCTCCCTCGCTTCCTCCCACACCTCACGCGCTACCTCTTACAAAAATTAACCATGGTTATATTGTGGTAAAAGTGTAGTAACCATGTTTTTTTGGTGTATTGATTACTATCAGCAAAACTATGGTTTTACTACACTAACTATGGTTTTACTATGGTTTTTAAAAAAACATGATTGTCAAAACCATTGTTATTTTGGAGTTACTATGGTTTTACTACAGTAACCATGTTTTTTTGGTTTTAACTGTAGTAAAACCATGGTTAATTTTCGTACCTCCCACACCTCACGCGCTACATCACACACCTCACACATCTCATGGGCTATCTCCCACATCTCCCGCGCTACCTCTTGCGAAAATTAACCATGGTTATATTGTGGTAAAAGTGTAGTAACCATGTTTTTTTTTGGTGTATTTATTACTATCAGCAAAACCATGGTTTTACTACACTAACTATGGTTTTACTATGGTTTTTAAAAACATGATTGTCAAAACCATTGTTATTTTGGAGTTACTATGGTTTTACTACAGTAACCATGTTTTTTTGGTTTTAACTGTAGTAAAACCATGGTTAATTTTCGTACCTCCCACACCTCACGCGCTACCTCCCACACCTCACACACCTCCCTCAATACCTCCCACACCTCCCACGCTACCTCCCACACCTCCCAGGCTACCTCACACACCTCACACGCTACCTCACGCGCTACCTCACACACCTCACACACCTCACACGCTACATCACACACCTCACGCGCTACATCACACACCTCACACACCTCCCTCGCTACCTCACACACCTCACGCGCTACCTCACACACCTCCCTCGCTACCTCCCACACATCACGCGCTACCTCACACACCTCACGCGCTACCTCACACACCTCACGCGCTACCTCACACACCTCACGCGCTACCTCACACACCTCACGCGCTACCTCCCACACCTCCCACACCTCACACACTACCTAACACACCTCACACGCTACCTCACACACCTCACACACTCCCTCGCTACCTCCCACACCTCACGCGCTACCTCACACACCTCCCACACCTCACACACTACCTCCCACACCTCACACGCTACCTCACACACCTCACACACCTCCCTCGCTACCTCCCACACCTCCCACGCTACCTCACACACCTCACACACCTCCCTCGCTACCTCACACACCTCCCTCGCTACCTCACACACCTCACACGCTACCTCACACACCTCACGCGCTACATCACACACCTCACACACCTCACACACCTCCCTCACTACCTCCCACACCTCACGCGCTACCTCACACACCTCACACACCTCCCTCGCTACCTCCCACACCTCACGCGCTACCTCACACACCTCACACACCTCTCTCGCTACCTCCCACACCTCACGCGCTACCTCACACACCTCACACACCTCCCTCGCTACCTCACACACCTCCCTCGCTACCTCACACACCTCACACGCTACCTCCCACACCTCACGCGCTACATCACACACCTCACACACCTCCCTCACTACCTCCCATACCTCCCACACCTCCCACACCTCCCACACCTCACGCGCTACCTCACACACCTCACACACCTCACACACCTCCCTCGCTACCTCCCACACCTCCCTCGCTACCTCACACACCTCTCTCGCTACCTCCCACACCTCACGCGCTACCTCACACACCTCACGCGCTACCTCACACACCTCACGCGCTACCTCACACACCTCCTCCACCTCACACACTACCTCACACACCTCACGCGCTACCTCACACACCTCCCACATATCATGGGCTATCTCCCACACCTCCCTCGCTACCTCACACACCTCCCACACCTCACGCGCTACCTCACACACCTCCCACATATCATGGGCTATCTCCCACACCTCCCTCGCTACCTCACACACCTCCCACACCTCACGCGCTACCTCACACACCTTCCTCGCTACCTCCCACACCTCACGCGCTACCTCCCACACCTCACGCGCTACCTCACGCGCTACCTCACACACCTCACGCGCTACCTCACACACCTCCCACTCCTCACGTGCTACCTCTCACACCTCACGCGCTACCTCACACACCTCACACATATCATGGGCTACCTCCCACATCTCCCTCGCTACCTTACACACCTCCCACATATCATGGGCTATCTCCCACATCTCCCTCGCTACCTCACACACCTCCCACATCTCATGGGCTACCTCCCACACCTCCCACATCTCCCTCGCTACCTCACACACCTCCCACATATCATGGGCTATCTTCCACATCTCCCTCGCTACCTCACACACCTCCCACATCTCATGGGCTATCTCCCACATCTCCCTCGCTACCTACCACACCTCACGCACCACCTTCCACACTCTCACGCGCTTTCTCTGTGTGTTAAGTCGGTATTATTGATGGTTGTTAGGCTGTTTCTGTTGCATTCTGTCAAAAAAAAATTTTGCTCTTGATGTGAGGCTTGTTTTATTATTATTTATTCATGACTTATATTGGTTTATGAAAGTTCAGACACGCGTGCAACCAAGTATGTTAGAGATGGCCATTTGTAAATAATTTACAGAAGATGAATTGCATTTTGTTGTCCAAGTACTTGGGAGGGCACCTACCGGCAATACTTTAAGATTAGCGAGGTGTGGAGGCTTCCATGTTTCCAAATATTGTTTAACCCATTTGTGCCTGATTCTGCGCCCCGAAACATTACATTTAATGCTGGTGCACGCAGCATCAGATGCAAATGTGCTAAATGAATTAAAATTAAATGAATTAAAATAAAATATATTTTAGCCATAAGATACTTAGTCTACCCACTAAAATAAGATGAACCAAATAAAATGAGAAAATATTTATTTTATTTTATTCATAGCTCAAACAAATGTATAAATGGCGTATGACATCAAGCTTACGGTACTTTGATGTCACATGTAAGACGGCCTATAAGCAAAATGAACCCCATCTAAACACATATCATCACCCAGAACTGGGAAGAGAGCGGGCTTATTAGACATGAGAGAGACTAATTAATATGTTAGCTTGAATTGGAATAAGCAATGTCCACACCGCAATATCCTTTACATAATAATGTTCATTTAATGAAGAATTCGCAGGTTTACAAAGTTGAACTGCAGGGTAAAATAATGGCTATGGCTTTGAATACTTTTACAACTATGGTAAGAAACAAAGATCCTGTAAAATAAGTAAAATACTGAACCATCATATTTCTTCACAATCTGCTCCAGCAGAAAAAAATATATCATTATACTTATTCAACAGCCATCACAAAAAGCGCAAACAATAAATAATTGCTAACTAATGTAGTGCACAAATTATTTTTTATAGACCTTTTGCGTGTTTGCAAACAGAGATGACGTTTTTTGTGGCCGGAGCCCAACTGGTGACAGCTCCGCAATAGGGGTGTTTTAGCGTTAAACTGTTATTTTTATGGATCCTGTGTTCTGTAGGAGTATGTTTCCCCTATATTTCTCTTAAGTGTAATGTTTCTTATAACGTTTTCATCAAGTTACATTTATTTTTTAAATAAATTAAAAGTTTAAATGGCTTGGCTACTGATGTGTGCATGTATGTAATGTATATGTATTGTTCTTTATTGGTAAATCAATTATTTTTACAGTATGAATCGCTGAAGTACTTATAAGAGCAGTACTATCATGTATTCTGTATAATATCATTTATTAAATATTTCATCATTTCCTGTTTTCAATTTCTTCCTTATATGTTTAGCCTACGTGTTTGTTCTAAAACTATTATGTTTACATACAAATTAATTTGTATAGGCCTGTTTATATATTATTAACACTTTACATCGTGTGTGTGTGTGTGTGTGTGTGTACCTGGTAATTATCACGTTGCGGGGACCAATTGTCCCCACAAAGATAGGAATACCAGTGTTTTTGTGACCTTGTGGGGACATTTTGATGTCCCCATGAGGAAACTAGCTTATAAATCAAACATGATGTTTCTTGAAAATGTGAAGTAGCAGAAGGGTTTCTGTGATGGTTGGGGTTAGGGAATGGGGTAGGTAAGGGGAATAGACAATGGCGGAACTAGAATTTTTTTATTGGGGTGGCCAGGGGGTGGCCAAAGCTACTTTAGGGGGTCCATAGACCATAAAAGAAAATGACGTGTAACCATGTATCAAGAAAGCATAAATGATCGCATTAGATGTAAACATAATAAGGGTGAATTTTACATTTTTCTACTGTATTTCTTACATCTGATTTACTGTCTGTTAAAGGGATTCACCCAAAAATGAAAATTCTGTCATTTACTCACCCTTATGTTGTTCTAAACCTGTATTTTATTTTAATTAATACAAAAGAAGATATTTTGATAAATGATGGTAAGCACACAATTAATGGTGTATATCCATTGAATTCCATCATGTTGTTTTTATTCCTACTATGGAAGTCAATGGTTACAGCTGTGTGCATACCATCATTTATCAAAATATCTTCTTTTGTGTTCATCAGAAAAAAATAAATTCGTACAGGTTTAGAACAACATAAGGATGTAAAAATGATGACAGAATTTTCATTTTGTGAACTATCACTTTAATGAAGCAAAAGATCAGGAAATCTAAACTCCATGATAAACCTTAAACTTACTTCAGATAGCAGAGCTCAACACAAAGGATGTTTGGATTAATCTTTATTTACGAAGATACAGAAGATGCAAAAGTTTTCTTTTTTCTTTTGATATTTAATTAACTTTAATGACAGAGAGACTTCAACAGGTTAGGCTAAGACCGAATGCAATAAAATGTTTATTCGTTTAAGACGTACAGTAACCAAATGTTTACTATGAAAATCACCAAGACAGCTATTTTGACATATGAGCATTTGTCCGTTTAAGCCAAAAAGACGCGAACATGAAGTCGTTTATGCTCTGCCTGTGCAGGCGCACTATCGGATATGCGCGTCGCGCTTTCAAGTTCAATGTGGCAATCCAGTCGAATTAACAATCATACAGTAGCATATACAGATCAAGTCAAGAATGAAAACATGGTGCTGGGTTTTGTTGTAATAAGAATTGGCAATCTTAGACTTTATTCAGTCCACAAGAAAATTACCACACTTCCAGCATATACAGTGAAATCATGTAGTATTAGCAATGTACGACTTCACTTACATCATTTTAAAGAGATTCCAAGCATTATGTAGACATGACATTTATCTTTTGATGGTATGAAAAGTATTCGTTAAGTTACAGTAATTTTTCTGACGCGTTTTTAAAAAGGCGTCACTGATGGAGAGATAACAGAATGCGCATTATGTATATTTTCTTAATTTTGTGAAAAGCACAACATGTTTTTATAGACACACAAAAAAATGACACTTTAACGTTTTAAATGATGTATAAATCATATCTGTATGTCCAAAATCAGCAGAGTAATCCAAGTCTCTTTGCGCAGTGATTGAAAAATAAAGAGTTTGCGCCGCGAACACAGGGAGGGTTAATATTCATAATGTTTGTTTTTAACATTGTGCTGCGCTGCCGCACGTCGAAAATAAACATAGCGATTAAGTGAAAGTAGCGCATTAAATTTGGGGTGGCACACGGGGGTGGTCAGTGACATGTCAAGGGTGTCTGCCACCCTGGACACCCCTCTGGCTCCGCCACTGGGAATAGAATATACAGTTTGTACAGTATAAAATGCATTACGTCTATGGAATGTCCCCACAAAACATGGAAACCAGAATGTGTGTGTGTGTGTGTGTGTGTGCGTGTGTGCGTGCGTGCGTGCGTGCGTGTGCTATGTTTATATATTTATTAGTAACGTTAAACATCATAATTTAGAACAAACAGGAAGAAGACATAGGCTAAGATAGAAGGTAAAAAGAAGTAATAGAAAACGAAAAAAATATGAAAACTTTAATAAATAGTAACATTATTGATATTATGGACTCATTCGAAACTTTAATCTTTCTAAATAAATTATAAACGTAACGTGATGAAAACGCTATAAGAGACAGAGGGAACAGACTTCGACAGAACAACAGATATCTTCTCTAATTATTTTCTATTCAAATTATTTAAAGATTTTCAGATGATTTCATCACTCCAGTCTGTCCGGTTGAGGGCTTATTGCAACCATAAACACCTACGTTTATCTTCAAATGGTGTCTTCGACGACGGTATACTATAAAAATGAAGGTCATCTTCCCGCGGACGGTCCGCGCGGTAGCCGACGACCGCGGTCCGCATACGCGAACATTTCTAGTAAGTATACCTATAGCGAGGGAGCTCCCCCTGACACGCGTGAGGTGTGGGAGGTAGCGAGGGAGATGTGAGAGGTAGCGAGGGAGATGTGAGAGGTAGCGAGTGAGCTTCCCCTGACACGCATAAAGGCCGCGGTATACTTTTTTTCCGCGTCCGCGTCCGGCTCGCGCGCGCACGCGTCCGCGCAGCTTTTCGAGTATACTCCCCGCGGCTACACGCGGATGGCCGCGTTCGACACTATACGCAATACAAATGATTTCTAATTCAATTTATTAGTCTAACAGGCTGTCAGGGCAGCACTGATTTGGGGACATTTACAGTACATTAAAACATTAGGTTAGGAGAAGAAAAGTAACTGATCAACCATTGCAAACACAGTTTAGAACAAATAACAAGACAACAAAGAACAGGAATCAAACAAACATGCTCCAGAGCTTTCTGTTCTTGGAAGAAGTAAAAGTTAAAGAAGAAAAACCATAGTGTGTGTGCAAATGCTGTCTATTTCCTTTGTATAATTGTTTATAGTGGAGTGCACTGTCTAAATATTTTCACGCGCATGCGCTGTTGTACGCGGACTGTACGCGGACTGTCCGCGCGGTCTCAAATTTTGGGCTGCACGTGGACGGTCCGCGCGGCCGGCCGCGGACCCTCTTGATGACGAAAATGACGTCATGCGGACGGCGCGCATACGCGGACGTCCCTAGTATACTTTCGGCTTAAGATGTGTGAGGTAGCGAGGGAGATATGGGAGAGGGCGCGTGAGGTGTGGGAGGTGTGGGAGGTAGCGTGTGAGGTGTGTGAGGTAGCGTGTGAGGTGTGTGAGGTAGCGTGTGAGGTGTGGGAGGTAGCGTGTGAGGTGTGGGAGGTAGCGTGTGAGGTGTGGGAGGTAGCGCGTGAGGCGCACGAAAGTGTGGGAGGTAGTGAGGGAGCTCTCCCTCACACGCAAAGATTTAACCCGCTCTCCAAAATTCTTAAAGAGAAGGATGAGGAGGTAAGTCTTTCATTTTAGCAAAAATTGTGAAATACTGAAAGAATCTGTGCTATGTTTTATATTAACATTATGCACCTTTGGGTTTGTTGTTAGGTTTACAAACCATTGGATAAGTCTGTAAGAAAACGCCTGGCGCTGCTTATAACCAACATAGATTTTGACAACCCATCCATGAACAGGAGAGGGGCGGAGAAAGATGAAGAGAACATGGAGTGGCTGTTACAACAGCTAGATTATGCAGTTGTGAAATATAAAAATCTTTCCGGAAAAGTAGGTACAGAAACTGCTGTCTCATGAAAACTATATTTATGCAGAGCTTGCATACTTCTGTATATTTTACAAATTGTTGCATTCACCATTTTCTTATCTTTCTGTTCAAGTTTTACAACATAAACATTTATTTTGTATTCTAATTTCTTCATTTTTAATGTCGTCTTCATTCATTTAACCTCATGCATTTGCTTTTCTAGGAAATGGATGATGTCATCAAGAGCTTCGCTCAGCGTAAGGAGCATGCGGATTCAGACAGCACCTTTGTGGTTATAATGTCCCATGGAAAACGGGACACAATATTAGGTGTCCATTACGATAAGAAAAACAATGATATCCTCCTGGTTGACAAAATCTACACCCATCTGAACTCATCGAATTGTCCAGCTCTGCTTAATAAACCAAAGGTTATTCTTATCCAAGCCTGCAGAGGAGGTACTAAAATATGACAATAAAGTTTTCAGTGACAATTAACATTCAATACATCATTGCTGTTTAAAAATGCCTTGCACATCTCTGTCCAGATGAACATGGACACGTGTGGGTCAGTGATGGTGAGCTTGAACAGCCAAAGGAAATAGAGGGAGACGACTTTGAACACAAGGAGAAAGATTTTATCTCTCTGATGTCCTCCACCCCTGGTTAGTACCCAGCAAGCAATAGCCGTCATTTCAACGTCTCGTTTCAGTATAGACCCGATATAGCCGGGCTGTGCCTAGCCCACTTCTAGCCCAATTAAACTTTAATTTGGTTACATGTGGTTTTTGACAAAATAATTTGTGAGATGGATGCTATTTTATCATGTAAGCAAAGTTAACAGCGATTACAAGGTATTTCTTTTCATTTCTTTAAAGTGTTTTATGCATCGTCTGTACGTAGTCATAATTTAGCTCATAAATAGACCGACTACGAATAAACCACGTTTAGCCCAGAAATAACCATGAATTTAATTACATGTTGTTTTGCCAAAATTATTTGTGAGATGTATGATATTTAATAATGTAAACAAAGTTCAAAGCAATTAATGTATTTTGTTTCATTTATTTAAAGTGTTTCATGCACCGTCTGTACTAGCCACTATTTAGCTTACAAATAGACCGACTACGAATAACCCACGTTTAGCCCAGAAATAACCATTAATTTAATTACATGTTGTTTTGCCAAAATGATTTGTGAGATGTATGATATTTAATCATGTAAACAAAGTTCAAAGCGATTAAGGTATTTTGTTTCATTTCTTTAAAGTGTTTTATACACCGTCTGTACTAGCCACTATTTAGCTTACAAATAGACCGACTACGAATAACCCACGTTTAGCCCAGAAATAACCATTAATTTAATTACATGTGGTTTTTGCCAAAATAACTTGTGAGATGTATGGTATGTCATTGTAAGCAAAGTTAACAGCGATTACAATGTTTAATTTCTTTAAGTGTTTTATGCACCGTCATACATAACCACTATTTAGCTCATAAATAGACCGACTACGAACAAACCATGTTTAGCCCAAAATAACCTTGAATTTAATAAAATTTTGTTTTTGCCAAAATAACTTGCAAGAATTATGATATTTTATCAGGCATGCAAAGACACCAGTGAAATAAGATGTTTGGTTTTATTTATCTTATCTGAATATCTGCTGTCACGCATAACATTCATTATTTGACCGTATTTCAAAGATAAACAAAATCCAGTTACAACTCCGAACCGCTAGATGGCAGCAGTACACAAACACGGGGCCAAATCTCACGAGAAAGATTTCCGCTTTTTGAAAAGCAACAACATCAGCGAGCAGCCACGAGGAAAGTATGTACCACACTTGTTTGGTCTTGTAAGTTTTTTTTATTATTTTATTTTACATGTGTTTAAAATGGATTTACTTTATTTGTTGTTGGAATCGCGACATTCTTGCGGGTAACTTAACAGTATAACGTAGTAAAGTAACCCATGTTTTATAAAACCTAAACAGTACAACCTGCAATGTAATAAAATAGTGGAGTTAAATGAGTCTATGTAACGTTACACTGAAGATTTACATGAGTGATTTGTAGGCTGCTTTTTAGTAACAGCAGTAACTTAGCTAAGTTATTACTGTGTTGCTTACAGTAATGTAGGCAATGTGGTGCTTTACAATTATGCATGCAGAGATAGATTGTGGGGGAAAGCTATTTTCCATAATGGATTTAACTGACAGGCCTTCAGTCTGTTGGAAAAAAGAGTTTTATTGTGTTAGTGAGGGAAAACTTGCAGGTCAGTGGGCATTAACCTTTAAGGTTGGTAAACATTTGTACACTGAAGCATACAATACTGTACAATTACTGACATAGGCATGTGCTATTCAGGTGTCAAAGCTGTGCGAAACTGGAGGGAGAAACTTGAGAGACCGTGCCGGAAGAATGCTGGACAGGTAAATTCTCTAAACATGCAATATTAATCAGACATTGTGTTGTCAACACAGTCTTTCATGTGGTCACAAAAAATCAGAAAATATTTCAGTCTGCAACTGTTAACGACATTGTCTTTTGTATTTTAGAGTTCACTAAAATTCATTAATTTCAAAGTTCAACATGAATTGTGGTGGTCCACTGCAGAAGCAAGCATTTGAAAAAACATCAGTTCTCAGTTATTAAAGGTAAGTGTGTTTGTATGTAGTTTTAGGCTACATGGTGTTTCACAAAATAGTAGTTTTAATATGACATTAGGTTATGTGAGGAGTAATTGACGACAGTCCGATACTGCCTTAATATTTTCTAAATATTAAAAGCCCCAGATTAAATTACTCTTTGCCGATACAACAGTTTACTTATCCATACAATATTGTTTAGATGTTTTATTTTTAGACATTTGACAGGTTTTATGTCAATAAGATTGTATTGTGAATATTTTATGCTTGGCATCTTAAAGGGCAGGGTATTTGATTTTGAAAAATACTAACTTTAGCCTACACGCACCAACCAGAAGCACACTCCTATCTCATTAACCAGTAAGACTGACAAAGTGAATAACATTACCAAAATAACCAACATAAACAACTGTTTTTTATCCGAAATAAATACAGCACGTTTAGAAATTTGAAAAGATAAATATCATTACACTTATTCGTAAACAAACTACATAAGCAACAAGTTTCATTAAAATACAATCTGAATCCATCAAAATAGAATCACACTGCATACCTACCTTTCCAAAAGAAACACTGCAACGACCCTTTCAGACCTGTAGCTGTTTCCATCTTGCAGAAAAGCAGTGAACTTACCAATGTTAATTTGGGTTTTTCCTCTTTGCTCATCCAGATGTTTTTTTTTTGTTGTTTCAAAATGTCTTTCGTTTTGTAGCTCCTGTGTCAATTCAGCAGGAAGGTTTATTTGATTCTCCCTATTTTTACAGAGTGTGAACAGGTTGTGAAGTGGCATGCAAAACACATTCACAGAAGAGGGGCAAAAATTTAATGCGCCCAATTATGGGCCGGAATGAGATTCTGGCAGTATGATAACCGTAAGCAAAAATACCACGGTGTTGTGGTATTGCCATTGTGACACTAAAATGTGTTATTTTCAAATGTCTGCATATTAAAACATCAACTTTTCAACTGGACACAATACATTTTATTTTTAAGCAACAAACAACGTTTATGCCAGGTAAAAATAAAGCCTTTAAATGATAATATTCTTTCAATTGTAAATGTAAACATGAATTCAATTACATGATTTAATTCACTTTGTGTAAACACAGTTCATACATTGAAAACGGTATCACAGAAAATTTTTGTGTTTTTTTAAAAACCTTGACTCTGAAAATCTCAGTATACCTTCAAACCGGTAACTGGCCCATGCCCACGTCCAATTATTGCATTCGGTCAGGGTTCAATGATTTGTTGAACGTTTTTTGGTCCTACGCCTTTTATAGATGACACAAATATATAAAAATAAACATTTAGACAACTTAACTTAACATAGTGAGAGCTATCAATATTTGAGGAGACTTTCAACCAGCATAACAAAAAAAAAAATTCTGGATCAAAATCAGATACCCTGCCTTTAAGACTCTTTTGCTAGTTCCAAAAATGTCACACGCAGAGAAACATGCACTTCTGTTAGTAATGAGAACGGTATGATTACTGTTGCCTGTCAATATTTATATATGACTTTTTCAAAAGAGAATGACTATCACATTTAAAATAAAGCAGAAATACTTGTCTCATGCATTCTTTTCATATCATATTTGGCAGATGCTGTGTTGAACAACTTCCCAGCAGCAACAGAACTGGAAGTGAAGGATGCAATGGGGGCATTTCAAACAGGCACCAGGGAGCACGGGGGGGGGGTATAGAAATTAGTACAATTAATAAGTTGACGTGAACTGAAGATAGTTTGTTAATGTTTAGATGTTATTTCATTTTTGAAATTGTATTTGTTATATATGCTTTTATTTTGTTACTGTTTTTATTCTTTTTGTTAAAAGTAGTTTTTCTTCATTTTGTCTTATCTGAATTTCTATTGTATTAACAATATTTTTTGTAATAAATTGCATGATTGCATGTTTATGAGAACCTTTTTACTGGATTAAAAATAATTCTTTAGCCATTCTTTTGTTCTTTATTAGACACACACGTGTAGTCGTTTAATAGCCGTCTATTTAACGGCTAGTCTATTCTTGGGCTATGATAGACGTCTACTAGATTTTCACTGACAGCCCAAAATTAGCCTTGTTTTAGCCTAGACCCACATTCACCGTCTATTAGACGTATATATGTAGACGTTTAATAGCCGTCTATTTGATGACTAGTCTATTTCTTGGGCTATGATAGACGTCTACTAGATTTTCACTGACAGCCCAAAATTAGCCTTGTTTTAGCCTAGACGTCAGGGGGGTGTTTAGACGGCTACTAGACGTCTATTAGCCGCAAAATTGCTTGCTGGGTATTCAGAGACCCCCTAATCTTTCACCTTACTGAAACCATACAAAGTCTTACCTATACTTGGCAAGCAAAGAGTGCTTTGCAAAGAAACTAATTTCATGATCCACTACTGAATTTTCTCCACAGACACCAAATCCTACCGGCACATTAAATATGGATCGTTTTATGTTCGATGCGTAGTGGATGTGTTTGGGAAATGTGCGCATGAGGATCACATTGAGGAATTGTTCAGGAAGGTAAATCAAATGCTGCTGCAAATCATAAGAAAGCAACCTTTGTACAGTTTTCGATTTTCTGTCAAACAGTATTAACACTCTTAAAAAAAGCCACATTACAAAAAGTTATTTATAGCTATAGATAGAAGAACCATTTTTGTAAAAAAAAAATTTACATTTATAGTTTAAAGAACTTTTTTTGACCGAAAGGTTCTTTATGGAACCACACAGACAAAAATGGTTCACCTATAGCACCCTTTATTAAAGAGACATTTCTAGTTAATTTTTATAAATCAGTGCTTCATATCACAATATGTTCTGTATTTACAGGTTATGAGACGCTTTGAGAGCGATAAACGTATGATAGGAGGCTACAAACAAATGGTGTGTAAAGACAGAGCAACACTAACCAAGCACTTCTACCTCTTCCCTGGACTCTGAAGTCATACAAAAAACGTCTCTCTTTTGCAATTAAATGCAGGTTATATATAAAGAGTACAGATGCAAAACCCTCTAAGTGCATGCAATCTTTTTTTTTAACCTTCACTTCTATTAAATTCACTTCTTTGGACAAAACTTTGGTCATTATCGTAATCATTTTGACAGAGGTGATGTTTGAGCTCTTCATTAATTCCACAAGCCTGAATAGACTTGAAATACTGTACAATACTTTTGAAAAAGTATTTTACTAACATACTTTTACAGTTTTTAGACAAAATTAATCCTAAACAACTTTTTTAGTTTATTAATTAAACTCCACTGTATTATGCAAATTAATTTGTATTAAATTACCATTTAAATGATTGTATATTTAAATGAAATGGTTTAGCTCAGCACTTAACTACCGGTTTGGTAGGATATGTATTCTAAGACTTTCCCTATTCACATTCATGTATATTTTTTGTCAATTAAAAAAATAACACAATAAACAGTAATTTTTCACCAATTGTTGCTCAGTGGCTTTTTGTTTGAATCAAAGAGAAAGTTAATTTTTGCAAAGTATTTTGGGCTGAAGCTGTCTGTGAATGAGAATAAGATCGTGTTTTTATACATGTTTGCTTTCTGAAATGCTGCAACCACCAATTCTCATTAAGTGCATATATAGCACGCAGTGTGAATAGTTGTGCAATACATACGCAAAATTCCAAAAAAAAAAAAAAAGACTAACCTGTACATAACACAACACAAAAGATGCGCAATATTAAGTCAACGGGAAGGACTGCGTAGTGCGTATCATGTGCATGCATAAATGAAATTTGGCGCATGTTTTGCTTGACTTTTCTTTTTATACAAATCATAAAAGTGTCCCGCCCATTTGGGTGTAGCTTTTCCTCTGAAGTGTTTACAAAGATAAAAACTTAATTTTGAACTAATGGCTTTCTGCCTGCAGGCTTGCGGGTCTTCGTGTGGTAGCTTGTTTGTTGAGTTGCTCTCACAGCTTGTTTGGTCTCAGTTAACATTAGTTTTACCTAAAAATATTTACTTATGAAAATTGCATTCGTCAAGTAAATAATTGTCTAATAATTATACAAATTATAAACATAGGCATTGTCTTATGTTTTAAAAGTAATGGGACACCTAGGTGTAAATTCTTGTAACATTTTTGAAAATGTGTTGAATGTAAATCTGTAAGAAATAAAAGGATTCGTCTCCACCTCCTCAACCTGCAGCTGCTATTGGACACTGGAAGTGCATACAAGAAAACATGTAGAAGACTGTTGTTAAATATCATCTGGTCGAGATATTTGATGATCTGGGACAAGCTAACAAAAAATTAAATTAAAAACAAATTGCGGAATCGGAATAAAGAAAACTTCTACGATCTCACAGATCTGATAAACACTTCCATGTTACAAATGTAAAAATTATTCCTTCAAAATGATTATGACCTTGTAATGACTTGTAAAAGAGGAGGAAGCAAATGCAGGCAATCAGAGAAGGTTTATTTACAAAAGGTAAATACACAATATAAACTGAATGAGCAGCTGAGTCCAGAGTGTTGCAACGGTGACTGAAGGACTACGGTGGCGTGGAAAGTGCTGGATGGTGAAGTCGGTGGTGAATGTGAAGATGGTCAATGGATGAAAACCAGGAACAGACCGGAACATTCACACAAAGACGACAACACGAACGCTAATCCACACACAGGAACAGAAGACGATAATCCAACGTGTAGGGCTGCAAACATGAATGAGGATCTGACAACAGACAGAGAGATCGGTGAGAATATATAGCAGAGTGGTGATGAGGATCAGCTGGAGCGAGACAATCAACACACTGGTGGCTGTAATGATCCAAATGAGCACATGGAGACTGACGTGAGTACAAACACAAACACAACACATGACATGGAGTAAACAATGAATTTCCTAACGTGACAGTACCCCCTCCCCTAGGACGTCCCCTGATGATCCCAGCCTACTACCTCTTGATTGTAATCATCAATAAGGCTGTGATCCAATATGTCCTGAGCAGGAACCCAACTTCTCTCCTCCGGACCGTAACCTTCCCAGTCTACCAAGTACTGAAATCCGCGTCCCCTTTGTCTGGAGTCCAGAATACGGTTAACCGAATAGGTTGGTTCCCCAGCTACGAGACGAGGCGGGGGGAACCGGAACTGGCGGGTTAAGACGAGAACGAAATACAGGTTTAATTTTAGAAATGTGGAACGCAGGATGAACTCTCCTGTACGCAGGAGGGAGGTTAAGGCGGACTGTTACCGGATTAATGATTTTGGCAACAGCAAACGGGCCAATAAATTTGGGAGCAAGCTTATTCGAGACGGAACGCATCGGAATATTCTGGGTAGAAAGCCACACTTTTTGACCGACAACGTAAACGGGAGGCTTGGACCGGTGGCGATCGGCCTTAGCCTTGGTGCGCAACCTCGCCTGGAGTAGAGCTTCACAAGCTCTGGTCCAGGTTCGGTGACACCTCTGGACAAAAGCGTGTGCGGAGGGGACCGAGACCTCGGATTCCATACTAGGAAAATTAGGTGGCTGGTAACCTAAACTACACTTGAACGGTGATATGCCGGTAGATGACACTGGCAATGAATTGTGTGCGTACTCCACCATAGAGAGGTGTTGGCTCCAGGACGAGGGATTCTTAGAGACCAAACATCGTAACACCCTCTCCACATCTTTGTTGGCTCGCTCGGTTTGACCGTTGCTCTGGGGATGAAACCCAGAAGAAAGACTAACAGTTGCCCCTAGCAATTTACAAAATTCTCGCCAAAATCTGGAATCGAATTGGAGACCCCTGTTGGAGACCACGTCTGTCGGGAGGCCATGTAAGCAGAAGACGTGGTCTACGACAGTTACCGCTGTTTCCTTGGCTGATGGTTATTTGGGGAAGGGAATAAAATGGGTCGCCTTAGAGAATCGGTCCAGTACGGTTAAAATCACCGTATTACCCTGGGAGGGTGGTAATAAAATCTAGCGCGATGTGGGACCAGGGTCTCGAAGGGACTGGCAGCGGTAAAAATAACCCATCAGGGGGGCGATTGGAAGTTCCCAACAGCACAAACAGAGCAGCCAAAACAAAATTGTGGATGTCACGAGCCATCCTCGGCCACCAGAATCATTGCTTAACTAGAAATTTTGTGCGACTCACCCCTGGATGACAAGCCACACTGGAACAATGACCCCACTGAATAACATTGGACCGTAACTCCTCCGGTACATATAAGCGGTTTGGTGGGCAACGGGCCAGGGGCGTTACCCCTTCTAAGGCTGTCAACACCTTCGAGCCCACCGAGCCTGCCTGGAGTTGAGTCTTTTGGCAGTTCTAATGTATTCAAGGTTCTTATGATCAGTCCAAACGATAAAAGGTACACCCGACCCTTCTAACCAGTGACGCCATTCTTCCAATGCAAGTTTGACTGCCAACAACTCTCTATTACCAATGTCATAGTTAACTTCTGCAGGAGAAAGACGATGGGAATAAAACGTGCAAGGATGGACCTTTCCGTCTGAGGATGTTCGCTGCGAAAGAACTGCTCCTACCCCCACCTCTGACGCGTCGACCTCCACTATGAACTGACATGATCGATCAGGGGTTACGAGAATCGGAGCTGAAACGAAGCAACTCTTGATTGACTCCTCGGGTGTGTCTGACCACCTGAACGTAGTTCTAGGGGAGGTCAAGGCAGTCAGAGGCGCGTCTAGTTGGCTGAAATTGCGAATAAAACGCCGGTCAAAATTGGCGAACCCCAGAAATCTCTGCAGGGCCTTGCGAGACTCTGGGGATGGCCAATCTACCACAGCCTTAACTTTGTCAGGATCCATGCGAACACCCTCAGTCGAAACGATATGTCCTAGGAAGGAAACAAACTGTGCATGAAAAACGCATTTCTCCCCCTTGACAAACAATCCATTCTCTAGCAACCGCAGAAGCACTCGTCGTACGTGTTGCACGTGTTCCTGGAGAGACGAAGAAAAAAATCAATATGTCATCCAGGTAAACATATGAATAGATCTACCATGTCTCGCAACACTTCATTAACGAGTGCTTGGAAGACTGCGGGCGAGTTTGTTAGCCCGAAGGGCATCACGCAATACTCAAAATGGCCTCTAGGGGTGTTAAAAGCAGTCTTCCACTCATCCCCCTCCCTGATGCAGACCAACTGATAAGCATTACGCAAGTCCAATTTAGTGAAGACGGACGCTCCCTGCAATCTCTCGAAAGCTGAAGACATAAGCGGCAAAGGATAAGTATTCTTTACCATTATGTTGTTCAACCCTCGGTAGTCAATACAAGGTCGTAGAGATCCGTCCTTCTTCCCCACAAAAAAGAACCCCGCCCCTGCTGGAGAAGAGGAAGGACGGATGAACCCCATTGCTAGAGAACTGGATATATATTTCTCCATGGCCGCTGTCTCTGGAACAGACAAAGAATATAACTTGCCTTGTATGACCGAGAACAATGGGAGACTGGGGTGAGTCCATGATGAAAAATGAAATCTCTTCTGTATGGTTGCCGGATGTGACGAGGGAAACAGGTATGGTGGTTTGGGTGATGACTGGCAATTTGTGTCCGTTGAGTGCAAAAGGTGCAATGGGGTGCTTGAGAGAGGTGAGAGGAATCTTGAGCTTACTGGCAAACGTGAAGTCAATGAAGTTACCCTCTGCCTAGGGTTGTTGCGGTGACAGAATTTTCCCACCGGTTAATCAGCGTGTGACAAACCCGGTGATACTGGTTTCACTGGGTGGGAGGGGCTTATAAATCCACAGAAGTGTGCATTTTACTTTCACTTTTGAATTAGATGCAACTGTTGTTTAAATCCAGCGCTTGCGTGCGCTGCGTAAAATCGCATATGAATTTGCGTGCAAATACGAGTGCAACAGCTGGTTTAAGTGCTTGAGTCAATGTGCGCAGGTACTTCTGACAGAAACCCGCCAGTCCCAAGCAGAGCAACCGGCTATTCCTCCATAAAGCGCTGCTTGAATGATGGATTTATTATTATTCTTAATGAAAAACAACAACAAAACGATCTTGCCTATATTAAACATCATATATGTATCTTATAACAAAAACGAGTAAGCACGCGGCTTCTGCCATCGTCTGCTCGCCACAGTCTGACAGGAATAATGAAATCTGACACCCGCAGCCGCTGAATTCAGACAGGACAGCAGACACATTCAGTTGAAAGTGTTTGCTCTCTCTAACGAAACTAAATGATTTAATTACAAGAAAATATCAAAGTGACGGTGAAAGATGGTGTCGCGGTGGGCAAGTGATCTAACCGCTGAGAGGCTGAAGCACCGGGAATCATCGTTTCACCGACTATCGCAACAAGCCTACCTCTGCCCCAGAATCCAAAAGTGCCTGACTGTCGTGTGCGTGGGTGGACCACCGTAGTTTCACCGGAAGAAGTGTCGATGTAGATAAGGTCTTCCTGGCAGAGATCCCGCCCGCTAGTAGCCTCAGTTTTACTATCGGGCTTGGTCTTTTACCGGGCAGCGCTGGATGTGATGTTCATTGCTGCCACAGTACAAACACAGTCCAAGGGATCTCCGCCTGATCCTCTCCTCCCGCGAAAGCCAAGCTTGAAAGCTCGCCCCACCTGCATGGGTTCAGGATCTCCAAGTGGGCTGACCGCAGCCTCAGAACACGGTAGACGAGCCTTCGATCTAGTCGCGAGAACTGCTTTCCCCCTCCGTTTAGCGGCTTGGTCGAGACGGTTGTCAACTCTGATGGTAAGGTCGATTAATCCGTTGAGAGAGGTGGGGAGTTCGACTGCGCGGATTTCCTGCTGGATGCGGTCAGCCAACCCATGCAGGAAGTGATCCCACTGCGCCTCTTCGTTCCACTTACACTCCGCCGCCAGGGTGCAGAACTCAATAGCATAATCAGATACGGACCTGTCCTCTTGACGAAGATCCGTGAGACGTCTTGCCGCGTTTCATCTCTTTAGAGAGAGCGTGGAACGAAGCACAGCAGATGTCCTGGTTCTCCCACACCGGCGTCCCCCAGAGGGCAGCCTTCCCAGTCAGCAGTGACAGCACGAAAGCTACCTTCATCTCTTCCGTGGTGAAGGTGCGGGGCTGGAGAGCGAAATGTAGAGAACAATGAGACAAAAAGGAGCGACAAAGTGGTGGTGGTTGTTGTTGTTGTGCCTGAAGAGCAAGCTCGGACACCTTTTGCTTGGAAAGCTCGACCCATCTCATCCACCTTTGTCCTGACGATCCATACGACTGATGGCTCTCTGTAGAAATTCCTCCAGATGAGATGGGAAGCGATCGCCTGCTGCTTCCAAGATGGTCAGATCCTTCTGTAACGAATCGCAGAAGAGGAGGAAGCAAATGCAGGCAGTCAGAGAAGGTTTATTTACAAAAGGTAAATACACAATATAAACTGAATGAGCAGCTGAGCCCAGAGTGTTGCAACGGTGACTGAAGGACTACGGTGGCGTGGAAAGTGCTGGGGGGTGAAGTTGGTGGTGAATGTGAAGATGGTCAATGGATGAAAACCAGGAACAGACCGGAACATTCACACGAAGACGACAACACAAACGCTAATCCACACACAGGAACAGAAGACGATAATCCAACGTGTAGGGCTGCAAACATGAATGAGGATCTGACAACAGACAGAGAGATCGGTGAGTATATATAGCAGAGTGGTGATGAGGATCAGCTGGAGCCAGACAATCAACACACAGGTGGCTGTAATGATCCAAATGAGCACAAGGAGACTGACGTGAGTACAAACACAACACATGACACGGAGGAAACAATGGATTTCCTACCGTGACAGACCTGTCTTGTCAAAAGAAGTGGAATATTTTTAAGAAGTGGACGTTTTTGCAAAAAAGCGTGCATGCACTTTGAGGGTTTTGCAGTAAAATAATGAAATGACATTTGTGAAAAATAAGGCATTTAAATTACTGAATAATAAACATTCTGTTGCCATTAAAGTGAAATTACTGATTCTGAACCTTAAAATAAGAGCCTGCTAAAAATGTCCATTCAAAAGAAAACATGACTTTTTGAGTGTTTTGAACTCTTATATAATTTGTTTTTCACAAAAAAGTAAATCTTATATAGGATAAGTACTTCAAGCTATTTCCTATACACATTTAAACATTGTCATACAAAGAATAGGCAAATTGATGTTATTTTAACATGTTTGCAAATAAAATATTTTTTATTAACAAACATATGAAACACAAACTAACAGAATAAACAGTAATCTGTCACCAATTTGTGCTAAATTACAGATAAATCAAATAGACTGTGACCAAGTTCTGTTGTTAATAAATCATTTCTACCAATAACAAACAATTGCAAAGTATTTTTGTTGTCTGTGAATGAGAATAAAATGATGTTCTAAGGTTTGCTGTCTGGAATAAATCTTCCCGCCCATTTGTGTGTAGCTTTTCCTCTGAAGTGTGACTACAAAGATTAAAATTTAACCTTGGACTAATGGCCGGCAGGTTTGCATGTAGGGACTTCATGTGGCTTTTTGTTGAGTTGTTCTTACATTCGTGTTTGGCTTAAATTAACATTAATCCTTAACTCAAAACACATTACAGATAATTAAATGTGCATTTAATGTGGGATTTGTGGGAAATGTGGGATTTATAGTAAACATAGGATTTGCCTATGTACTAAAAAGTTTTTATCTTCTTGTAACACAGGGTTTTTGGGAAGGTGCTTAAATGAATATGTAAGGAATACATGAAATGATTCATCTCCACCTCCTTTCCATAAGTTCAACCCACAGCTGCTTTAAGTCTCGTGTCATCGGCCACTGGAAGAGACATAAGAAGAAAACATGGAGAAAACTGTTAAAGATCATCTGGTCGACATATTTGATGATCTGGAGAGTGAGAAATTAAAACGATTTAAAGACAAATTGCGCGATCGAGGAGAACCACCACGCGTCAGCCGAGCCGCGGTCGATAAAACTGAACACTCTTTCGAACTCGCAGATCTGATGATAAACACTTTCACATCCAAAAAAGCTCCAGCAGTAACAATTCAAGTTTTAGAAGCTATTGGGTGTAATCAACAAGCAGAGGACCTGAAAAAAGCCCTAGGACAATGTAAGTAAACATTATTGCAAAAGATAGCCAACAGAAAAACTTCATTTTGTAAAGGGAAGTTTGAGAAACGTGCACAGTGCGCGAGAATACGGAAGTTATGCAAACTATAATGTCAATGAAGAAACCAGTTAAACACAAACGAAAGAAAAGGAAATTAGTGCAAATTAACCATTATGTGAGTAACTATAAAGAAATTATGATTTTGCGGCAAGTTTATTGTTTTGAACAACATCAAAAACGTGTTTTTTCTAAACTAGACTAATCTTTAAAATACTTTTGATGTTAAAGTATCGTAAGGGATGTTATAAAGCATAACATTATTCTTACATTTGTAGCACTGTGTTTTAAAGTTATTTCACAATTTACATTTTTTACACATTGCAGAGCTGAAGTTAGTTTTACTTTCGATTTCATTGTCGGTTTAGTGGGCTTAAATATCAATTTATGGCTATATATATATATATATATATATATATATAAAACACTAGTCTTAGGGAGTATATATCGGGTTAAAAAGATCGAGTAATGACAATCGAAACTGAAAAATGTATTACATTTAAAGTTATTGTCTCCATAATTTGTTCATTCAACATGCCATATTGAATAGACTACATTTGAATGTTAAACAGCTTTATATCAAAGTATTTACATGGTCATGTGAATTATGTAATAAATTGTAAGAGTTACACAGCACAAGTAGCCTACAATAATGATTTTGACCTAATTTCCAGCAGGACCTCAAGGCAGAGCCGAACCTTCGACAGGAGGCTCAAGTGCGCCGTCTAATGGTAAGTAATGCTATTACAATAAAATGTAAAACATGAAATACATAAAATTTTGGAAAGATAATAAGTGACATTTTAGGCACTTAAAAAAAGGTTTGATTAATCAAAAATAGATAATTCAACATCCTCAGATAATGCAGTCTGACCCAATGCATTTTCCATCTCTTGATAGGTCAACATTTCGTTGATACGCATCGGAAAACTCTAATAGATCGAGTTCATAACGTGGACTCCATTCTGGATGAACTTCTTCAGAGGAACATCATCACTCATGAGGATTACGATAAAATCCGTGCTAAAGCCACTAACCAACATAGGATGAGAGAATTATTGTCTGGCCCATTAAAATCTGCTGGAACTGCAGGGAAAGATGCTTTATATGATGCTCTCATGGAGTCAGAAAACTTCTTAATGAAAGAACTTTTAAACAAGAATTGAAATCTTTAAAAAATTAAACATCTGATTTTTTAAATGTTTTGGGGTTTTAATTCTTGTTGGGTCTTCTATTATATGGGATACATTATATGGGATGCATTGTGAAGTACATAACCTTCCACATATATGTACTGACGTCATCTTTATAAAACTTTTTATCTCAATGGCCAAAATTTGTACAATATTACCTTAGTTTATTAGTTTTTTTTATTGTTTATCAATAAACAAGCAAATTAAGAAAGCAGTGTGTTTTCTGTTCTTCTGCCAACAATTTTATTTTCTACAAAATTTACAGTTCAAACCTTAAAGAAGTTATTTACGTATATCTCAGATAAATGCAAAGTCAACATTAGGTGCATAGTAAATGCAATGCTATAATACTATCTAAATGTCTCATCCTCAACAGTAAAACTACCTTAATTCACAAAAGACTCTAACTGTTGAATACTAACCAATATTTTAGTTATTCCAGATGCACCCCATCACAAGAATCCTTTGAGTCAAGGAGTCTGGGAAAACAAAGATTTAAAAGACATGTCTTAAAAATGTAATTAACCAGATTTTTCTACAGTACTTATCAGATAAGCATAAAAAAGACCCTCACGCGTTTTGAGCACGTGCAGCTTTTCTGGCCTCTCGAGCTTCATTCTCAGCATAAATCTTCTTATAGCAGTAAATCAGCACTCCGATCATCCACAACTGCAGGAGTGTGATCACCACATACATCATAATCTCAGATATTACAGCTGTCAGCTCACGGTTGGCTGGGGAGCAAAAAAATTGAAGCATTATTTACATGGATGCTTTTATCTTATGCAACTTGAATCACTATATGTGCTTCCAGGGATTTCTATAAGCTACTAATTGAACTACAGTAACACTGTATAAAATTCATAAATTGAGTTATACATATTAAGATTTATATTTTGCCAATTTGATTTATTCCAGCATTAATTTGTCATTTTTGATAAAGGTAGAATAATTATTGACTTTATCTAAAACCATCCTACCCTTTTCCACAACGGTGAGTTCTACATCTTTGGTTATTGTCACCCGTTCATCCCCAAGAGGAAGGAACAGTGTCCGCTGAAAGGTACAACGGTACGTCCCAGTGTCATTAAATGTGACATTGTGAATAAAGATGGCTCCGTTTTGCACATCCTTTGTTCCCATCGTCCCGCGCCACTGTAATCTTTCCTCAAACGTTTCATGGATAATGTTAAAGGAAGGGTATTCATACTGTGAAATCTGAAAGGGACAGAGATGTACAGTATAGGATCATACGTGGGTTAAAGGGATTTTCCATCAGCAGAATGTCTAAAGATCAAAGCTGTTCATTTCATTTATGCAAAATTATTTCATGCTTTGCTCTAAAGTATCTATAGATACACTCTTTTAGAAAATAAGGTACAAAAGTTGTCACTGGACGGCACCTTTAAAAAAGGTCCTTATTTGTACCATTTTGGAATACAGTTGTACATCTAAGGTAGGCTACCATGATAACTTTAAAGTAGACCTACCACATATGTACCTTTCAGGTACTCTTTGAAAAGGTAGTGTCCCAGTGACAGCCCTTGTACAATTTTTTTGTGTGTATGTGTCTCTCTGACACCACAGGCCTGCTGATCCCGAATTAAAATACTAACGTGAAGAAACTCCTCAGTTTCAGCTGGTTTAAAGTGCCAGTCCACAACAGCAGAACCGGGCACCTCTTCTCTCTTTTTGCAAGAAATGCAGCCCAACATAAAACCCTGTCCAGCAACGGCCTCGGTCATGGAGTCCACTTCAGCACATCCAGTTTGGCCCTGTGGCACTAAATAATATAACAAGAGGTATAGTGTATTTATTTAACCTTACCTAATAGATAATAACATAATGTCTTATAATAACCAAGAAGTTGTTTGGTTAAAAAGTAAAATAGAGGTGAAGTAAACAAAGGTGACGTGCGTCCAAATTATTATCAAATAGTAATCAATAGTATGTCCCATCTCTGTTAATGCTCTCAAATGTCCATACTTTAACTTAACAAAAACAGTATATAGTTTTAGGGCATATTTGTCGAACTGGGACCCAGGGTTATTGATCAACAGTGACGTAAACAAAAGCCTTAATAGCTCATATGAAGCATGGCAGCATGTAGAATTTAGTTAGTAATGAACCCTAAAATAATAAAAGGTCATAAACATAATTTAAGTTAGTGTCCACACCCAACGACTTTAGCCTCAAGTACCCAGTATAAAAGTTATAATAATAGCATAAACGTGTTTAATCATAAATAAGTTGCGTCCATTAACTTACCTTGAATAAAAAAGATGCAGAGAACCAAAAATGAAACGAACCGCAGTGCCATTTTAACAGTTCACATGCATTCGCGAAAATATTTCAGTGTTTTGTCCAATGCTTTCCTTTTCTTTTTTTATATCACTGAATCCTAACTGGAACACAACTTTCCATTTTCTCCTTTGTCATGCGCGTCCAAATGGTGACTTTTGCGCTCTTGTTAACTAATTAGGAAGAAGTTCACATTAAAACGCAATCCCTGCCATAAAAATGCGTCAAAAGAAACGCGTTTAAAGTGTTTAAAATAATGTTCCGCCACTCTGTATTCAGATTGTGTCTTTCAGCATAGACTTTGGAGAGCTAAGTATAGACCGTGTGAATCCTTGTGCTTGTCATTCAATACGCAATCTGAGATGTGAGATTCTGACCAGCGGGGTCCGAAACTGCCATAGGTACACCTGACCACATGTAAAAATTGTCTTTAAATTTTGGTTTTAACAATGAGGAAAGGGTTTTACAAAGCGAACAGGTTTGTAGCCTTCAGAGATCATTTCAGGGACTTACAAAACAATTGTCAAAAACTTAAAAAATAATAAATAAAATATAATTAAATGCAAAGCATTTTTTTATTACAAGCGACTTTAGTTATAACATGTAAAATATTTTACAAATGACAAGCCTACTTTAGTTTTATTTAAACCATGATCCATTTAGGAATTGTGCTAAAAAAATAATTTGCATATTAGCCTATCCCTTTCCATTACTAGGTAGCCTAGCTGCAGGTGCGCGTGCAAACCTATCCGATTAAAACAACAACTTTTCTCTAAATAATGTCATACAATTAAATCTGCTGTGCTTTTATACATCAAATATATTTTTCAATATTTATGAATTTTTTCAATTCTTGTCATTGGGTTGTCATTCGATATGAGCAGTGCACGAGGCCCAATATGCAAAGAGTTTTGCTTGGATCTTATTTTACTGGCAAATCAGTCTGGGTAAATGGAGTATACTTCACAAATGCAAAGCCTGTGCCAGACTTGGAAAGATTTTGAACTACAAACTGACCAATAACTGCTTGTGGAAATGTTTGTGGCAATGAAATAATGCAAATGATGTCTAAAAATTGATGAATTGATAATATGAATGTGGAAATGTATCACCAAGAGAGATAATTAAATATCTTAAAGTTATTTTATAACTTTGTAAAGTATGTGCATTGCCTGTTATGCTCTGTTTAAGCAGTAAAACCGTTTTATTTTGTTATATGGCTTATCACCAACATCCTTGTGTTCTTTACAAGGCAATGACGCAATGTCAGTTTATTTGGTCTTGAACACAAGGACATTTCAATGAATGGAGAGCAAGGTTAACAAAATATACCCCAAGGGAAAAAATAATAATCACATGATCTTATCACTTATCTATCTATACTAAACTTTTGCTCGTGTAATTGCATGCAAACAAAATATAATATTCGTGTTTTTGTCTGAAGTGCGCGTTTCTACAAAATAAATATACCATAGGCTACGCGCATCTCTGTGTCACGCCAGATTGCGTCAAGATTTGAGTGACAGATACACTGTCAGTGCAGGTTGTTTTTGGTTCCCTGAACGTCAAACCACCCGCCCTAAACACAACTGGGTCCGCGAGGCCCTTACGCAAGTCGTTTCACTAGATTTTCTTGCCGACTCCCACAAGTTGGTGAACTTTTATATTTAGATCTGCTCGGGTTTCCAGATGCCCAGTTAATGCCAGCGGGCGTACAGCAACACAACACTATGGAATCTCGTCAGCCTATTAAACCAACACAACTCATAAACGTCTAGAGACATTGGCACCGGTGAGAGAGAGAGAGAGCGCGCGCTGAAAAAATGCTGAAGCCCTCAACGTCGTGTTAAGGGGTGAGTCAAGGTTATTTCTTGTTTTTTAATGTACCGATCTCATAGAGAAGGATAATAAGTAGACTGAACTAGAACACACAGCATACAGTTACTTATAGACAACGTGGAATGTATAGAATGCTGTATAGACTACCTCCTAAAGCCTTAGGGTCTCTGCATTTCTATACGTAGTCCAATGGCATGTAAGCATGTAAGTTAAACGGGAGAGTGGGAAGGTTTGGGTAAATTTTGGTTATTTTTATTCAGTATATGATCATGATCACAATATTCGTCTTGGTGTTTATTTTCTTTTCGCCCTTTAAAAGCAAGGTGACCCTATTCTAGGTGAGAAACTGTCTGTGAAGGGGCACGAGGACAACAATTATCAGCACCTCCCAAAGCATCTCAATTATTTGCAGAATGATCATTAAAACGGTTAGTTAACCATTCAAGGTAAGCGGCATGTTATGTTAACTCATTTTTTAAACTTTTACGTTTTTTATGTTGAACAGTTTGTTCAAACGGTCTTTTTTGGACTCCCATTTCATTAAGGCATATTCTTCTTCAATTTTGAGATCGGGGTAAACTCGATACACTGCATGTCCACCAGAGGGCGCAGTAGGCAAATATATATTTATCAAGTAGTTTCGTTATCTCTTTTGCAGGAAAGTGTCGTTTGATCAAATAGTATTAAATATAAGTTTAAATATATTACAGACGACTAGATGTGGTCCACGTTGCTGTTCAGTATTATTCATTATTAAGTATTTCGTTTTGTTTCATTACCTTTTTTGCACATTGGTTAGCTTTGCTTCATATGAAATGTTCATTTATCACAATGACGAATGCGCATATATATAAAATAAATAAATATAATAACTATTAGTTTGTAATGACAACAGTTATTTTGTGTCTGCGCTCGTTGAAGCGCAGCCTTTGATGAATTCTCTCTCGACTGTACCATGAAGTATAGCGTGCAGGGGTGTGTGTCATCAAGAATAATACCTTTAATAAATTACCATCCAATTTTAGCCTGTTTAAAAGAACAACAATAATATTTTAAACATATTGATTTAATAAAAGCAAAAGTTTTCATTTTACTCAAATCACTATTTGTGTATATACTCGTGTTGGAATCTGTATGTACCCTGCCAATCTTCCGCACGTCTCATTGGAAACAGTGGTGTGATGCGACCTCTTCGCAGCATTTAAACTTAGGAAAAGTTAGTGCACTTAAAATGTATTTAATACTTTATTTATATCGGATTATTTTTGAAAAAATCAAACTATGAGCTCATCGAGTAGTCCACCGATTGGGATTTTGAGCGGCGGGCAAGCGGAGTTAAGAATAAAAGAAAGTAAACAGAAGACCGTTTTTCCACCGGTATCATTAGCATGCTAGCCAACTAGTTTCAAGTGTAAATTCGACTGCCAGAATTCAGCTGACCGGGTCGTTAGCATTGCTAATGCATATCAATAGCCCCGTGATGGTTTGTTTATCGAAGTTTGATTGTGTTAACTTAACAAATTGACCGAAATCATTACAACGTAACAACTAATCGGAAATAGCAGATATATTTAAAAGCTGGCGGCTAAAGGTAGTTTATTGTTCGCTTACCGGCTAATTAGGGGTGCAGATGTGTTCCTGTGAGAAAGTGGATTTTAACATCACCCCACGCAACGTCACGCGTCTGGTGTATGAGGCCGAACAGGAGAAAAATAATGGGGGCAATTCGTCCAATGGCAGGTAAGAATTAAAAATATATTTCGCTGATTGGTAACTCTTTACAATAAGATTAACGTTATATTCATTAAGGTTCGTTAATGCAGTATAATAAGTAAGGTAGCAATGCACAATACATTTTTACAACATTTTTATATATTGGTTAAAGTTTGTGAATGCAAATACAATTGTACTTTGTTAATGTTTGGTCATTGAGCATTAACTAATGTTAACAGAAACAACATTTCATTTTGAAATTGTGTCAGTGAATGTTATTAACATAAAAATGAATAAAATATAATTTTAACAGTTCATGTAAACTAATATAATGGTAAAAATGAAAACTTATTGTAAAGTGTTACCAAATTTACTTTACACTGTTTTAGCACTTTCGCAATTGTTAATGTTGTATGGTATGTTACCTGGATTGGGAACTTTTTATTCTAGTCAGTTTTGGACAATATTTTGTAACGTTATCAATGATATGCGTTTCGTTATCTTCAGCCTGAACTCTCCTACTGTAGACAAACATTCTTTGACATACAGTAGTCTTTAGTGTAAATATGACCGGTGTTCATAAAATCATTATTTATATTTCACTGTGGTGTTTTTTTATGGGTCACCCAGGGTAAGAGGCCATGTTTTAATAGCTTGAGATTGATTTGAGCAAACAAAACCTAGACACGATTGAACTTGTTCAAACACGAAAGTTAAATAGTGGCAGATCTTGCTCCTGCCGGCTCTGACAGCTGCCAGTCCTGTTCTGAACGCTTTTGTGAAGAAAGGAGGCTTGAAGTCCACTGAAGTTTTAAAAGAAATGAAAATTAAGATGCCAGGAATCAGGCAGAAACTTTTACCGCAGATTTCCTATACAGGTTAAAATAGTCATCAGATTTAATTGTTGGTATAATAGATAAGTAAACTGTGATTTGCTTGATTCTCTACTTTATTTAGCTCAGGAAGGTATCTTGACTTTGAATAAAGGTATACAATAAAAAGGACACATTGACGACATTCGTGTGCTTGTGATTGATTGTATCAGGATAGCTCAGTTTGTGGCACCACTGTGGGCAGAAAACCACAGCCGTTGCTTTAAAAGGAAGCTCAATTGTATCTCTCTTTTCACAGTAAACTATAATTAATACAAGGGAAAACAATGGCATGTAAAGGTGAGGCTGACTGGGTTTTAAGCGTTTCAGCACGTTGCTTATTTGCGTGTGGATTTCCATTGGTAAAACAAACAGGTCAACAGGTTATGTTCTCTTTAAAAAGAAAATCCATCATGATAAATGAGTCATATGATGGGATGTCATGTTTTCCTTTGTCCTTGGTTTGTTTAAAGCTGTTTGTGCATATAGAAGATCCATGAAGTCGCAAAGATTATTCTTTCTGAAATTTAAGCCTGATTTACGCCTCATTTAAACATACCCCCTAATATCTAAGTCACTGTGTGAGAAGATTTTCACAACACCACCCAAATGTATTCACAGGCGTAACTTTTATTTTTGTTGCCGCCCACGTCATAGAAGCGCTGTTCTTTGGAAGCTGATAATGCAAAGAGATCTTTAGTCTAAATGTTCCTTGCCTTACAAGTTACACCTAAAAAAATTCTTAAAGTATAGTTATGTGATTTTAACATACTCTCAAATATGTATTTGAAATATTTCATTACATTTGATTTGGAGACTTTTCATGCAGATGTGTGATTTAAGCCCTTCTTAAGTTATATTGTGCCATAATTGGAACAATAGTGGAGTACAGAAGGAGAGAAAGAACAGGTTTGGTCAAGTTAAATCAAAGCAAAAGTTTACAGAAACAAACTACACAATCATTTGTATAGTTGAACCTACCTACATCTACTCAGTCGATCCTATTCTCTTATAGAGAAGGTGTGCCTTAAAAAAATGGGAGGATATAGTCCAACAAGACCATGAACTAACTGAACCTGAATGGCTTTATACATACATTTGTTTTAATATAAATGTATACAGGGCTCCAGACTGCCACCAAATGGTGGCATTTTGCCACCAAAATTTGAGAGTGTGCCACTGAATTTTACATCCAGTCGCACATGTGGGACCAGTAAATTTGACCTTTTTTTTGTGATGTGACACTGAATTTGAAACAGCACATTGTACTTTCTGCATATATCATCAAAGTATTTTTTAGTAATACAGTGGAAATTAGTAGAAATGTGAATATTTGGTTAGCATGTTGATTGTGTGCCCCTAAATTTTCTGGTTGCGCCCCTAAAATTTTCAGTTGGGGGCCACTGTGCTCCTAGTGAAAAAAGTTAGTCTGGAGCCCTGGTATATGTCAAGGGTGCACCAAATTATTGATATTAACTTTTTATATAGAGTACTGTGTATATGCATTATTTCTTTATTGTTTGAATATATAGTAAATATCATAATAGGAAAACCTGACTTTCGCTAACATTTGGCCAAATTTGTTTAAAAGGACATTCCACTTTTTTTGAAAATATGCATTTGATTTTCGCCGTTTTGAAATCCATTCAGCTGATCTGCGGGTCTGACGGTACCACTTTTAGCATAGCTTAGCATAATTCATTAAATCCGATTAGACCATTAGCATCACGCTCAAAAATGACCAAATAGTTCCGATATTTTATTAATGATATTACACAGTGCCTGAAAATAGTCCACTGCCATTAAAAGTTACCAAAGGGACTATTTTCGGGCACTGCGTAATATCATTGCGCCTGTTGCAGCCATTTTACAGCAGCAAAGTGCTTGATTGTTACCCCAGAATGAGAGTTTAGTTCCTAGACATATCTGCTTAGAAAATATCGAAACTCTTTGGTCATTTTTGAGCATGATGCTAATGGTCTAACCAGATTCAATGTATTATGCTAAGCTATGCTAAAAGTGGTACTGCCAGACCAAGAGATTGGCTGAATGACTGGCTGAATGAATCGAACAAATATTTATCTCTAGAGGAGCTGCAAAATGAGCCTATTTTCAAAAAAAGTTGAGTATCCCTTTAAGGTGTACTTTGATGATACTATGTGTGCATCCCTGATATATTATAAAATATTACGATAATTAAGCACTGTTCTTCAACAAAGTAGCTCATCTACATTTTAAATTGATGGTTTGAAGGAGTTAAACACACATACAGTTTCTCTTCTCTTTAGCAATACGACCTTATCATACCCGATGTGCAAATCGCAACCACAAGGCAGATTGCAAAACTGCAGTTTTGAGATACTTGTATATCAGTTTTTAAGATATACAGAGAAGTGGAAAGAAGATTGATCTGGCATCCAGCAGTCTTGGATGCAAGCGAATTTGACTCTTCTTGCTATTCATCCCCAAAAAACATTGAATAAATAATGATTTGGGTACACTGTCCTTAAGTGGCTCCATGTCCCATTTTTCATGGACACCAGCAAGTTATAATTCAAACATTTCCATTTATAAGAGAAAATAAGATCTAGAAGATTTTAATGAGTGTAGAGAAATATCTGTCGCTTCCCATGGAATGATGTGCTTGATGAGACCGCAAAGAACCTGTCAGTCACACACCATCCTGATTCAAAAACTAACAGGAAGAAAGTCATAAAAGAGGTGTGCTGATGATGGATATGACACCACCTCCTGAAATCACTCTGGCTGAACCCATTCCCATTCCAACCCTCAACATTCTCCCTCCGTCTTCCGATACGGAGTCATGGTCCTGCTCCCCCAGCCCGCGGCCACATCGGTACCGCTCACGCAGCCGAAACCGGGACAGAAGGAAACGCAAGGCGAAGCACGAGCAGGTACCAGAGAACCACTGCGATATGGAGAAAGGAGAAAAAGAGAGGAGTCAAAGCCCATCATGTTCATCACCAATCTCTCTAATGGTGTCCAATGTAGAAGAGGAAGAGCAGGGCAGTCCCTCCGTCCTTCTCCCACCCCCCTCTCGCTCATGGTCCCGGAGCTCCTCATTAAGCAGGCGTTCTCGCTGGTCTCTCCGTAGTCTTCTCAACAAGGACTCGGATTGTGACAGCACCAGGTCAGTTTGTCTCTTCCCCCCTTAACTTAGACTAAGCTGGCGGTAACAATATTTTTACAAAAACTTCTTCGAAAGATGCATACATACACACCAGAAAAGATGTTATCACTCAATAATTTCAATATCACAGCCTTGGTAGTTTTTAAAGGTGATATTATCACACATCAGATATTGAATTAAACAACAAACTCTAAAACAGGGCATCATCAGCCTATTTCAATAAAAGAAATGCAAGAATGACAAATTTAATAGACCACATAGGTCAAACGATCTTGACAGTGGAGGGATCAGGGATGGAGGTGGGACTAAATCTAAGCCATCTAGCGCTCGCACACGACATCACAATTACCCAGTGGAAGGGTCTGCTTTTCCTGGTGATGTCACTGCCGCCCAATCACAGGCCTTTGTTTTGATGCTGCAGTGAGGGCTGTCAGCCAGTGAAAAGACTAGCTCAGAGAGCAAAAGGTGTTTTATACGCGCCACACCAACAGCTGTGCCCTTGTCCTTCTCATTTACCAACCGGTTTCACTGACCTAGATCTTTTTGTTTGGCTGCTCAGCCTGCAATACATCACAAAAACACCTTGAATAAGAACCATGAGATCCGTTTAGGAGGTCCTGGGTATTGTCAAGTTAGTGTTTATTTATTTATTAACTTGGTGCAAGGTCAAACCTTACAATAAGCCACTGACGATTATTGTTAGCGTGAAAGTAAACATATGAATGATATCAATTGACACTCTTTTAAATAGACATAATTGTTTTTATTTGTATGCTGATTTATTTAAATCCGTAGTTTAAAGGGGTTGTTCATTTACATACATATTTAGCTGACTGTAGAATCGGCCTTGTTTGTTTAGGAATGTTTGTAGGTTTTTTATCTGTCAAAAATCAATGAGTTTCTGACATGTCCGTTTGTGCAACATCAGACGAAATAGAGGGCCAAAGTTTGTGTTTCAACACTAACATTTTAAATGTCCAATAAACCGCATGAACTGATCTTTGTGCCTTTCACTGTAATTCTAGGCTCCTAAAAAAAGTCCTACGTAGACATTTGTATTTATCTTTTCCTGCCTGTTTTTCACTCTGTTGACATTGATTGCTTCTAAATCTAAAGATTGCATTTGTCTAAGCCTCTTTGGGATGTGTTGGCCGTTTCGACCATGATGTACTTATGGTCTCTCTTATCTATCCTCCAGATGAAGTAGGTGAGATCCTGCACAAACGTTGTTGATTAAGAAGTTTATTTTTTCTTCCATTCCAATTAAAGGTATTGTTATATAGCCTGGTGCAGATACTTGCAAAAATACCATTTATATTTATTTATTTAGCAAAAGCTTTAATCCTAACAAATAAATGTGAATGCACATACATGTGTGATTAATCCAAGAGAGGATGCTAGTATTGTCCTAAAATAAAAAAGTTAAGAAACAGGGCATGGGTTATCTGTAATGCTCTTGGCTCACCCTCGTCTTTATACAGATTAAGGAAAACAAATCATAAAGACATGCCTGGCACAACTTTTAAGGATTACATTTCCTTCTACATTGTCTACTGCAGACAGGAAAATAGTTGTGTATCGATCAGTATTTCAGGATTTTTTCTGTATTTCAAAAGATCTTGTGGTGTCCTCCTTGCCCTCACCATGCCATCAGCAGCATTTCAACACAGTTTGATTGACTTCCATCTACATCTAAACACTATAGATAATCTCCTATGGGTTGGCCCTGGTGTGTAAAGAGAGAGCCACTGTCTCAAATCCCTCCCTCCCTCCACACAGTGCATCCTCTTTTCTCCACCCTCCCTCCCAATCTCACCCAATGTGTAGGTTGCTTTAGGATAGCAGGGGCGCTTATGGTGGAGACCACTTTGCATCATTGGATTACAGAGGGGGACAGCGGAGGTTTGGGATGGAGATGTTAAACAATCGCGATCTATCGGACTAAAATTGACTGCGGATGATCACAGGACGATGCGGTTGGTTAATCTGAATGTACCGTCTGCTCTCTCGGCGCAGTGCCATATCGAGCGCCTGCTGTAAAATGAACGGCATTGAATCCTGAAAACCCAATGACATGTTCGAGTAAGTAGCGCGTAGGTTATTTACGCAATGGATACGGTTGCTGTGCATTTTATTAAAATAGGCTATGGCATGTAAATGTTGCGATTCATTTTCATCAGTTCGCGTAACGTCAACTGTTAGTATGTTATGAAATTCAGACGCAATGCATCCCAACACGTCCTTTGATAAGACCCGGTGCGCGCAAACGCACGTTCAGGATTAGTTTGACGCGTGCTGCTGTAGTAACTCCGTAGTGCACTTTTCGTTTCACCTGCAAATCCCTCCTCACGCGTACATCGTTTTTGCATTATTATTACATATTTGCATTGGCTCATGCGGTATCGATGTCGGTAACCGAAGCTTGGTATTTTTAGCTTTAGCAACAGACCGCCCATTCATTCTGTTGACGTTTTTTGGAAACGAGTCCGGCTTTTACTGGAAACGAGCGACGTTATAAAGTTATATAGAGATATAAATGATACTGACCTCGCGAGCTGTTCTGATTCTCTTCGTGAATCTCGCGATAATCGGCGAGATGAAGTTGTCAGTTTTCAGGCCACGGAACGTTCCGTTTGGTTTGAATACTCGCACAATTCTTGAGAGTTTCATTTTTGTTAAAGTATTATTACATTCTGAGTTTGAGAGGTGCCTGGTTACCTTGGAGATTCCTGTATTTACCCCTACCCCCTTCTGTTACCAAGACAACGCGAGACTGAGATTTAAGCACATACGGGCAGACAGAGGTTAAAGTTGTTAAAGATAAGAGCATAGAAATCAATAATTTGAGATGGCATTTCCTCTAACAAGATTAGTAAAGTAAAAAAATGTGGTTTGCACACTGTTGCCATTTGTGTTATTTGAAATACCATTACATAATATTGTATGATTACCCCAGTCATGTACCATGTTTTTACTATGGTACCATCTGAACTATAGATTCTACTAAAATGACTATTATATGTAAATATAATTTTTTTTTTTAATATAGACCACTGTGTCTTATTTTTATTGTAGTACCGAATATTGGTATTTTTTACAGAAACTGTATACCTTAGTAAGTACCATGGTTAATGCATCATGGTAGCTACCAGCACAGTACTTTTTAAATAAAGGGTCTTTTATGTCTTTCATCTTCTTTGGCTTCTCATCTTGCAGCAGGTCTGTTTGATCAATGTCCTGATTGTGTTACTGACTGCCGCTGGGGGTTTGTAAGATGCTCAAGGTGCTTTCATAACTTAAGTAACCTTTAAGTGTATCTTACGCTGAGAAACAGTCAGTGTGATCTGATCTTAAATGTATGTAATATAGTTAAGAAGTGCTTTAAATTGTATTAGGAATTGAATTCATTTGCCATCTTTGTTATAGCGTTTCCTATATGTCTCACTTAAGTGTCTCATCAGATTGGGGAACAGTTAAGGCTTTGTGTACTTCGTACACAAAAGCTTCTGTCTGTGTTGTTACTTTTATTTTACTGAAACAGGAATGTAATGGTTTAAAGGTAAACTACTGTTATTAATATAAATATGGTCTTTACGCATGGGATTTGACTGGAACTTATAACATGGGTATAATGCTGGAGGTTTGTTGTTCTTGAGTTGGCTAAAATTCTTCTGACTTGTTTGGGTTTTCATTTAGACTGTAAAAGGTAACGTGTCAATGAATGAAATATGCACTAAATGCTATAAACCATTTTGCAAGATGTAAACAACACTGGTCCAGAAACACTTCCTGTTTCAGTTTGTAACCGTTTTCTTTATTTCACATATAAAGAAAAGATCTTAAAGATGTTTGGTTAATATATTCTGTTGGTTGTATTTTATCCCAACGTTTATGTAGTGTTAAAAACTGAAACAGGAAGTGCTTCTGGACCAGTGTTGTTTACATCTTGCAAAACATCTTATAGATATCATCCACAAAAAGTGCCTAATCCTATTGTCTTGCTATTAAGCTTTGTTGAAACTGGATACACTTTAAAGTAGGGCTGTGCAAAAAATCGCTTGCAATTCTCGTGCATGTTTCATCAGTAATGCTGGTTCCATGATAACTACACAGATCCGTATTTCACAGAGAAGCGAGGCAAAATCATGTTCATAATCAAGGAAAATCGACTACGTAATCTATGCGATTTTGCTTAGCTTTTTCATGAACTACGGCTCTGTGTAGTAAATGGCGCTCCATCTGAAAGCAGGTGATGGCGATTTACTACTAATCATGGAACCGGCTTTACTGATGAAACACACAAGAATCGTAGGCAATTTTTTGCACATCCCTACTTTAAAGGTCCCATTCTTTTTTTTTTTTTTTTTTTGCATTGCTTAACTTCCATCTGACTAAAATGGGAAAATTGTAAATCAATATGTGCTGTTTTGTAAATCTAGTGGATCAACCTTGTAAATTCTGACACTTCCTTGACCCAACTGTCCTTAAAGTGGTTGAAATGTCAAATATCTGTATGTGCTTTCTGACTTGACTTTTCTCCTCCTGCAGTACGGCCAGTAACTCTCCACGCAGCACTCCTGGCAGCTCACCCTCATTGCGCCGGCGCATGCTGGGAGGCAGAGCCAGCGAAGGGGACGTGGGCGGAGACCGAGGTGGCGGAGGGGGTTCAGATAGCCCACTACCTCCTACACCATCCTCATCCACATCATCTTATCCACTCGCAGCACGCCACTTCACACGCAATTCCAAGGTACTGTGATCGCATCATGGGCCAACATGATTCATTGAATGAATCTTCAGATCCTCTTTTGAGAGGAAGGAATATTCCAATTTCAATAAAATAAATCACGATAATTTACTCACCCTCATGTCATCCAAAATGTTGATGTATTTCTTTGTTCAGTTGAGAAGACATTAAGGTCTTAATTGGACCCCAACAGGTTACAGTTTCAGTGCAGTTTAAAATTGCAGTTTTTAATGCAGCTTCAAAGGGTCTAGCAAAACTATTGTCATTTTCAGCAAGAAAAAAAAATGCACTTAAAACACAACTTGTCGTCTTGCATTAGCTGTGTGATGTGCCAGCGCAACCTTACATATTACGTAATCACGTCACGGTTGCGCACGGTGTATGTGAATTTACCACCCCAGTGTTTACAAGTATGGAGAAAGAGGACCGTTCTGACATTGTTGTATGTGGAATGATACTTACTGTTAAAAATTTGCTGTAATTATTCAGGTGGTTCCCAGTAACTTACTGTAGAAGATAAAGATGGAAAATGTTTCATGTTCATTTAACTTTGAACAAACTGTTGCCAGTAAATAACATAAATGTAAAATCTAGGGATGCACCGAATCCAGGATTCGGATTCGGCCGAATCCTGGGCTTTTTGACGGGGTTCGGGTTTGGTCGAATCCTAGATTTTTTTTCCACCGAACCGAATCCTAGGCTTGCTAGTCGACGTCACACGGCCGTTGATTACACACATCGGGTGCTGACGTGGAGATATGCTTTTTTTTGGTGAGCCTTAGGGGCTGTTCACATTTTGCGGACGCACCTGGAAAAACGAGCGTGTCATTATGCATAGGCTTATGGTAACTGTCAAAATAGTTTTTCCCACTTGTCATCCTGGCATAATGTTGCCTATCCTCTTTTTTACAGTTAAAATTAAGTTAAATGAAAAATACACTGCTGTGGACGTTGTTTACTTTATTAATGTGTTTTACTGTGTTAATGGATAAGGATGCGAGTAGGATTCGGTATTCGTATTCGCCGAATCTTAAACACTGGATTCGGTATTCGGCCGAACCCAAAAAATCTGGATTCGGTGCATCCCTAGTAAAATCTAAAGTAAGTTACTGGAAACAGCTGCCAGTAATACTGTAATTTCTACAGAAATGTTTTACAGTGTGTCAGTTTATTGTTTAAAATGGTCTGCAAGTGTGTGTTTCACATATGAAATTCGTGACCTTTCGAAGTGCTTAAGCAAAAGCGTAAGGCCACACTGTTGTGTCAAACGGCTAGTACAATATGAGAAGTTGTGGTTTAAACGTGCTTATTTTTTATTTTTCTTGTCATTAAATGACTATTGTTTCACGAAGGTCACGATCCTTGTGCCTCGTCTATTCAATAAAGTCTATTAAATCCTCAAAAAACTTAATTTCTTCTTGACTGAACAAATAAAGACATAAACAACTTTGATGACATGGTAGTGAGTAAATGATCAGGAATTTATTTTTATAAAGGTGGAATATCCCTAAACTGTTGTGTACTTTCCTCTAATATTGTTGAGAGAAGATTAAAGTTTTTTGCAAAGAAATTGATGAGGAACAGTTGACCAAAAACTGAAAATTGAGTCATCATTTTTGCACTCTTATTGTATGTATTTTTTTCTTCTGTGGAACACAAAAGAGGAAGAGTTTTTAACCAAGTAAATCCAAATTTAGTCTTAAGGTTTTAACAAAAAATTACTCTTGAACATTTTTAGATTAATTTATTTTTAAACCCTAAACCAGGTTTTCACCACAAACATAGCCATGAAAACTGGCTAAGTGTTAAAACGGATAAAATAAAAATTGCAATGTCCAGAACGAATTCCAGCACTGATAAAAAGCATAAAATGAGTTCATTTATTTTCTGGTAATAAATTGAATGAGAATAAAACTGGATTTTATTGTAAGCCTGGTAGTTTGTGTGCTTATAAAACACAATATAAATTAAAACTGTAACTCTCTTCCCCTCTGTTTCAGAAAATGCAGAGCTGGTATAATGTAAGTACCATAAGCATCTTTAGGAGTTCACACCTCTTTTTTTTTTTTTTGTTGTGTGCTTTTGCTGATGATGCAGTTTTTTTCTGATACCCAGGTCCTCAGCCCCACATACAAACAGAGGAACGAAGACTTCCGCAAACTCTTTAAAAAGCTGCCCGATACGGAGCGTCTCATAGTGGGTTGGTGTCACTACTTCATATAGAGCGTGGAATAAAATAAATAATGTTGCCATAAAGGGACAGTTCATACAAAAATGAAAATTCTGTCATCATTTACTCGTCCTCATGTTGTTTCGCCCTCAAGATATTTTTATAAATGATAATGATGCCGTAATCTAAAAAAGTAGGAAAACAAATATTATGGAAGTATTTTGATAAATGACGAAAAAAGATATTTTGAAAAATGATGTAAGCACACAGTTGACAGTACCCTTTGACTTCCATAGTAGGAAAACAAATATTATTGAAGTATTGTGATAAATAATGAAGAAGAAATTTTACTAATTGATGGTAAGCACACAGTTGATAGTACTCGTTGATTTCCATCGTGTTTGTTTGTCCTAGTATGGAAGTCAATGGTTACAATCAGCTATGTGCTTACCATCATTTATCAAAATGTCTTATTTTGTATTCATCAGTAAAAGAAATTCATACAGATTTAGAACAACATGAGGATGAGAAAATGAAGATTATGAACTATCCCTTTAAATGAACAGTTCAGATGTGTTGATGATCACATGACCTTTTTTTATTATTTCTGTAGATTATTCATGTGCACTGCAGAAGGATATATTGCTGCAGGGTCGTCTGTACTTGTCTGAGAACTGGCTCTGCTTCTACAGTAATATCTTCCGCTGGGAGACTACGGTAACTCGCAACAAAGCCGATTTTGCTGTGCTGTTAACAGCCGTTGAAGCTTTTCACACTGGCATAACTTTAAAGGCACATTTAAAGGAAAACACCACAGTTTTTCAATATTTTACAATGTTCTTACCTCAACTTAGATGAATTAATACATACCTATCTTTTTTCAATACGCTTTGTTAATGTGTTAGCATTTAGCCTAGCTCAATTCATTCCTATGGCTGTAAACAAAAGTTTTATTTTGTGCCACCATACTTACTTGTGTAACTACTCAAACATGGAAGTGATTGGTGGCTTCTAAATTCATCCCTGTTTGGAGCCATAGGAATGAATGGGGCTAGGCTAAATGCTAACACATTCACAAGGCTGTACAAAGATTTAAAGGTGCACGCATTGAAAAAAGATGGCTATGTATTAATTTGTCTACGTTGAGGTAAGAACTTAGTAAAATATAGAAAAACAGTGGCGTTTTCCTTTAATTCTGTGTAAAGCAGTGTTTTACGTGTTATATTCAAAAGGGGCTTTAATGGCGTGGTATAGATTTCGGTTTTGTACAACTCCTAAAATGTTCACAGGCCATATTTCGTTCAAAATGAAAATTCCAAGTTCTTTTAGAAAAAACATGAATTAGAGAAGTAAAGAGACTGTATATTACTGTCAGAAGATGTAAGATAACCCACAAGGATTTATGTAGCAACATTACAACAGATGGACAAGCTGTTATTAAAACAGGCTGCGTTGTTGTCGCTTGCTCTGCCAGTCCAATAAATGTTATTAACTTCATAAATATGCAAATCAAAATGTTAACCCATTACACATACAAAGTGTGAAATCTCAAAACCTGTGTGCAAATGATTTATTAATGGGATAGTGCATATAAAAAAGAATCCATATTTGGGGAACTATTGCTTAAAACTAGACGCTTGAACAGTATGAACAATTTGGAAAGGTTAACAATATCTAATGCAAAAAAACTCTCTTCATAAAAAGATAACCATACTGCTGAAAGATGTGACAAGTCTTACCAAGGAGAAGACGGCAAAGCTCATCCCAAACGCCATCCAGATTAGCACTGAACACGAAAAGGTACCATCTTAAAACACACCGAGCATCTTTTCTAAAATTACCATGAATTGTTTTATTCTGTCGGATGCATTTTGAAAAACCTGGCTAATAAATACTCAGATTAAAATCTTTCTGTTATTATTTGTCAGCACTTTTTCACATCATTTGGGGCCAGAGATCGGAGCTACATGATGATCTTCAGATTGTGGCAGAACGCTTTGATGGACAAGGTGAGAATCTCCTTTGTAGTCAGTCTTTGGTTATGGCTTTTGGCAGGTCCTATTTGATATCTGTGAAACAAATAACCATGTGAAGTCTCCTGTCAGCATCAATGCTGTATATTTGTGATTTTGGGAATTGACCAACATTGCTTTGGCTGCAAGATATGCAGATGGCGACTACAGATGCTTTGCAATGCATGGATACAGCTAGCTTGACTGTTAATATGCAAGACAGTTAGAATATGAACAAGCTACTGTTGTGGTGATGGAATTATTTTAGTTATTTTTTTTTAAAATCAGGGAAGCATGTCATGTCTGAACCACCACCAAACAGAATTGAAAGAGGAACGTCTTGCAATGAATACTCGCTTTGGCGAAGTACAGTGTATCATTAAATATTTTTCACAAGTTAGTCACACGTAGTCCAACCAAAATGCATTTTATAGCCTATGGTAGTTTTGTTATTAATACTATAAATGAAGAGTAGGCGCGTTTATTTTATATCAGACTCTTATGTTTACGTTCTGTAATTTCACTTTAATGAAAAGGTTAAGGGCCCTATCTTGATCCCAGCGCAATTGACTTTGTCAGTGACGCATGTATCATTCGTATTTTGCACCGGCGCACAGCGGGTTTTTCCCTCCACAGACGCACGTCGGCAAACTAGGGAATGAACTTGCGCTCCCTGGGCGGTTCAGCGCAAAAAAGGAGGCGTGTTCCGGCGCAAACCATCCCTGATGCTATTTTCCAGTTTCAAAAAACAATTGCGCCACTGACCAAAAAAAACTAGTCTTAAGTCAGTGGTGCGTTGCGCGTTGTTCATTATGCTATTTTAAGGGCGCATGCTTGACCATAATGTATAGCGTGCACAACGCGCATACACATTGCATCTAATCTACACAGATGCAACAGTTATTTTTGCAAATCATAAATTGTTACAATAAAAAATATTAACACATGAGATAAGGAGAATCATTGTGGTGAGCATTGTGGTGATAGTTTTTATTTATTGTGTGGCTGCGTTAAAAAATTCTCATGCAAATAACGATAAAAATATTTTCATAAGTTTGTTGTGTGGCTGTATTACGTTTATTTTATGTAAATGATAATAAATAAAAATTCATAAGAAACCTTAATGTATGTGAACTTGATTTGTAAGTGTACTTTGGGGTTGGACTGCTTGCGTTTCTTGAGTCCGATTTCAAAGCCCCCAAACCCTTTCAGCGGTGAGGGTGGACGCAGCGATGTCCTCTGCTGGCGTTAGGTACTGTGTAGAGGCAGATCCACCTCCAGTTACACGGCGTGCCCGATTTATGCTGGCAAGCTTGGGTTTCCCCGGTCTCCTGACATCATTGTAGCGCTTGGCGCAACGATGGGGATGCCAGCTGATGAGACAATTGTGGCTATTTCCTCCCACGCCTGTTTAACCGACGCTGATTTGGGCGGGTTTCTCCTATCCCCATACATATCTCTGTCTTTGACTGCTCTTACAAGAACGTCGGTCTCCTCGGCTGTGAACCGCTCCTGGCGTACGCCTGGTAAATCGGTCATAATAATAGCAACCCGCCATGGAACTTGCGCCCTTGCGTTTAAAGGGAATGTTGGATAGCGTTCTGATTGGTTTATTTGACGTTACGCCCAAACCACACCTATGAATAATGAACCTACTTCAGACCAACCCCTTATTGATTTGCACCTGGCGCAAGAGTTATTTCTCCCGCCGGGAAAATAGCAACAGCACCCAAGATCCGCCCACAAAGTCACTTGCGCATTGCGCTTCGTACTTGCGTTTCAGATCGTTAAAATAGGGCCCTATAAGTTTTAGTTTTTTGACTTTATTTTAATTCATATTATGAGATTTTTTTTAAGATGTTAAATAAATATTTGGTGTCCCCAGAGTGTGTATGTGACATTTTAGCACAAAATACCCCAGAGATAATTGATTATAGCATGTTAAAATTGCCACTTTGCAAGACTGAGCAAAAGTGTGCCATTTTGGGGTGTGTCTTTTTAAATGCAAATGAGCGGATGAAATGCAAACACTGATCGCAATGATGGTGGTTTGTTGTAATTGAAACTCAATTGTGCTCTCTCTCTTTCTTTCTCTCTGCACTAAATGGCAGTGCCGTGGTGGATAGTGCAGATAAAGGGGCGGTATTATTGTAATTCGCCTTGCTACCTACCTCAGAAAACAGGCGAAATCTGAACGACCTAATTTTTCACAGGCTTGCAGAAAATTGCTTACCCAAACAAAGTTACTGGGTTAATATTTTTTACATTTTCCAGATTGATAGAAGCACCGGGGACCCAATTATAGCACTTAAACATGGAAAAAGTCAGATTTTCACACTATAACCCCTTTAATAACTTATTTTTACAAATGTCGGTTTAGTCATTGGTATTTAACAAATGTCTACCAGTCCTTTCTCAATAAAGGTAAAAGGCTTGAACATTCAGTCAGTATCCTACTAGATTCTGTAAACCTCCTTTAACTGGTTAAAAAAAACCTCTTGACAAATACGTGCGTAATGGATTCTGCCAGCAAAAAATGGTATTCCTGAATGCCATGTGGCCGCATTTAGATTACAAAAGTCTAAAAAGCTGTCATTGGCTCTATTGGCTTACAGAAATAGTGTAGAAGCTGTTTTTAGGTGCCCATTACTAAGACTTACATAAGTACCATAATTATTGTTGCTCTTCCACAGACTTTGTCTCCCAAGGAGCTGTGGCACATCGTTCACCAGTGTTATGGCACTGAACTGGGCCTAACCAGTGAAGATGACGACTACGTCTCCCCTACTGCTGAACATATGAACGGCCTGCTGTAAGTACACTTAAAGGAGTAGTCCACTTTAAAGATGGGGTCCATTGACTTTTCATAGTAGGAAAAAAAAATACTATGGTAAGTCAATGGGCCCCATCTATAAAGTGGACTACTCCTTTAAAGCACAGATACTTATTAAATATACTGAAGAACAAACCAAACAAACAAAGTATATTCGGTGTATGTGCATCTTCAATTTATTTTAATTCAAAAGGTCACATTTACATTACATTTATGCATTTGGCAGACGCTTGGTATTTTTTTATTCATATGTGTTTTTTCTGAGATCAGACCCATAATCTTTACTCTGCCACCAATTGAGCTACAAGAACACATTTGTACACATTTATTTTTACACAAAAAGTGCACTTAATGTTATGCAAAGTTTCTTTGCACCAGAAACAGACTTCATATGGTTTAACTTTTGCCTTATCCACTTCTGGCAACACTGCTTATGTCCGACTGTCTCTCTCTTCTCTAGGCCGAGTGAGGATTCGGTCTCCGTCACTGACCTGCTGGATCTGGGTTCAGTGCCGGGAGTTCTCGCAGGCTCCTCTCCCCCCTCATGTGCCTCCATACCTCCCTGCGCTTCAGGATCTTCACCCCCATCCTCCTCTTCCTCGTCTAGCCAGCCCGTGGAGTCTCCATCTGCCCGGGTCAGCATCGAACCTGAGCCCAGTCCACCCAATTCTCAAAGCTCACTGCCCCCCATCACGCACTCCTCACCGTCTGGCCCATCACCACCCTCAGCCGTGAGTGTCCAACAGATCACCTGACACAAACACGTGTTTTTCAGAACTCCAGGAGAAGTGTAGATTTTTCTTATATATTTGAAAAACTAAATTGAACTCAAACCAAACTGTAACAAGCATAAAAATCTAATGTTCACACTTCTGGGGTCTCATTTATGAAACTGTGCGTAGGATCTTTACTTAAAGTTTATGTATGCACAAATGCCAAAAATGGCATACGCAAAAAAAATTAAGACTTATAAAACAAAGCAATGTTCTCTTTATAAATCACAGATCACCTGCAAGTGTGCATACATGAATCATCCTCAGATCCCACCCTGTAAGCCCATTCTCCTATCAAGTTTTTTATAGGTCACAAACTTTGCATACGCACGTTTCCAGCCCCGTTTTGTGCCTATGCACCCTTTATAATTGAGATGACAGGTCATTTATTTCAGGGTTTAATTGTAACAGAATAGAAAATAGGTTTTACTTTAAAAAGAAGTTTTGTGTAAAACTATTAACAGTCGTACTTAACTTGTCAACAGCGAGGAAAGAGTTATTTTGTCAATTAAGAGAAAACGCGCCCCTGCCAGTTTTTACAGCAATCCATATTTCCGCTTTTATCCACCAGGTGGTGCTCTTACACAACTTATAAAACACTGAAGCATCCACTGATCCAAAAACAGTAAAAACTAGGGATGCACCGAATTTTCGGCCACCATTTTTGGTTTTTGGCCGAAAGACTTTTATCAATACGGCGAAAATGTTGTGATGACGCAAACAGAAACCTGCACGTGCTTGTCTGAAGCAACATGTCTGCGGTGTGGACATATTTAACCACAAAAAGGCACTAAAGTGAGCAGCTTTCTGTATGCACAGACGCACATGCGGTTGAATGTGTCTGGTCCAGATCCAGTCAAACGTGATCATCACTATGCCCTTCAAAGATACATTCATTTGGCGAATAAAGCAATAAAAAACAACATAACTTTTTTATGTGGAGCAACTGTTTATGCTGCGCCATTTGTAATTTGCCCTCCATCTGTGTGTGCTTGCGCGCGTGTAAGTGCACTCAGTAGTGCATACACAGAGAGACGCGTTTCAAAAAGCAAGCAAACATAAAATCTTTCTGTTCTTGACAGGGCACATACAAACAAAATGATCTCCACAGTATTATTTTCTAATAAAAACATTTGTTTGTGTCTTAGGTGTATGTACAGATTACAGTCAGAAACCTTTGGTCTTAAAGAGACAGTAACCTCAATTAACCTACTTAAATCAGTGTCATTAATGTTAATCAAACAACAAAAGACAAATAGAAAATCACTTCTGTAGCTCTAAAAAATAATAATTATATTTAATTTATACAATCAATACAGTGTTATGATTCATTTAATTTGATTTCTGTACCTAATGCTAATTTCAGACCTAACTTAATGTGCAACTTTGTTTTTTTTTATAAATGTTTGGAATTTGCTATTAGATTTTTCCCACCCCTTCTTTGCTGATCCGAAAAAAAATCTGATTCGTGCCTCAAAAACTGTAATGTGATCCGAACCGTGAGTTTTATGATCTGTCACACCCCTAGTAAAGTGATAGCCATAAATAGAATGGTACTAATAATTGGCATAATAATTTTTTTCGGTATTTCGGTTTCGGCCAAGAATTTTTATTTTGGGCATCCCTAGTAAAAACTCAATGTATGTTTTCATTATCGCTCTGAATTTGATCTCTTATAAAAGCCCTTTAACAAAAATGCAATTATCTAAGCTTTTTGCAAAAATTTTGGTATTTTTAAAGAACCCTACCCATGTTTGAGAGGTGATGAAGAGAACAAATGAAGATAGGATGAAACTTTTTTGTTTGAAAGCAGAGGTTCTGTTCTTTCATTTGATGTATTGTATGTTTATATGTTTAAAGACAAAAAAGGCATAAAACTTTTGCGAAAAATGCTGTCGCTGGCAAATGTTTTAGAAATGCTGTCGGGGAAAGACTTAAAGCATCTTTGAGTTTGCAAATGAGCATTTCTTCTTATCTCTATAGGTATTTGAGGAGAACGGAGACAGCCAGTCAGAATCGACCAGTCAAGCACTTCAGACCCCTCCTGTTATTCCACACACCCTGGGAAACCTGTCCTCACTGGATATGACCAACGATGAGGATCTCCCGACAGACATGAGCAATTCATCTGACACCCAGGAGGAAAGTGAGTGTACGTCTGCCTTCTGTTTCTCAGAATGAACCCTGAACGTATGGTCTCAAACTATTACCCCATGTCCTAATCCACCAGCTGTTTCTCAGATCAAGCTGGGACAGCAGATTCTTAGAAAGTGTTACTAGGCAACAGGACATTTTGTTGGTTACTTTGTGTCTATTTTTGTAACCCTGCACTCAGTAAATTCCCACTGGATCTCCTGTACCACATAGCTGTATATAAACCACTTGAGCTGTCACATATTTATGATGGGAAATACCGCCACCAACAGCGTACAGTCACATATTTATCTGATATTAAAACAAATGTGATGTCATCAGCGGCTGTTAGAAGAATGCACTGCTTAATGGGTTTCACTCAAGGGCGGTCGCATTGGACTTGCATGTGAATATTTTCAGACGTTATTGCGTCATTAAAGACCGATGATTCTAAGAGGGAGGGGCTTTGTACTGAATGTCGTTGCGTATGCGCAATAGCTAGAGAAACAAACTTATGTTATGTTCAATTGTTAGTCAAAAAAATGTTGTTATATTGTGACTTTAGTAAGCAAGATATCCATTTTCTTCCCCTATTCAACTTAAAGGAATATTCCATTTTCTTAAAAGAAAAATCCAGATAATTTACTCACCACCATGTCATCCAAAATGTTGATGTCTTTCTTTGTTCAGTCGAGAAGAAATTATGTTTTTTGAGGAAAACATTCCAGGATTTTTCTCATTTTAATGGACTTTAATAGAGCCCAACATTTAATACTTAACACTTAACAGTTTTTTTCAATGGAGTTTCAAAGGACTAGAAACGAGGCATAAAGCCGCCTTTCCACTGCACACGACATACGGAAACGACAGTCGGAGTTCTCCCCCTAGTGGCAGTCGTAATGAAGTTTCAGTTTAATCGTATATGGGAGGGAAGCTCATTCCAGCGCAAGAGGCTTCATTCTAATATGTTTACCATGGTGGAATAAATAAATGAATGCAAATAAATGAAACAATAAACAGCTATGCATATATGACAAAGATTGCCAATATTTTTTGAGAGAACATATAAAGACAAGATTAAAATAATTACATACACAAATTAAATTAATAATGTATTTATTATCAGTAATCAATAGTGTTTTTTTAAGTATTCAAGTGTAACTAATAAAGTTAAACCAAAAGGATTAATCATTTTCACCTCACACACAGTTTATGATTGGAATACAATGAAAAACATAACTTCCAGTCGGCATATCGCATGCGGTTTAGTCGCACAAGTTCAAATTTTTTAACGCATCCAACCGTCAAAACGGATCCGATATTTACGCATCCGCAGATGGTCGGCACCTCACGCATCCGCTTTGCGACTCTCCATAGGAAATGAATGACTTCCGGCTTATCGGCCGTCGTTTGCCGTGTGCAGTGGAAAGGCGGCTTAAGGGTCTTATCTAGCAAAACGATTGTCATTTTTGACAATAAAAATAACAAATATACACTTTTAAAGCACAACTTCTCGTCTAGATCTGGTCCAGCGCGACCTAACGTAAATGCGTAGTGACTTAGGGAGGTCACGTGTTACATATATAAAACGCACATTTGCGGACCATTGTAAACAATAAACTGACACAAAGACATTAATTAGTATCATTCCACATACAACAACGTATGAGTGGTCCTCTTTCAACACACTTGTAAACACTGGGGCGGAGTTTCGCGTTCGTCCTCTGTGACCTCTTGACGTCATGACGTATTGCGTGGGGTCACGCTAGCGCATCACGACCGGATCTAGACGAGAAGTTGTGGTTTAAAAGTGCATATTTTTCGTTTTGCTAGATAAGACCCTTATGCCTCGTTTGGGATCGTTTATAGTCCTTTGAAACTCGGTTGAAAAAAAACTGTTAAGTGTTAAGTATTAAATGTTGGGCTCTATTAAAGTCCATTAAAATGAGAAAAATCCTGCAATGTTTTCCTCAAAAAACATAATTTCTTCTCGACTGAACAAAGAAAGACATCAACATTTTGGATGACATGGTGGTGAGTAAATTATCTGGATTTTTCTTTTAAAAAAATTGAATATATCTTTAACAGGACTCGGCCTTGTATGACTAATATTGTGTTGCAAACATGGTGGCAAAGTAAAGTCCAATGACTTTCCTTAAAGGATGAGTCAATTTAAAAAAAAAAAAATCCAGTGGTTCTCAAACTTTTTCAGCATGCGGCCCCCCTTGTGTACGGTGCATTCCTTCGCGGCCCCCCCCAAAGAAAATTTATGACAAGAAACTGTTTTAAAACTCAACTTTTGATTAAACAAAACATATTAAATGATATGAAGTAGTGCTGTTGGTTAGTAGTCTTATTTTTTAAGGTTTAATTGCACAGAATTCATGATAAATTTATTTATTTTATAAAATGTCATAAAACTGGGGCCCCCCTGGCACCATCTCGCAGCCCCCCTGGGGGCCCCGGCCTCCAGTTTGAGAACCACTGCCCTAAACAATTTCAAACGAGGCATAAGAATCCTATCCAGCGAAACGATTGTCATCCTCCGGCCGTGTGACGAGCCAGCGTGACCTCATGTAATAAGTCATCACGTCAAGAGGTCACGGATGATGTATCGAAACTACGCCCCAGTGTTAAGAGAAAGAGGACCGTTCCGACGTTGTAATGTGGAATGATACTAATTAATGTCTTTATGTTAGGGTATTGTTCAAAATGGTCCGCAAATGTGCGTTTCATATATGTAACACGTGACCTTTCCATGGCATTACGCAATAGTGATGCGCGGGTCGCCTCGTAACCCGCGGGTAACCCACGGATCGGGTTGGTCGGGTAAAGAAATTGTAACTTTAATGCGGGTTGGGGCGGGTCATTAAAAACAAAATAAAAAACATGTATGTTGCGTCTAATTCCCTGTAACGTGTATATATAAAATATTTGGGAATATATGTGTATGTTTTATTACGTTCTTTGATGAGGTTAAATTACATAGGCCTACGTGGCAACGTAACTTCCCCAAAGTAACTTGCGCAACGTAACTTGATATCCCCAAACCTTTGGCATCACGTCACGGAAGCACCCGCTGCCAACCACAACAACAAAACAAAAGGAGAAAAGTGCATCTAGATGCTAGATCAAATGCTAGATACGAGATAGATGTTGAGTTTTGAAATTAAACAAAGCTGTGTCGTGTGATGTGATGTTTGTAAGTTCTAGCGTCTCCTGCTGATTGATGGGTGGGCGGGTTTTCCCGGGGGAAGTGCCCATAAAAAGAAGTGATACGTATAGAAACCTCTGAAACGTCAGCTGGACCCGTAATCGAAAAAAATTTTCGTAACTTGTACGAACCCTGGCAAAGTGCATTTGGCACGGAAATACTCTGTAACACGCTCAACTCTTTTTTTTTTTTTTTTGACATTTTGCCCTACGTTTAGCATGAGGAAACAACTCTTTAACTGTGGTAATAAGTCAGAATGCATGAAATACCGTTGAACCAGCCCTTTAAGGGACTTTGATCACATCTGGTTAAAACCTCATATTAATAGATAACAGAAGTAGGAAGATTTATTGGAGCTATGCTTTTTATGGGTGTGATACGAGCTTATTATTCCAGTTTTCCTCCTTATTCCATCATTAAACTAATTTCCATCAGTAAACTTTTTCTGAATTCTCCACAGGTGAGGTGGAGTCCTTCTGTGCTGACCTCAACGGTCGATTGCACATCAACACAGTTGTTCGGATGAACGTGGACAAGCTCCATGATCTTCTCTTCTCAGACACTCACTTTATTCAGCACCTCTTCTCTCAGCGCCACTTCACCGGTAAGCAGAGATCTCAGCTCTTGCTAGTTGTAATCAATGCTTGCATCTTTCTAGATTTAAAAGAAAAACATCAGCAAATTTAGCGCTGGTGGTGCACCAGTGATCTCTGATTGTGTTGCTGACTGTTTCATGCATGGCTGCTTTTTGCTTTGGTCTTATTGCCTTCTGCAGCTTCCAGATTCCACGTACCCTCTTTTAACACTCCCTACCTTCTGTCTCTTCCTCTTTTTGCTGTTTGTTCTTTAGAGGCACTTTGTGAGGCTAATGGTTTTAATGGATTTTGTAACCTAGACCAGTGATTCCAACCAGGAGTATGTGTAACCCAGGCTGCCAAAGATTCAAATAAATAAAACATTTGGTAACACATAGCTTTAAAAATTGCCCCTTCTTGTTTAGGGGGAAGCATTGTAGTAAAGCCTGAAGAAACATCTATATATATTTATATGTCTATTCCTCCATCCATCTGTCTATCTCTGTCCGTCCATCCATGAATCCCTGTTTGCATGTCTGTCTATCTGTCTATCTACCTCTGGGGTACACTTGTTTACACTTGGTATTAAGATGTGTTTTCGTCGATTGGATCACAAGTGGACGACACTAAAGGCAGGTGTAAACGGAGTTTAAAACGTTTTGAGCTCAACCACTTTCGACCAGATTCAAAGGTAGTCGAAAACCCTTTCGACCGGATTGCTTTTGTGGTGTTTTGTTTTGTCAAACAGCCACATGAGACCGCCTACTCTTCACCGCTTGATCTAATGTAATGTACTGAGCACAATGTTTTACATCGTTTCTGACTTATAGAGTGAACACACAGTGTACAGTGCTATCTTTAGGCTTTCAACATCTTTCATTAGTTTCATTTTGCGAGCGTGTGAAAGTTACATGATCTTATTTTTATCAATTGCGCTGAAAATATCAGAGAAAGCTCTTACATATACACATACCAAACACTGTGCAGCATGTTAACTTACAGCACAAGCAGTGGACTATCTATCTGTCTGTCTGTCTGTCTGTCTGTCTGTCTGTCTGTCTGTCTGTCTGTCTGTCTGTCTGTCTGTCTATCTATCGAAAACCGGCCTCTGAAATGAAATAAGGCAGGGCTGGATTTGAATTTGTCCATCGAGATCTGATTGGATCATTTGAAGTTGGGTCGTGTTGCTAATTGCTAATCGCAGCGATATTCTCCCAGACCCCGCCCACCTGCCATATATGACCGGAAGTAAAGAGAGATCATTTTTAGGAGGGGAGGAGATTTGCATTTTTGATTAAAGATTATGAGGGCACATGAATTTTTAAAAATTAATGAAGCTCACAGATAAATCATTTGTAAAAATTACCACAATATTACAAAACAAATTACAGTTTTTTTTATTTGACTTTTCATTGCGACTTTAATGTATTTTTAATGAAATATATCAAATGCAAAAACCCTGCATGTTTTTGTTTAAAAATATGAAATTTGTGGTTAAGGCAAAACGTGAATACCCTGATTAGCTTTAATGTATTTATTACAAAAGAAAAACATCCAGTTAAAGGAAAGTGCAGTAATTTATTACAATGTTAAGCTTATATTGATAATATATGTGATTTAAGTTATAAAACTACCTTTAGCATCAGTTAAAAGGATAATAACAAATAACATATAAATAATAATGAGAAATAAATTGATAAGACAAAAAAATTTATATATATCCAAAGGGAATATTTTATGTTTGACCATCAGACACCGGAGGGCAGAGTAGCTGCACTGAAATTGCGGCAAATTTCAGAAGGACTTGCCGAGATGAGGCTGCCCTCGTCGGTGTATTCCCCGAAACTCGCAAATCCAAAAATTTTAATAGAGGTGCTATCTTTACTAACTGACCACATATGAAGTTTATTCATCTATATTCTCAACTAAAAGGCTTTTAAAACTAGTGCTGCCCCATGATTAGTCGCAACTAATCATTTGCAGAATAAAAGTTTTTGTTTACATAATATATGTGTGAGTATTGTGTATAATAATTATGTATAAATACACACACACACATGTATATAATTAAGAAACGTTTGCATGTGTTAATACATGTTTATATTTATTTATTACACGGCTCTCTGGAATGCTTGATTCTGATTGGTCAGTTGAGACATTTGCAGGTTCGTTCTTTTCAAATAATAACCGCTCCAAAATAATAACGCATAGCCGGACTACTTGCACGAGTAAAATCGCTCCGCGCCAATAAAGATCAATAAAGATTACTGTCTGTTTGGCGCCATCTTGTGACAAACACTCGACAACCACGACAAGACACAGAGAGCTTACTGAGACTGAACTTGACAAAATAGAGCATGACAGCTACGAAGCCAACACACAAAAAAATACAGAATGGGCATTAAAACTTCTCCAAGACCGGCTAAAAGAGAAAATAAATGGAGACAGACAGGTATGAAGCAGAGGATCTTAATATGGTATTACGATCATTTTATGCTCCGCTTCGCGTCGGGTCCTGATCACACTGTCGGGGCTTATTTCCCAATAACTACCGGCTGCCTCTACATTATCCCTTACATATCATTTATATTATATCATTTTTTTTCTTAAAATTATACATTTATATATATACATAAGTATTATACACAGTACACACACATATATTATGTACACAAAAACTTTTATTCTGTAAACAATTACTCGTGATTAATCGTGAGGCAGCACTACTTAAAACATTATTTCTTTATTGCCGGTGACGTAAAAAGCATTTTGGGAAACTAGGCTGTCATAAGTTCGCACAAGTCACCTCCTGATGCATCCTCGGTAAAATGGGCGGATCAAGAACACATCCGGGGATTTATGTGAACTTGGCTTGATGCGAACTTGGAATTGAAACCGTACTTGGGCCGCGACTGATGAAGTGAAGAACACAAGTACGGACAAGAATGCATATTGAGAAATGCCTACTTTCACTTTCACTCTCTCACTCATACACACACTTACTCACTCGCTCTTTCTCTCTCTCTTTCAATTTTCAACTGTAAAGGAATTTTATTGGCATGACTGTGTCACAAAGCATAATACAAACTAAAATAACAATAGTAACGAGCATTTAAGGTGGAATTAACTCTCTCTCTCTCTCTCTCTCTCTCTCTCTCTCTCTCTCTCTCTCTCTCTCTCTCTCTCTCTCTCTCTCTCTCTCTCTCTCTCTCTCTCTCTCTCTCTCTCTCTCTCTCTCTCTCTCTCTCTCTCTCTCTCTCTCTCTCTCTCTCTCGTGTCATTGTTCAGATCTCTCTGTGCACGGGTGGCAGCACGACAGCAGCACTGCGTGCAGCAGTAGAGTTTTGAGTTACACCATCGCCATCAACAACCCACTGGGACCCAAAACTGCTCCTGTGGTGGAAACACAGGTGGGTCTACATTGCCCTTTTTCTTTCTCTGCTCTTTACAAACAAATAACAAGTGGTCCCTCTCTATTGTATCATCAGTACTTTAAAAAAAAAACTTGAAAAATCTTTGCTTATAAAGATAAAAGTAATTTATTTTATACACTTCAAATGCATTTCATAAAAATGTTGTTTTAAATAAAGCATTTGCAAAATTGAAGAAATATATTTTTACCTGACTAAATTATCATGGGATTCCCAATGAAAGTGTCACCCTAGCTTCTCAACACTGACCGTGTTTGTTGTATTGTGTTGTGCAGACTCTTCACAAGAGCAGCACACGAGGGGAGTGTTACGTGGTGGACTCGGAGGTCATAACCTCAGGCATCCCCTACCAGGATTATTTCTACACTGTACACAGATACTGCCTCACCTCCATCAACAAGCACAAGAGCCGGCTCAGGTAATACATCCCGGCCATTGTTACGCTCGCATTGTTGCGCTTCAAACGCAAACATTGCTGAGCAACCCATTGTGTGTGAATCTGCAGGGTCTCGTCCGATATCTGCTACAGGAAGCAGCCGTGGAGTCTCGTGAAGGCTCTGATCGAGAAAAACACTTGGAGCGGTATAGAAGAGTATTACAGGCACATGGGTAAGTAGCCATCCTGCATCAAAGTTAATGTGTTTAGTGCTACTCTGACGCTTAAAAGTTATTTCTGTGTCCTGATCAGAGATGGAGGTGTGTAAATTGGAGACGCTGTTGCAGACGGAGGTTTCCGTGATTAGCACGGGGGACGTGGCTTCCGCAGGCTCTACCAAGACGCCTCCTGGCTTGCGCAGACGCAAACGCAATCCCCGCCGTGCAGGAGATCGAGAGCGGGAGGGAGCAGATGATGGCGAGCGAGGCGATAGAGGAATCGTAGATGAGCGAGAAAGAAGAGAAGCCAGTGAGTATCACAGGAATAACAATATAGGGTTGGGTGTCCATGTGGAGAGCGCTGACATCTGGTGGTGGAATGTGGAATTGCTGTTATAGATCTAACGAGTTATTTTCCTCTTCTTCAGGTGCCCAGTACGGCAAGATGGGAGAAAGGTGGCGTGGAACCAACAACAACAACAGCATCTCCACCATACTGCTCATCATGAGCTTCATGTGAGTGCCCTCATTTTGGGAAAGTTTGTGCAGTGGAAACATTTATCGAGTGTGTTTGTAATGTCAGCACTGATGTGAACTGCTGATAACCGCAGGTTAACGAATTTATGAACAGCTTGTACAGCTGTTCTGTGGTGTTTACGTGAACATTTTGTTCAGCTCTTATTTCATTCTTTAACTCTTTCCTTGCCAGCGTCTTTAAAAAAGGTTGTGAGCAGAAAATGTTCTTCTTTAAATATGTAAACATCAAATGAAAGAACATACCCACTGCTTTCAAACAAAAAACAAAAAGTTTCATCCTACCTTGATTTTTTTCTCTTTTATCACCTCTCAAATATGGGTTGGTTTTTTGAAAAACACAACATTTTGAGTAAAAAGCTGAGATAATTGCGTTTTTGTGAAAGACTTCTGATAGAGATCATATTCAGAGCCATGATCAAAACATACGAGGAGTTTGAGCTGTTTGTCCTAAGGCGATACTTTTTTTGAAGTTGTGTAAGAGCACCACCTGGTGGATAATAGCGGATATATACGGAATGCCGGAAAAACTCGTCATTGGCAGGGAAGCGTTTTCTCTTAATTGATGAATTAACTTGTCAATGGCGGTGAAAGAGTTCATGCAAATCTTTCCCACTATAGTAGAATATACAGTCATGGGAATCTTGTTGGACAGCACGTTATGATTAGGGTTGCAACGATTAATTGCGTATCCCATTAAAAATGCCTTTGAAATCAATTCTGAATTGATTCTGTGTTTCATGCACAGATTGTGTGTGTACTATGGCGTTTTGGTCAGTAAAAAGTCCTTATTTATGAGTCGGAGTCGTTTATAACGTGCATTAAAAAAGCAACACTCGTCAAACACATGGAATCCTGTGTCGAAGTGGCATCATACGTTGCCACTCCCAAGTATAAGGTTTTCTTGGCATTAATCTTTGGAAAACACTCCTAAGTCTCTTTCAATTTAAAATAATGGCTTAAAATAACGAACTTCCATCAAAATGATGTTTGAAATGACCTATTGCATGAGGAAAAACTACGTTTAAATCGCATATCATCGGTTAGTACAAACGCTGTCATTTCACAAACGTTTTAATTGATATTTTAGAAAATATCTGTTACGTTTTGCGCAAATCTGTTATGGGGCGCAAATTCAAAATATGTGCTCGGAGTGTCATGTGTGTTGCTCGTGTTTTCAAAATATGTGTTTGTTGTGTCATGTGAACCATGTGCATCACGTGTTTTGTCAAAATAAGGGCCTGCTGCACACGCGTCAAAACCGTTTATGATAAAAGAGACGCTCACATTCACAAAATACACGCAAGAAACTCTCTTAACAGCAAACTGTGATTACGCATGAGATTATGCGAGTATCTGGCAAACGCGAGCGTCTCTTTTATCATAAACCCTTTAGACGCGTCTGCAGCTTGCACTTATTTTGACAAGACACGTGATGCATAGGTTCACTCGACGCGCCAAACACACATTTTGAAATTACGAACCACACACATGACGTGCTTACATACATGTTGTGACGAACTTCACATCATGCGCCCTCAAAAAAAGAAGTCAACGGTCGCCACTGATTTAAACGCAGCTACTGTCACACTTTCAGTAAAGGCTTGACTAAGTAGTGTCTGTGTCTCTTCTTCTGCTTACTAATATCCTCCTGCTTTTTTCGGTCATCTTTTTTCTTGCTTCCTCCTGCATATAGGATCTGTGTCAGGTACAGCCTTTATCTCTGTGATAACACACGATTTTGTCAAACACAGCACTTATTACACAATCTAGCACAGATGACTATATTTACACCTCTCCTCTGTTACATCTCCAGTTTGGTGGTTCTGGTGGCGTTGAACATGATGTTGTTTTACAAACTCTGGGCACTGGAGCGGGCCGCACACACGCTGGAGACCTGGCACTCGTACTCTTTAACCGACAGGTATGTTAAAGCCGATGTTGTCATACGATTGCCTTAATGGTCATGCAGGCATGATTTATACTCGTGTGATATTTCTGTCCCCAGCCCTCTGCCTCAGTCGGCAGGAGAGTGGGCGCAGGTCCTTCAGCTCCAGAGGCAGTTTCACCAGGCTCAGATGAATAAATGGCAGCAGATTTTACAGTCTTCGGTCACACTTCTAGATCAGGTTTGAAAAGATGAATCCTTCTTAGATCACAAAAACATTCAGTCGTATCCTCGTATACGGGGATGAGATGTTTGACACGTGTCCAAATGAAACAGAATATTTAATAGGACTTATTTGAAATGCTTGATTCTGATTGGACGGTCGCGACATTTGCAGGTTTGTTATAGAGGGTATGCATTGACATTACTTTTCCATGTGACATGCCGGAGCTCGCCCTGTTGAGTGGCAAAACATTCAACAAAATGGCTGGTTTTCATAAAAAAACCAGAAATAACAACTCGTTACAACCAAGGTATGCAGCAAAGCATTTGTGAAGCCACAACACGCACAACCTTGAGGCGTATGGGCTACAACAGCAGAAGACCCCACCAGGTACCACTCATCTCCACTACAAATAGGAAAAAGAGGGTACAATTTGCACAAGCTCACCAAAATTGGACAGTTGAAGACTGAACAAATGTTGCCTGGTCTGATGAGTCTCGATTTCTGTTGAGACATTCAGATGGTAGAGTCAGAATTTGGCGTAAACAGAATGAGAACATGGATCCATCATGCCTTGTTACCTCTGTGCAGGCTGCTGGTGGTGGTGTAATGATGTGGGAGATGTTTTCTTGGCACACTTTAGGCCCCTTAGTGGCAATTGGGCATCGTTTAAGTGCCACAGCCTACCTGAGCATTGTTTCTGACCATGTCCATCTCTTTATGACCACCATGTACCCATCCTCTGATGGCTACTTCCAGCAGGATAATGCACCATGTCACAAAGCTCAAATTATTTCGAATTGGTTTCTTGAACACGACAATGAGTTCACTGTACGAAAATGGCCCCCACAGTCACCAGATCTTAAACCAATAGTGCATCTTTGGTATGTGGTGGAACGGGAGCTTTGTGCCCTGGATGTGCTTCCCACAAATCTCCATCAACTGCAAGATGCTATCCTATCAATATGGGCCAACATTTCTAAAAAAATGCTTTAAGCACTTTGTTGAATCAATGCCACGTAGAATTGAGGCAGTTCTGAAGGCGAAAGGGGGTCAAACACAGTATTAGTATGGTGTTCCTAATAATCCTTTAGGTGAGTGTATATGACATCATATTTGAAACCAAATAGCATGTTCGTGACTAAAAATAAACGAATGAAATATTTCAAATCAATATTAAATGTTCCTTACCTTACTTATGACGTAAATAGCGGTGTAATACGCGGGATATTGTATAGGCAGCCGGTTGTTATTATGAAATAAGCCCATTAACGTGATACAAGATTCTTTGATCGGCATTGGGTCCTGATCACACTGTCGAAAACAACCGACTGTCAATACATTATCCCTAACTTTATGAAAGGTAAGAGGTGTGACATTATTTTTTGGAAACAAAAAAGTTTGGTAAAAGATAATGAAGACAAAGCACTGCATTGCTCACTATTAAACCAGTGACAAATATAAATTCCTATTCAATTGTTTGTATCTCTTACTGTAGATGAAACAGTCCTTGGAGAAGCTCCACAGAGGAATGATCACCCCAGAGGTGCAGGACGAGTCCGATTCTGCACCGGATACACTGACGGATCAATGAAGGGATCCTCGCACGCCATCCAGAACCCCCTTATTAACTCTCTGACCTGCGACTTGACACCTGTGGTGTCCAGGATGGGACAAATCATGAAAGGGAAATGGTGGTTTCTTCTGTTAATGCTGTGGACTTTCTCCTGGATGTACAGCAAACATTACTTCTATCATTACTGTACGGGTCTGAAGCAATAACGCAAACGTATGGGATCAAGCCTATTCCACGTTTGGGGAACATCTGACTACTCTGCATCATGAGGTCCAAACTTTGTGTTCACGGGAGATATCCCTTCATATGAGAGGGAAGGTGCTTCGATATCCACATCTCTCTGGCTCATATTTGGAGGTGACTCGTACCTCCAATCTACTCCTCTACGAAACTAGACATTTCATTTTAGAGGAAACGTTGTTTTTCATGGAAGAGACACTCCTTTTTATTCAATACCTCTTCCAGTTTGTTTTTCCTAGCTGTTACTGACACTCGTCCATTACTAAGTAAGAAAGCGTGTCCGACCATTACAGTATTTATTTGATAGACTTGAATTGCGGTCTGATTTCCACGGACCATTGTGCGTTTCTGCTCGTGCTGTATTTTGAACACGGACCAATGTACAGACGGGTAAACTGGGAGGGGGGTATGAATACGAATTCCTATATTAGCAATAATCAAGTTGAGAAAATTGTAATAACAAATAGTAGTTCATCTATGAAAATGTAAAACATGCAACTGTTACTGAGCGTCAGAGAGAATTGTTTTTATGTGTTAATTTAACCATTGTTGCTCCCTAAATTTTAAAGTCTTTTTAATTATTTAATCTATGACTTAAAGAAATATTCCCCCTTAAAATGAAAATTAGACTATATGTTATGAATTTCTTCTTTCAGACAAACACCGTTGGAGGTTTATCAAACATCCTGGCACTATTCCTCATTCCTAAAAATAAGTGGAGCCGTTTCACACGATTATGGTGTCAGGAAACTCACTGAGTTTTATTGTAACAAGACTTGAACTGTTCAGAGTTACTGTAAGCTCGACCAGCTAAAGCGCACACAGATTTTAGTACATCGGTCTTGGAGCTGAATGTTTAGGACCAAGTTAAACTCAAGGCCAGAGGGAACTAGAGCAAGAATTATGATGTACATTTTGCTCAACACTGTAGACGGACGAATCTCACAAATCATTTTTCACTTTCAAATCAAGAAGAGCTTTTGTTTTTTGCACAAAGAGAATGGCAGATTAATATATTGTTGCATTGTGACAATTTTATGATACGTTTTCATAACACATTTAATTATTTTCATTATTATAAAGATGTTATCAAGTTTGTAATATTATTCTTATCAATGATACAGAAATAAAGCCATGCAGCCAGTCAAGACACTTTTTTTTACAAAATATTTCCAAAAGGCACTTTTGTGCAATTTATATTATGTAAATAAATATTAGTCATCATAATTATTTCTCAGGATTTTTACATTTTTTGGCCATTAAAATTTAAGGGAAATTGATTTTCCCTTGGATTGGATTGCTTGGATGTCATCAGAATGTCACAATGCATCATACAGACATCGCTTAAAGCGATAGTTCACCCAAAAATGTAAAAACGGTAATCATTTACTCACCCTCAAATTGTTTCGAACCTTCTTTGTTTTGCTAAACACAAAGGAAGATATTATGAATCAAGTACAAAACAGGAACACCATTGACCTTCATAAAAGGAAAGAAAAATACTATGGAAGTCAATGGATGCACTTCTTTTTGCAAAATAATGTTTTTTTTTACGTTAAGGTGAAATATGAATCTGATTTGTAAGATTCGTCTAAAGGCTTTGGGTTTATTTTCTTTCCCCTACTTTGATTTGGACAGTCTGTTACTGTTGTCTCATCCGCACATTTCATTATTTGTCCCTGTATTTGTTGTCTCGCTCTTCTCCCTCTGGGTGTGTAATCCGAGTGATGTCTGTCTGGGGCGCTGCTGTGCAAAGCCCCTGCTGAGTGATATAAGTGTGTGCTATTTATTCAGGTCCGGGAGGGAGAGAATGAAGATTTGAAGACGTGATTGTAAAAGAAATGACGGTCAAAGATGTATAATTAAAAATCTGCAAAAATTGTATTACTGATTCCTGATCTTGTTTCCTGATTCTTAATGATGTTTACTGTATAACATGATTAGTTCCAGTGCTTGATTCTGATTGGTCAATACCTGTGTCAGGGTAGAAGAGCTCACATGCAAAACCCTTTTAAGTGCATTTGACGTTTTATTGTACATGAGCATTTTTTTTATCAGATTCTTAATGGATTCTGCCAACAAAGCCATATTTTTGAATGCCCTGAGGCGGAGATTTAAAGCGAAGTATTATATATACGTGTCCAGAGCATTCGGTTAATATCATTCATTTCACTTTTGACACAGGTGGCATTTAGCGGCTTTTGCATCTGACCTCCTCATTATGTAAATAAACATTTTGTAAGTCGGTCAGGGACTATTTTTTCCAACAGAAGGAAGGCTTTTAAGGTGTATTGATACATATTTTTACTTTAATATTTATATTTTGTGGTACATTTGTGAGCTTGGACCACAAAACCAGTCAAAAGGGACAATTTTTTTTTTTATTGAGATGTATACATCATTAGAAAGTGAGTAAATAAGCTTTTGATTGATGTATGGTTAGTTAGGATAACTATTTAAAAATCGAAATATTGAGAAAAGATTTGTCCTTTAACTCATTCCCCACCAGTCTTTTTTTTAAAGTTGCCCGCCAGCATTTTTTGTGATTTTCACAAAATGCCTTCTAATAATTTTTTCTTCTAAAAATATATAAACATACAAATATATCAAATGAAAAACCGGCCCTTCTACTTTCAAACAAACAAACAAACAAAACGTAAAAAAAATGTCATCCTATCTTCATTTGTTCTCTTTTAAACCCTCTTTACTCATTCCCCACCAGCCATTTTTTGAAAAAGTTGCCCCCCAGCATTTTTTGACATTTTCACAAAGTTTCACAAAATGCCTTCCAAATTTTTTTTTTTTTTAAATATATAAACATACAAATATGTCAAATAAAAGAACAGACAAAATGAGAAAAAAACTTTTAATACTATCTATATTTTTATCTCTGTTTATAAACTCTTAAATATAGGTATTTTTCTTTACAAAATATAATTTTTTTGCAAAAAGTTGAAATAATTGCATTTTTGTGAAGGAATTTTGTTAGAGATTAGATTCAGAATGATTATCAAAACATACACAGAGTTTAAAATTAGTTAATAACGTTTTGGCTTCAGTTTTTTCATAAATAAGGTAATCGTGGTATTGCAGATTAACATAAAAATTAATCTCGAACACGTTTTTTTTTATGCAAATGTTTTCTCTTAATTGACGAGATAACTTGTCAATGGCGGAGGAAGAGTTAAATATGGGTAGGTTTCTTCAAAAAGACCAAATTTTAAGTAAAATAAAAGCTGAAATAATTGCATGTTTGTAAAGTGATTTTGTTACAGATCAGATTCAAAATGATTATCAAAACACATAGTTTAAAATTAATTAAATTAGTTTTTGCTTTATTTTTTTTAAAAATTGGGTAAGCCAGTGGATAATAGCAGAATTACAGATTTCCGTAAAAAAACGTAAAAAAAAGCAGTGAAGTGTTTTCTCTTAATTGACGAGATAGCTTGGCAATGGCGGGGAAAGTCTTAAGCAACTGCATTCGCTCAAAAATAAAGTTTTTTTATATTTACGGTAGGAAATTTACAAAATATCCGTATGGAACATGATCTTTACAAATGCAAAAGTTTTTGTCATAAAAAAATCATTAATGTATTATTGGCTATTGCTACAAATATACCTGAGTGACTTACGACTCATTTTGTAGTCCAGGTTTAATTTATAAAAGCTATATAGGCACTCGAGTTAAGGACTGTATCATGAAGAAGTCACGCCCTACCGCCATGACTTATTACACAATACAGCTAAAGTTTGGCTAATCACATTTTAAGAAAACAAATATTAAATAATCCCATTAAATTTTTCCCGACAAACACAAAACATACAAGAACACCGAAACCATTTTTTTTTATGTATTTTATTTTGTATCTCATCCATAATTCGGCAAGCAACGTTTTCACTTAAAACATGAAATGCGTCCTTGAATTGTTGAGGCCATAAAAGTTGTGTGTGCATATACTGTACAGAACGGCAGACATCATTAAACATTGGTTTTATGTGACCATCCAAAGTAGTTTTAAAAACTGTTGCTCAATCAATAATGATCACAACTGGCAGTGTTAATAAAAGTGTCTTTAAAGTCATGCAGTAAAAAGCCACCAATTGAACAAGCACCAAATGAATGAAAGATAGAAAAGAAACCCAGAACTGGAAAGTCTGGAAAATATAGCATTCATGCATAAAGGCAGTGAGACTCTGGCAGTGTGGTGCTGCCCTCTGTAGTCACTACCCGAAATTGGCTACCAAGAGGGAAGGAAGGAAAAACTTGACAGTTTTTACTACACTTGTGAATGAGTACAAATGATTTCTGCTTTTCATTCCTTTATCTTTTCAAAACATCATGCATGAAGAGCCAGAGGGTTTGCACATTGTTAGGGAGGCACGAATTTGACTCTTAATTAATCATTCTTAAAGAGATTTTATGCAGCCCTTGGTTATTCAGTCAATGCTAAATTGGTTCGGTCAACATTACAAATGATTCTTGATAGCACATCGCAATTACATTTAGTCATTTACCGCAACACATATTGGTCTCCTGTAAACCTCACTGAAAGAAACAATAGAAACCATTAGAGGAATAATTATGAAAGCTAATGGTTTTAATGGAAGTAGCCCCCCAGAGCAGTGCAAAGGTCATGGATTTGATTCCTAGGGCTGTTAAAATGTAATGGCTTACGTTGGATGAAAGCGTCTGCCAAATGCATAAATGTATACTATAATGGTCCCTACTGGTAATGTGTTGGTTGCGGCAGATAGGAACCAAAGGAAAAGAGAAACTAGATTGCTTGTTGAAAGGTATTTGTAATAGAAAACAGAAAAAAGGAATCTTGTAGAAGTTGATTTAGACAGCAATGCACTTCTTGGAGTAATGGTTGAAACATAAATGTGACACTGATATTTGAGTTTTGCACAGGTAGGGAAACATTGGACCCCCTTATATAGGCTATATGAATAACACTGCTTTACTCTTTATAATGCTTACTGTTTGGTCCAGAACAGAACTGTAATATTCTGTCCTGTTTTGATAAAATCCATTATTTAGTAAGAAGAACGAGAAGACTAAATGTGGTTTGCTGGTATTTTGCATCGACAGGTACATTTCTGTTGTCTTTCTTTGTTAAACTGTTAAAGGGATGATTCACCCAAACATGAAACTTACTCACCCACATTAAAAAATTTCCGGACTGTTCCAAGCTTTATAATGGTAGTAAATAGTGTTGGGAATCGAATTTCGAATCCATATCTGGAATCGGATCCTTGTTATAAAATTACCTGACCTAGCCATTTGCACGATGGATTGTGGTGGTAGGCGCTCTAAAATGTGGCTGTATTTTGCAAAATAAAAAAAAAAACAAGGCTTAGTGTAATTATTGTGACAAACTATTATGTTGGGAGATGGGTGTCACCAGCAATATGGCAAAGCATCTGCGGTTGGCTCAACGTATCGAAAAAAAAAACACCCTGTTTGATGCGTTGCGCATCCCGAGTGCTCTTAAAGGTATAGTCTACCCTTTTGCCATATTAAACTATGTTATTACCTCAACTTAGACGAATTAATACATACCTATCTTTTTTCAATGCGTGCACTGTACAGCGCGTCGTGAATGTGTTAGCATTTAGCCTAGCCCCATTCATTCCTATGGTACCAAACAGGGAAGCCACCAAACACTTTCATGTTTTCCCTATTTAAAGACTGTTACATGAGGAGTTATACCAGTAAGTATGGTGCCACAAAATAAAACTTTTTTTGGTACCATAGGAATGAATGGGGCTAGGCTAAATGCTAACACATTCACAACGCGCTGTACAGTGCATGCATTGAAAAAAGATAGGTATGTATTAATTCGTCTAGGTTGAGGTAATAACATAGTTTAATATGGCAAAAGGGTAGACTATTCCTTTAAGTAGTCAGCAGTGTTCGAATTACACTATATTGTCAAAAGTTTTGGGACAGCTGCCTTTATATGCATATGAACCGTTCTTAATCCATAGGGTCTTATATGGTGTTGGCCCACCTATAACAGCGTCAAATCTTCTTGGAAGATTTTCTACAAGCTTTAGAAGTGTGTTTATGAGAATTTTTGACCATTCATCTAAAAGCACATTTGTCAGACACTGATGTTGGACAAGAAGGCCTTGCTCGTAGTCTCCGCTCTAATTTATCCCAATGATGTTCCCACAAAGTTGGGAGCATGAAATTGTCCAAAATGTCTTGGTATGATAAAACATCAAGAGTTCCTTTTAATGGAAGTGACTGGAACACCTGAATTCAGTGATTTGGAGGGGTGTCCCAAAAGTTTTGGCAATATAGTGTATGTTAAAGATTATGGGGGTCCCAAAGCTAAGCCCTCCCCCAGCCAAGCCATATAAGGTGGTTGTGATTTCACAAAGTAAGATGTAATCCTCGACATTTTTGGTTGGTCAACTACCTTAACCTTAACTCAGACCCTAAACATTTTTAGGCCTCAAATTAGTGTGAAATAATAGCTTAAGACTTTTTTAAAAGCCCTAAACCAATTATCAATCTAAATAAAAAATCTGTCAATTCCTTCAGCGTTAAGGTGCACATGAGAGTTTAAATTGATTTCAGACAGAAATCTTTTAGATTCGTTTATTTAGAAATTGGAATAAATAATTGACATTATTGCTTTGTGGCAGTGCAGCACGAGAATTAAAAAAATGATGTATTTAATAAAAACCAGGGGACCCCCTTAATTTATATTTTTGTGCTTCATAGGGGAGTCCAGGACCACCCGAGCCCCCCTCAATTCGTACACTGTTAGTGGCTCAAAGTAAGAATATTTTTATTCTGTAAAGGCTTGACTGTTATTGCTTTTCACCTCTTTGGAATCAAAACCGAGAATTGTTAGGAATCAGAATCAATAAGCCGAATCAAATTTTGAATTGGAATCACTAAATTTGAAATGATGCCCAACCCTAATATTACAAAATGTCCAGAAGTAATTCAAGGGGTTAATAAAGGCCTTCTGAGGACAATCAATGCGATTTCTAGATAGAGTGTGTTTCTGGCGTATCATATACATTGAAAATGGCTTGAGGGTGAGTAAATCATGGGGCAAATTTTTTATTTTTGGGTGATCCCTAGTCCTTTATGCATTAGTAAGAAAGTTATGAATATGGTTGCATATCTTGTGTTTGTGTGTGTGTGTATTTGAGAAAGTAAACAAAGGAAGCTCTTATTGGCTAGCATTAGCCGTCTAATGCTAATCACTGTTTACAGCTGCCAAGCATTTGCTGATCTATCCTAATAATAGGTGATATGTACTACTGATCATTTATTTGAGTGTAACGGTTTGTAATATCATTTTTTTTTCCACCGTCTCAGTATATATATTAGCAGTTTTCTTTATGTATTTTAAATATTTGTCCTCTGGCTCAGTACACTTGTGAATTTTATTATCGCATATGAAGGTGAGTTCACTGTGCGGAAAAGCAAACACGTACTGTATGTACAAGTCCTGTTCGGTACAATTTGTACTTTGATACAAATTCATGCTTAAACAAGTTAATGCATCATTCATTCATTCATTACCTCAACACTGTTGTCTAAAATGTCACAGACCTCCAGAGCCTTATTTAAAACAATACACTTTCGTAACTGATCGCCGTGTGTCTGATGCATCAAAAACCTTGCGGCTTCGCAGAGCGTCAGTAAGGGTGACGGAGAAGCGGTTAGTCATGATGTCATGATGGGTGGAGCTTCAAGCTTTTGGCTTGAGAGTTTTCTTAGTCCTGAAACGAAATGAAAACGAGATTAAACGCAGATTAATGTATGGTATGTTTAGACAGGTTGTTTACTTTTTCTTTCAAGATGGGTCCAGATATGACACTAATAAATTTCTTTGGATTTTAGAAACCTACCTGCGTTATTCTGCCACTGCTACACCTGCACAATTATCTTTGCTCTCTGAGGTTATAGCTAAATATTCCGCCCTGTGAGAATAAGAAGAAAGTACAGAAAAAGGAAGGAAGATATCAAGAAAACAGCAGAACGAAATTAAAGGGACACTCCATTTTTGTTGAAAAAAATTCCATATTTTACTCTCATTCTGGCGTAATAATCAAGGACTTTGCTGCTGTAACATGGCTGCAGGAGGTGCAATAATATTACAAAGTGCCCGAAAATAGTCCCCTGCCATTGAAAGTTACTAAAGGGGCTATTTTCGGCTGCTGCGTAATATCATTGCGCCTCCTGCAGCCATGTTACGGCAGCAAAGTCCTTGATTATTACGCCAGAATGAGAGTATAGTTCCTATCCATATCGGCCTAGAAAATCACAACTTTTAATTTTCTGTCGGTCTTTGTACACAATGTTACTACAGAAGAGTCAAGTTTTAATCAAGAAAAATATTGAAACTCTTTGGTTATTTATTAGTGCAATGCTAATAGTCCAATCAGATTCAATGGATTATGCTAAGCTATGCTAAAAGTGGAACCACCAGACCCGGAGATCAGCTGAATGGATTCCAAAATGGTAAAAATCAAATATTTAACTCTTGGGGAGCTGAAAAATTAGCATATTTTCAAAAAAGTGGAGTGTCCCTTTAAAGATATAAAGAAACAGAGTGGCCTGTCTTATACACAGAGGAAATACAGTTTTGAAGGAAGAAAAGCGAAAACTACACAATGTGACTTTACGAAAGAAGGGAGGTGTAAAGGTCTAAGGCAGCTTCTTGTTAAATTTTTCACTTTTATAAAAGGGAAGTCTTGTGTTTTAGTAAGGAGACACAAGAATCACTCACTCGCTCTCTCTCAACGCCTCCTCTCCTGCTGCAGATATCTTCCTGTAGCAGTAGATCATCTCCACCAACAGCCAAAACTGCAGCCCGATTATAGAGACGTACATCATAACCTCAGATAGGATGGAAGCCGTGCCTCGAGTTGCTAGGGGTGAGTATGGGAGAATTCAGTATGGTAAGTCATTTCACAAAATCCCATTTAATTTGATGGTAAACAGATTTGATCTGCTCTCAAACTATACTAGTCAACATTTGAAGTGGATCAAACCTTCTTGTCTTGGGACAACTTTGATTCACTTTTTTGATCCACTTCAAATGTTGACTAGTGTACTTATTTGTAAAGGTTTAAGCACTCTGTTATGTAAGGTAGATGCACTCTAGCTCTCATTAGGATCAGCAGTGACATCACCCTAACTCAGCATCAGACAGGAAGTACAGATGTGTCTGATTCAATCATCACTCGCGATGACCACATGTGATATGATTATATTACAACTTGTGCCTCAACGGAAAAATGCATTCTCTGCAGAAGCAGTCAGAAATTACTGACTGTTCCATTTTATGGACACTGTTTGCTTTTAATGATAGTTGGCCCTTTCATAAATCATGTACCTTAAACGTTTTATCGAAAGCTCAATAGTACTATGTGACCCTGGACCACAAAACAAGTCATAGGGTCAATTTTTTTTTAATTGAGATAATATAAAATTTTTATAAATATGCTTTCCATTGATGTATGGTTTGTTAGCATAGGACTATTTGGCAGAGATACAACTTTTAAAAAATATGGAATTTAAATGTACAAAAAAATCTAAATCCAAAGTTAAAGTTGTCCAAATAAAGTCCTTAGTCCTTAGCCACTGCATTCACTTACAAAAATAAAGTTTTGATATATTTACGGTCAGTAATTTACAAAATATCTTCATGGAACATGATCTTAATATCCAAATGATTTTTGGCATAAAAGAAAAAGTGATAATTTTAACACATACAATGTATTGTTTGTTATTGCTACAAATATACCCGTGCTACTTAAGCAACTGATTCCTACAATTTTACTGCATTGGAAAACTAGAATTATTTGAAAGATTGAAGTACTTATTATAGAAAAACATGATATTCTAATGAAAAAATTAATTGTAAAGATAAAACTAGTAGCTGTAAATATATAAAACACCATTATTAAAATGAAAATGAATGCCTTAACTGTGCTGGCAGATAGATGAGGCAAGGACATCCAATGTGATGAAAGCCTAATGATGCAGCTGCTATGGCAACACTGTTTGCTTTTAGGACCTTTTTTCTTTTTTGTTCTCCCTCGATATTACAATCATACTTTTATTTATACCACATGGCTGTTGAATGCTTTACTCTCTCTCTGATTGGTTGAGAAATGTTCTACGGGTATGCATTATTTTTCGATAAACTCACACTTGACCTGTCAAATGTTTTTAAAGGTGACATAGAATGATTGAACGGTGTATTTATCCTTGTTCTGTGATGTGACATGTAGACAAAATTTTTTTGTTTGGGTCTGTAATGCCTTAGAAGCTTCCTAAAAACCTCCCTCAGATAGCTCTATTAGGGTGGGGGATTTTAAACAAGTGGTTTTGCACCTATTTGGCTCCCCCTACTGGCTTAACTTGCAATCTCATTACTGATTGGCTGACTTTGCTGCCACTCAAAAAATGTAGCCAATTATTTTAAAGTGGAGGTGCAATGAGATGCCTGTGATGTCATAAGCATCAGTTTTTCAGATTGGGCCGTTTTCTGGCTGACATTTCTAAAAGAGGAATTTCTATGAGACTGAGATGTTTAGCATGTCTTGAACTTTTTGTATGTTTGTGAATGCGGGTAGACTACCATTATTCAACAAAGATAAGGTAAAAAAAAATTTCATTCTCTGTCCCCTTTAAAAAAAACAACCAGAGCAATGTGTTAGCAATGTCTGTGGTAACCGTGGTATAAGCGGAATAATTGATGGTGTACACGGCACCTTGGGTGTGCATTTTTATCTACCAATTCAACGGCTCGTCATTAATTATTCCTTACTTATCTCTGCCTATCTAAGAAACAAATGTTTATTTTGTTTAGTTATCTGTAAGGTTTATATATATACTTTTTGGATGTGTCTGTAAAATTTGTAACACATTTTTTTTCATGCACATTATATAGACCATTTTGCTAGACATAAACAACAGTGGTCCAGCAGCACTTCCTGTTTCAGTTATTACCACTACATCAATGTGAGAACAGAACACTAAGAATGTTCAATAAACATTTAAAACAACAAATCTGAAACAGGAAGTACTTCTGGACCACTGTTGTTTACTTCTAGCAAAATGGTCTGTTTAATTAACGTACCTTTGCCCACTACGTTAATGGTTATAAACTTGGTGGCGTTGGTGTGGAATTCGTAATTGGGAAAGGTGAGAGTTCGGTCGAAGTAGCATCGATAGGTGCCAGTATCATTGTAGGTGACATTAAGGATGTAAATTGAGCCGTCCTGCACATCCACTGTCTTTTTACTGCCATTCCAGTCCAGGCGCTCAACGAAGCGATCATCCATTACGTAACCCGTCATGTCTGCATAACTGTAGATCTGTTTGTAAATAAAGCTGTAATTAGCATGTGACACCGTAATAAAACTAGTATTAACTAGTATTAAGGTAAAAAGGGCACACCAAAATTAATAATATTTTTATTAGGAGTACAAGTGTGCATGTTAAGTAGGATTCACTGTGCTGCCTTTAATATTTTAACATGAATCTAGTCAGTGTAGTAAAAAGAAATTATAAACAAACCAAAATAAAACATCTGGATGTGTTACAGTGTTTTGATGCTCCAAAGAAAGTGTGTCCTTAATTAATTTTGCATTTTCATCACAGTCTTCATTAAATATTTAAGACCACATAATGGGAAGAAAATGCAACAATATTTGAATTCCTCAAAACATGTCATGCTTTAATTGCAAAACCATTGTAATTGTGGCGATATGGTATGCTGAACCACCTCTAACACAATTATGATTATGGTTTAAAAGTCAATGGGTCTGGATAACAACAGATATGGCAGAGATCTTAATCCGCCCTCATTGTAAACATCTAAGTAAAGTTGGCCGCTGATATCCATTAGCTGTATGTTTGCTTGCATTGCATGCTGCATTCTGGAGGAACTTTGCAGTCATAAAAAATGCATGATCTTGGCCTTTCATGAAAAATGCAACAGTCCTTTCTCACTCCGGATAGCCTGAATTTAGATGTTTTAAAAAATAACTCAATAGTATCAATAGCTGAAATTCAATGGGCTGTTTTGTAATTATTTTATACACAAACATTAGAAAAAGACCCTATAAAGCGAGATTTTGTCTATGCTGGTTAATTTTTTTTATAAAAATCACTAAGTAAAGTGGTCTAAATACATTTAAACTGTACAGTGGGGAAAATAAGTATTTCTTTCTATGCCATTTTGCACCTTGTTCTCTTCATGTGTTTAATACTTATTCCCTTTGTCATTTCATTTTATTATGACTCAACTTGTATACTTAAATGTTTTGATTTCTTTGTATGAATTCAATATTTGGCTTGATGGCTAGCCTGGTTAGCCAGACCTACATCAAGATGTAAGGTCTGGCAACTCTTCACACAAACGGCTCAATGCAAGGGGCGGGATATAAGGTTGTCCCTCAAAATGCCTCTGCACGCAATAGGATAGCTCTAAGAGCAACGAAGAAGGTGACGTAGTTACCGTAACCAGTCGGCAAAACTCCAAACACATCTTTCTTGCTTAAAAAGGACTTCAGTAGGGATATTTGCTCTTCTCTCAAAGAAAAACATAAGTCTAAGTCCTCCAGAGTCGCGGCCAAAGCCGCTTCAAAAGATAGCTGTTCGCCAGCAGCAGCAGCCATTCTCTGTTTTCAAGTAGGAACCGTTGCAGCTCTGTCGTCATCATGTTAAGCCCGCCCCACAGACGCTAAACACGATGTGATTGGCCTGACCAAATTTTGGTTTTTGGAGCTGTTAAGTGTATTGTGAGTGCCTAGACTAAACCCTGGCAGCAAATATATTTTGCGGCCGCTAGGGTGCGTCTAGATTTCTAGGCTACTTGATGGCTACATCTGGGGGAAATTTTGTGTCAATAGCCCACTTAGAAATCCTCTTACTGATAAAAATGCTGATTTGTCAAAAACTTATTTTCCCTGCTGTATATATTTTGTGTGAAAGGCATAGAACCACAACATGTTCGCCATTCATTGCATTTGGTGCTACTCTGGATCAACAAATAGCTAAAAGCAGAGTCCATGTGATTTAGAGGAGGTGTGGTTTTGGAGAGCACACTAAGAAGAGATCTATCTCGATGCTTTGCTATGGATAGCCTCTACAAAATTGCCTACCCTTAAGCTTTAACACCTGATCCCGACTGACACATTTCATACTCACATGTGTGAAATCACTCTCGCCTTTGGACATGAACCACCAGTCCACAGTGGCAGAAGCAGGTACCTCTCCTCGCATCTTGCAAGAGATGCAGCCCAGTTTGAAGCCATTACCCAGCACTGCTTCTGTATCCGAGTCGACCTCCACACACGCCCCATGGCAAAGCCAAGCTGGAGGAAGATCAAAAGCACATCAGAAAAACAGAAACACACACATGCTTCTTATTTTTAACAATGCTTTATAAGATTACTGATGCCAATTTTTTCTTTGCTGTTTGAACTGACAGGCATTACTATAGTATGTCTTTAACTAGAAAAATGAAAGTTTCTTTTTTGCGTGCGTTCCCTTTGTTTAAAATTTTGCATGCTGGGTTTTTTTTAGATCAAGGCAGAGCGATTTCTTGCAAGCTTTATTTCACCTCAGGTAAACTGATCATGGATTATATTACTCCAAATGAACTGTGTATTTAAAAACAATACATTATCTGCTTTGTTCTTTTGGACTCCACACAGAAAGGTTTGAGGGGAAATAAACTGTTAGCGGTGAGTGGCGATCCTCTTGCATTTCGAGATCATTAATCTTCATTCATATATAGATGTAGGTCTCTATATATGCCAGTAAATCATAAACACTAGCAGAAAAAAACACACCTGATATTTCAATCTTTTTTTCTCTCAAACGTCACCCTGCTGTTTCCAAAGAGACATCCGCATCGCTCTCAACCAATGATCGTGTGCTATTTTCAATTCTGACCTCTGGAGAAGTGTTTATATATGCGCAATGAGATGAATGACAGGAACATTGCATACACATAAATGACTGGGCTAAATTAATGGCAGCTAGAGAATTACATTATATTTTTACTGGATTATCCTATGGACTTCCTAAAAAAACATTGTATTGGCATCTTTTTACCATACCGTTTAAAAACAACAACATTTATAATGTGCTTTCGGGACGTTAGGAAGAAAGGAAGGTGGAGAAAGGGGAAAAAAATTAAATAAGAAAGAAAACGTTTTTTTTTAGTTACACCCATGACTGAAAATGATAAAAGGGTACTTATTTACTGACTTCTGATTGGCTGGGGAAGAAAGAGAAGATGAAAGAAGGATAGATGGGGAGGAGAGTAAAGACAAATGTTATCACAAAAATACGACAACCACTTTCACAGAATTGGGAAGGAAGAGGAACAAATCATACTTATACACCCTTAAAACAAGCAAACTATTGTCAGACCTACATCTTCTGGTGCATTTTAATAAAGAATTAATTTTTACAAAAATATTATCAGCATTTGATCGGCATACAAAGGTGCTTTCAAACGGCCGTCAATGGAGAAAGTTACTTTTGTGTGCCAATTTACAAAGGCTTTCTAATAAAAACAGACCCATGGTTGGGTCGAACATGAACATGCGTAAGTATAAACCAACAGTTGGTTTAATCCACATTTCACCCAACCATGGGTTTAAACAACGCAGCATTGATAGAGTATAGTTATAAAGGGCCTGGGAGAAAAACGCTGACCCCAGATCTGTCAAAAACCTCCCTGTCAGTGTCACTAAAGCACCACAGTAATTACATAACCCCCTATAAGAGAGATTACATTATGCAATTTATTCCAGATTAAACTGCACAATTCAGGGATTGAATTATTGGCTTTTCCAGTTTAGGGAAATGTTATAAAAAGACATATCTGAATGAAAATGTCAGCAGTGAGAGACAAACAGAGAAGATGCCTTGATTTTGGCTTTCCTGGAGGCAGGTTTCCGGAAATAATGTTTCCATTCTAGTGGTGACATACTCTAACCTCCAGGGAAATGACTGCAACAAACACTGAGCTCCAGAGACTTTCCCTAGAAACCAGGGATCTTATATATGAAATGCCTTGGTAATGAATGATGTCACAACAGGCATCCTGGCTTAACAATGACTTTATTGAACTTAGATGTTTTCATCTCTATACCTTAAATTCATTTACAATGATGGATATCATTGGTGACCTCATTAATCAAAGGAAAATGGCAAACGGCAGTGATATGCCTCCAGACGAATATCGCAAACTGACAACAAACTAGGGATGCTAAACAATTAATCGTGATTAATCGTTAGCAGAATAAAAGTTTTTGTTTACATCACATGTGTAAACTGTGTATAATAAATATGTATATATATAAATATGAACACATTCATGTATAATTTTAAGAAAAAAAAAGTATATATTAAGTATTTATATTTATATATAATATAAATTATACATAAATATACAAATGTATATACACATGTAAACATTTCTAAAACATATACATGCATGTGTGTACATTTATTTATACAAAGAGTTCACACACATATATGATGTAAACAAAAACTTTTATTCTGCTAACGATTAATCGTGATTAATCGTTAAGCATCCCTACAACAAACCTTCTCATTTATAGCTGAAGGGCTTCTCACAAATTCTATTTGTGCTTGAGAAGAGGGTTGGCATGAATTTGGCATTTTGGCCGACACTTTTATCCAAATCTTACACTGTATTTAAGGTATTTTATTCTGACCAACTTTAAACTTATTGATTATTATAAATTTTGCATCTGTAACACAATGCTTCACCAACTAAGAAGCAGGACTTCACTATTTTACCAGCAACAGCATCATTCGTCCTGTCTGTCCTTGTCTAGATTTAGCATTCATGGTCTCTCATCTCTTCCTCCACCCCCTCCGATGCTCTTTTTGACAGCCGCACCTTTGCGTACACACCACGCATGTGACAGTTTCCAAAGCGCAAAACCTGCAGACTGCGTCACTGCTGTCATAGCGAATGTGACGGCACCAACTTCTACCCGAAAATCTGCTCGAAATACAAAAGGCTTTCTCCTGATTGGTTTGTCTGTATCTATGCCTCTGTTGTTGACCTCTGTTAAATAATTAACAGCTGCCTTCTGCACTGTATGAAGAGCTCTGATCAGCAATTATCATACATTATGCATTTTACCTCTTGAATGTGAGGTTATACATAAAGTAACCTTCAATTAGCTGTGCTTTCTTAAGGACAGCATCACTAATACTGTTGCTCATCCAAAGGGTTAAAAGTTTGTTCATGTTCTTAATCCTATATTAACTTTTACTTTATAACAAACGCTACAAAGCACAACCAAACACAACCATTGCAGTTTCCACCAATATCTAACCAACATACACTGACAACAGCAGCATCTTCCAGCACTGTTTGACAAAATGTACACAAATCGGGCTTGTTGAGGAGGACATGAATTAGTTGTTAAACCCCCAGTGAAACAGATGCTGCAACACACTGAGTAATGTTATTATTTACTGCATAACATAACACATCAGCTGCTAGAGTGCACTTGCAATGTTTTTTGTCAATAATAATAATGTTACAGGTACAATGTTACTTTGTTTAATTACTTAATGCAAGCAAGTGGAGTGAGTGTCATCTTTGTGAATGGATGTGTTAAAAACACAGTGTTGATTCTGGGAGTTTTGTCCCAGAATCCACCCATCCAACACATTTTGTGTTACTTTGAACACATCTTGTGTTTTATTTTAAACACAAAATGACACATAATGTGTTAAAAGCTTAACAGAAAAAGATGTGTAAAAAATTAACTCATCCTTTCTAAGAGTTTAGATTCACCTGTGCCAAAACTGCACTCAGCCAGCCTTAATAATTTATGGGATATTTGATGTTTCCTAATGGTTAAATATTAGATTACATCCTACTAGTCAATTCTTCTGATTCTGTCCATACAAATTGACCAGTACCATAGGTGCCATTCCGAATCCAGTGTGGTGGGGTGTAGTGGTTTTACAGTATATGCATAAAAAAAGTTAACCTAGTTTACAGAAGTAAAAGCTATGTAAAGCCCTTATCACACAGAAATACACTAAAAATGCGTCCGGGAATTTGTCTGGGATCGTTCAATTTCTAATTCATTCACACAGAATTTTTGCATGCATTTACATAGCGTAAATATCCCGTAAAGACACGGGGCGTATGTAAAGTCCTGCACCTGGTAGATTTTTCTAAAAAAGGATCAGTTCATCAAAGGGCTTTTATAGCTAAATCCAAGCATTTTTATTCAAGTTAAAGATATCATTTGATATGATTGAATAAATCTGAATACATTATGTTACATCAATAAAGGCTCTGATACACTTCAGACGAAGTGTAAGAATGAACTGATGTGATTTCATTTCAAACTATATCAGACCAAAATAAATTTAGCTTTTCTAGTTTTCATTCAGTTGACTGACAACACCGGTTCCCCGGGCCAAGATTTCTATCCATCACTGTTCTCCTTACTGTCGGAGCTGAAGGATATTCATGGTATGTGCTATCATTGCCAGCCACCAGTAAAAAACAAAGCCTTCACAATGTACTAAGAGATAACAGCTTATGACCGAAGTAACAGTTTGGCAACAATCACCACCCCTCTATTTTACCATTATCACCAACTTTAAAAACAGCCACAGCTTTTTTTTGGGGTTTATCAGAGGAAACCAAGTGGCTGTGAAATTGTGTTAGGTGCTAAATTACCCTAAACTCGTCCATAAAGCACACCCTCACCTTGCAAACATTATTTTTGTTTCAGTTGCATGATAAATCTAAAATACAATACTGCACAACATATTTCTGGTCATATGCAATCTATATGTCTGTACATCTATGTAGCAGGAGAACATTAGTGGCTTTCTCTTACACTGTAACGTGGCCGTGCTTGACTGACACACAGACAGACAGATAAATATTGTGAGACTTAAATGTTATAGTGTTGTAGTAGAAGACTCACCATGTGTTAAACAGAACAGCACGGGGACCCACAGGAGCCGCAGTGCAGACATCTTCAGCATCTTCTGATGACAGCCACGTCTCTGTTTTCACTCAACACAAACACATACAGTACACACCAAATACACTTTCACGCTTCTAACAGAAGAGCAGGAGATCTCGGCAAGACAGGAGCTCTGTGGAGGAAATACGTCCTCTGGATTTATGAACAGATGGCCTTGACAATGCAGACAGCGGTTCAGGGCGGATGCAGAACCAGAGGTTGAGGTGGGGTTATCACTTGTTCAGACCTTGGTGATGGTTCCCCCTTCCTCTCAAATCTGGTGGTAGCTCATGAGGAGCGAGGATGTCTAGTGAGGGAGTATCAAAGATTTGATGGCCTTAGTGCAAGGCGATACGTTTAGTAAGTCCAGTCCGCAGTATTCGGTTACTCCACGAAAACAGCTAAGATGTCAGACTCTGCTTCTTTTTTTTTACAGTTAGCTGCTTAATTCTTAATATTATTACACTTTTATGATTAAATATTCTTCTTAATATAGTGTGATAATTTTTATACAACAAGTTTGTGACTGTGGAAGACTTTAAGGATCTAATTTTATATTAAGAGAATTATGCAGGTAATGGAAGACACGTGATGTAAACTGAGGATTTGGGGCACTATACAGTTATTGTAAACATTAGATGTGTCTTGAGAAATAAATAATTTAGGTGAAGCAGTGAGGTTGAAATGGAAAATTGAAGCATGAATTGGCTACATGCAAATATAGGCTATATTAAGACATTCCCTTCTATGCTCAATGATTATGTTTATTGCTTATGTATTTTGTGAGTTATTGTATTAATAACAACCTATTTTAACTTCCTAATGCAGATTAGCACTAAGTTTTATGTTTGTGTCTTTATCTCATTCACATAAGTATATATAGGGTTGCTGATACGTGCGAAAAGTGGTCGGATGTAGGCTAGTCATGGCTCGTGCCATCTGCTCATATTATGTTATTTTGCCAAAGCGTCTGTGTATATGACGCTTACTGTCAAACAGCCCACAATGATCAACAAAAATATGTCAACAGTATCATTCATGCGTCTAAATTACAGTTACATTAAATGGGATTTTGTCAACACCCCCTATTCTTATAAACAAAATAACGGGAGTGTGAACAGTTTTGTCCGCCAATATCAACAACGTCGCCTATATTTATCGTGTCAACGATCATAAAAGCGACCACGGGGTTATATTTTAAAGGATTAAATATACATTATCCTACCGTTACCCGTTACAGCATATATTTAGTGAAAAGAGCATTCATCTTCCCGTATTTTCTTCAGTCAGTCCGGGGCGATTCCTCTGTGAATAAAGTGACGGTTAAATCCGTTTCCATAATCTTGCGGTCAGTCACGCGCGCGCGGAAATGAACCAATAACGCTATGTGGTGTGATGTTCTAGCGCAGGTCCCGCATAAATCAGTTCTAAAATTAGTATGCAAATGTATGACAAAACAATAGGCACCACAAGGTAAGCTCAAACGCCGTGCTGTCTCTGTCGATATCTCACGGTCTATGAAAATTTGGAAAAGGATGCTGTGTTTGGGATAGGCGAGAAGGGAGGGGCAGAGATGATGGGGGATGTAGGGATCCTACACGACTGATGCATTTCAGTAGGATGGTGGATGGAAGGCAAGACGTCTGAAGGTTAAATATCAAGTCGTTATATTGGCAACGTAAAGTAAATTGATTTTATGTTGACCTTCACGTCAGTCACGCTGTAATTTAGCACGAGCTTCACAGTGTCAGTCCTGTTTGAAGCGCGAGGCATGATACTCGTTATATAGTATGCCCAAGTGAGATCGGATTATTCTAGAACAGATTATTCTGGAGTCTAAAATTTGGGAGGGATCTATTTGTGTCAACAGTTTGACCTTGAAGCAATTAATTTTAATAAGGACATTAGGGATGCACCGATAGGATTTTTTTGGGCCGGTACCGATTTAACCGATTTCTGCATAAAATTATTTTTACTGAACATGGATTCGATCTAATTAACATTCAACTGACCAACATAATAAGAGAGGCACAAATTAAGCTAAAACAAATATAATAAGACAGCATGACAACATTCAAAGGTGGTTTTTGCTATTCAGCATTTATTTTATTAACAACATTAACTCATTTTTTTACATATAATGGATTTCTTTATGCATTTTATTAATAAACAATCGGTATCGGCCTTTCTCATGCTATTGCCGATAAATATCGGCGGCTGATACATCGGTGCATCACTAAAGGACATATCAGACTATTATTTTTTTATAAACAAAACAATTGCAACAATTGCTCATGTAATTTATCAGGACAGTCAAAAATATTAAAGGAAATATTTATCACAGAAAATAATTATTATTATTTTTTTTAATCTTTTCCATTCGTATTAATTATTGCTCTACCCTCCAGTCCAGATGGTGGCGGTAATACACCACAAGTTGGCTTGTCAAACTCTATTAAGCCTCACTAGATGACGAAAAAGAATCCGACTCATATTAGCAAATATGGAGGACGGCGGAGTGCTAGTAGAAAAACCTCAGGTGAGTTGTATCGTTGCATTTTAAGTGTTTGTAAAGATTAGGGTGAAGCTTATCTCTTATTATCATTAACTTTATTGCAATATATATTATGTATACATATGTACAGGAGAAACACACATTTTAAGCGTTTAAATCCTCAATGTAAAGTGCCGATTCATTCAGTTCGCCGCAAATGCTCAGTCATGCCATTCTCTGACAGCAGCTAACGTTAGCTTGTGTACTTACATTCATTTAAAGGCGAATTGCGTTTAAGGGAAATATTTTAAGTCAGATTTTTGACCGCATTTACATTGTATGTAATCATTTTGATAAGATGTGTACGTGTTACGACTTACGAATGGCTTGAACAATTGGCTATCAGTTAACTTAGCCATTTAGCATAGCATAGTACAGTACTAAATAACATTGTTTATGTCGTGTAATTTTGTTAACAGTGTATAAGAACACAAATCAGTAGCAAATTTAATATCTTTATACGTTTATACACTTTATGTTAAACAGATTTGTAGTTCAAGTACGTTTAAATGTCAATATGTACCAACATATTAATCAAAATATGTATATTTTTAATTTAGGTCAAGTTTATGTTTAATATATAACAATGTTTCATAATGGAATTAATTTTGTGTCACTTTTTTATGTAATTGCATGTTTTGGAATGTATAGTTATATGTTATGTAAATAACATTTATTTCTCTACAGGAGGATGTGCCGGCATTGTCGAATTTAAGACCCCAAACCGCCTTGTCCTTCTTGGCTCCTGAACCTGAAGATCTGGAGGACCTTTACAGCAGATATAAGGTTGGTTTGTTTTTTGTTCCTTAGCAAACCTTTGCTGTTTTGTGTGCTATGCTTTTTTTATAGATTTAACAGCCAATTTAATTTGCCCTTTGTCCAAACTGTAGAAATTGCAGCAGGAGCTTGAATTTCTGGAGGTGCAAGAGGAATACATTAAAGATGAACAGAAAAACCTGAAGAAGGAATTCCTTCATGCCCAAGAGGAGGTGAAGAGGATACAGAGCATCCCTCTGGTCATTGGCCAGTTCCTGGAAGCAGTTGACCAGAATACTGCTATCGTGGGCTCAACCACAGGTAAAGTGTTTGGTGTCTACTAAAACTATTAGTATTAAGTATTTGTATTTTCTACTCAATACGTGAATTCATGTTTCATTCCTACAGGCTCCAATTATTATGTTCGAATTCTGAGCACAATCGACAGAGAACTGCTGAAGCCCAATGCATCTGTTGCTCTGCACAAGCACAGCAATGCGTTGGTGGACGTTCTCCCTCCAGAGGCCGACAGCAGCATCATGATGCTCACATCAGGTATGAGCTGCTACACACAGCATAATGTACATAAGGGAAGGTGTCGTTACTGATGTGCTTTCTTATTGATCACAACTGAGTTTTGGAAAACCTCTTGACTTCTTTTATGTTTTTGTCATTGTGATTGGATGCATTGTCTTTAGATCAGAAGCCTGATGTGACATACTCTGAAATCGGAGGAATGGACATCCAAAAACAGGAAGTGAGAGAGGCTGTTGAGCTCCCTCTTACGCATTTCGAGCTCTATAAACAGGTGCGTGCGTGAGTATGGTCATTTATTCATGCGTGCACTCAGCAACTTACAAATTCGTTCACACTCTCATATGTCCGTTCTCAGATTGGTATCGACCCACCCAGAGGAGTGCTTATGTATGGACCACCCGGCTGTGGAAAGACCATGCTGGCAAAAGCTGTGGCTCACCACACCACAGGTAACCTCAATACTGTTCATAGACTTTTCCATTTTTATTTCCAAGTTTTTCCTGAGCATAGAAATTAAAGGGTTGTGAATTGTACAGAAATTGGTTTATTAAGCTTTTACTTTAAAAATGTTTAAAACTTCTATTCTCCAGCGGCCTTCATCCGTGTGGTGGGCTCAGAGTTTGTGCAGAAGTATCTGGGCGAGGGTCCACGTATGGTACGAGATGTCTTTCGACTGGCCAAAGAGAATGCCCCAGCTATCATCTTCATTGATGAGATTGATGCGATTGCTACAAAGCGTTTTGATGCACAGACTGGAGGTTTGGCTCCCCTTTAGATTTCCCATCCTTAGTATTTATTTCCTTTTTTTTTTTATGCTGGTTTAGCATTGCAGATACAGTAAACAGGTATGGAATGTGCGTTCGTCTGTGTTGCCCTTGGCTCATCCAAACAGAATTTGGAGTTATCAGTTTAATCAATAATGAATGCCTAATTATATTGGGGTTTTTTTTTGGTAGCTGATAGAGAAGTGCAGAGAATCCTTCTTGAGCTTCTGAATCAAATGGACGGATTTGACCAGAATGTGAATGTCAAGGTTAGAAAATCAATATTGCCTCTTTTTATTGTGTGTGTTTCTGTCGTCATCCTGTTTTGTTGTAGTAAATATTTAGTCTTCTGATGAAGTTACTTTAAGGTTCAGCTGATAACCTCTGTTTTATTTTTTCAATGACAGGTCATCATGGCCACTAACAGGGCTGACACTCTGGACCCCGCCTTGTTGCGTCCTGGTAGGCTGGACCGTAAGATTGAGTTCCCGCTACCTGATCGTCGACAGAAGCGCCTGGTGTTCTCCACCATCACTGGCCAAATGAACCTGTCAGAGGAAGTTGACCTGGAGGATTGTATCCTTACCTTGTAGTTACACACCCATTTTACCACAAACGGTCTTTTCACAAACTTGCCAGTTAATGCTTTATTTAGCTTTTTTATAATTGTTCTTAACCAAAATGCAGATGTAGCTAGGCCTGACAAGATCTCTGGTGCAGATATCAACTCTATTTGTCAGGAGGTAAGTTAAGAGAAATCACATTTACCACATGCACACGGCAATGTTTTTGTCATAATCAAAATTAATCTGACGGCCATAATCTTTTAAAGGAAACGTGAAAGTGGTGTTTTGATGGATCCTGTTTTTCTTATGTGTACAGGCTGGGATGCTTGCTGTGCGTGAAAACCGTTATATTGTGCTGGCTAAGGATTTTGAGAAGGCTTACAAGACTGTTATCAAAAAGGATGAACAGGAACATGAGTTCTACAAGTAGAAAAATCATCAGCAGATATTAGTTTTAGCTCTGATCCTTTAGAAGCATTTATTTGTGCGTACACAGTGTATTGTTGAGGATGTAACACTTAAACCTTGGTTAATGCAGTTTACACTGCTTGTACTCCGACTTGGATTTCACAGGACACACACAAAATATGGATTTTCAACACGTGCATTTCTATTTACTGTATGTATTCAGTTTGTTGAGAAAAAAAGCATCCCATTAAATGTTTTCCATAAAATGACTCTAATTAAAAATGTTTTTCATAACAAACCTAAGATATGGGAATACTTTATATTGATGCACAACATTTTGTAACTTAAGCAAAATTACAATTATCATTTCCACCATATATGTGACCCCGGACCATAAAACCATTCTTGAGTAGCATGGGTATATTTGTAGCAATAGCCAACTATACATTGTATGTACACTGTCAAAAATAAAGGTACAAAGCTGTCACTGGGGCCGTACCCTTTAAAAAAGGTCCTAATATGTACAGTTTATGTAAAAATATGTGACAACTTTTGTACCTTTATTTCTGAGAGTGTATCAAAATTATAGTTTTTATTTTATGCCAAAAATCATTAAGCAAAGATCATGTTCCTGAAGATATTTGTGAATTTCCTACCATGAATGTATCAAAACTTTATTTTTGTGAGTGGATGCAATAGCAAAGGACCTCATTTTTTTAAACAAGATTATCTTAATATTTACACCCTCAGTGCAAAAAAAAAAAGAAAGTAACAGGACAAATATCACTTTCAAATTGATTAATCATACGATTACAATATGAAAAACACATGGCAGCTAGTCTGAATATTATAAATAGGTTTGGCTAGAGAACAATGTTGTTTGTGTTCACCATATGATATTAAAATGTTAGATCATTGGACCAAATTTACAAATGCTTTAAAGTCAGTTATCATAACTTTAACAAAATCTTGTAGTTAGGTACATGCCATAGTAAAAATGGATTACAGTCTCCCCTATCCCTATACAACATAACAATGGTTAATGTATACAACTGATGATTGAGTGCATTACTCTAAACATAAAAATGTAATTCAAATTTGTTCAATTAAAATCATCTGGTTTTGCATTGCTGTAGTCTGTATTTGTTATGGTCTTTGATCTGATGGCTAACACTGGCAAGTCCTCTCTCTCTCTCTTCTGGGTGTCCAGACTCCAGACATGATTTAAAGCACTTCAGTTGTAGTGCTGTCTTTTACCACAAGATGGAGCTTGATTATAATTTATGCATGCACAGGCGTTTGGAAATGTAAATAAGATTCAGTTTATTAGTTATTGTGCAGTACGCAAACGCAGAGACAGTAAAATTCAGATAACATATGTAGCATATAACTTACATATAATAAACTGGTAAAGCAGAGACCAGATTAATGCAAATGAATATCAGGGCTCTCAAGTCTCACGCATTTCTGTCAGTTCAAACGCTCACACGCCAAACCTTGTATTTCTCACCTGAGAAGTAGGATATAACTTTTTAGGCTATACAATTAAAAAAGGAGGTGCAGGCACACACAGCGCAGTTCTGTCGAGTTTAGCAGTATGTTTTTTAGGTGTGGTAAACTTTGCGCACCGCCGCAAGAGCGCATATGATATTAGAGTACCGCGAGAAATCTAGCGGAGGAGGCTGGTTATCAAACGCTCTCGCGGTAGTCTGATGTCATTTAATTGTCGTTTCTTGCAGCTCCGCATTAAGTCGAACACACATAATTAATGCACCCTGACACAGGATATCAGAAAGAAACTAGAATTTGTTGTTTCTTGTTAAACTTTCTGGTATGCAGTCTTAAAATCAAAATGTATATACCAAAGAAGAATTTTTGGTATATTAGGTACAAACTAGTGTGTGAAAATAGGGCACTTTAAAGGGATAGTTCACTCAAAAATAAAACTTCTGTCATCATTTTCTCACTCTCATGTTGTTACAAACCTGTATACATTTCTTTGTTCTGAAAAACACGAAGGAAGATATTTTGAGGAATGTTTGTAACATTTAGTTAATGAGCCCCATTCACTTCCATAGTAGGTAAAAGAATACTATGAAAGTCAATGGGGCTCATTAACGATTTGTTTACAAAACATTAGGTAAAATTAAACTGTTAGCAAAAACTTGAGAATTGGGTGGAGCCGAGGCGTCGCTGTCGCAAATACCCCCTCCCCTGACCGATGTAATCTCACTCCAAACTTTTGGTAAAACTTGTGAGCCCTGAATATGATACCAAGAATGCGTAGTTCTGGGGGACTTAAACTCCCTAAAATTCAAAATCTGCATTTCCAACCCACCCCAATAATTATACAATGACTAAAGCCTTTACAAATATACAATTGACACTTCCAATTCTACACCATTGAATACCAATACTAAACACATACGATTATGTCAACAACAAAAAATATCACAATTTCCTGGGTTTTCTTCTCTGACGGCATTCTGTAGCAGCAGCATAGCCAGCTTGTCTCCTCATCGGTTAGTGTTTATTGCACAACAATTCAGTATTTTTAGGCTAAACAAAAGAAATCACTCACTTACCTGCGGAAAATGGCAGATATAGCGCTTTCGTTCCCTCTAACTGGGCGTTCCCCTACGTGCGTGACGTCACATAAATCTAATAACTATCAAGTTGTTTTTATAATTTGTTTAACTATCAATAGAAGTAAGAAGTTGCATTTTACAGAGAAATTGTGTAAATATGGCCGCTGACCTTTATAGTACAATTCTTCATCAAAAAATAAGGAATGTGCAAAAGGTAAAACTGTGGATTAGGTGTACAAACATTGTAAGTGGAAACAATGAAGAGGTTTACTGTTTGTATGTTTTCAGACCAGTTTATGCACTAGTTTTAAGAAAAGATCAACTTTATTGATCTTCAAGGTGCAAATTCACGCCATATAACGTTATACCTTTAGACGTATGATTGACTCTATTTTTTTAGTAGCCCACCATCGATCATTGTTTTTTGGAATGTTATAGTGATCATATACAATTGTTTCTCAGTCTCTTTAATAGAATGCATCCAGAAAATACAGGGAATGTGTAGTATTAAAAACTGTATAAAAATGTAAACTGATGTGTCAAGTTTTTAGGGTAAACTCCCCTTCCACTTGAGCAATAGCTCACTAAAGAAGACATTTTTTTTTACATATTTCATGTATTTTCTGTTTGTATCTTAATAAATTAGATTAAAATATAAATATTGACAGACATTAACACTTCTTAAACAACAAGGTGGTGGTGGCCTAATTCCTTTGGACAGTATATGTGATTATACATATGTGACCCTATCTGTGAAGTTTGTTTCTTAATCTAATTATGAGATTAGGAACATGAAAGTTAATTTTCAATTTAATTACAATCTTTGACATGATCTTACTCTGTCAATATTAAAGACATCAAGGTTATATTTACACATAATGTTCTTTACACAATGTAGAATGATTTTATGTAGAAAACATTCAATTACACAAAAATGACTTTAGCTGGGTGGGGTGTTCACAGGCAGAGTCACATTTCCTCTTGGACAACTTAGGGTTATGCAAAATTATTGGTTTAAAAATATTTGCAAAACCAACACTTGTCACGATGCATGTTATTTTAAAGGGCACCTATTATTCAAAATCCACTTTTAAAAGGTGTTTGGACGTAAATGTGTGTTGGCAGTGTGTGAACAAAACCTCCCTACGATGAAAAAAATCCACCCGCTCCTTGTTTTTTAATCCTCATTTAAGGCGGGGTGCATGATTTTTGAAAACACTTTGGAAACGGAGTCAGTCCGAGTACCAAAACACACTTGTAAGGGGCATACTAACCGACATCGTTGCCTGGGTTGCATATGTGTGGGGCAGGTCTATTAAAAGAAGGTCCAGTTTCTATTGGGGTAGGGGCGTGTTTGTTTAGGTGATTTTAAATGTCAACATTGGCCTCATTCACTCTGACTTTAAACCAAAGCAGTCTCATTAGACAAGCTGTTTTGATTCTCATATCAATGTGAGGTCACATTGATTAAGCCCCTCAGACTTACAGTCCTGTATTACCATAGTTTCCACCCTCAGTGAGTTGTAATCTGTCCACTAGATATTATAGTCCCAGACTGTTTTATTCAGATATATTTTAACTGAAAGCGCTCACTGTCTATTTGTAATGAAGTGAGGAGCTGTAGCTCATTTGCATTTAAAGGCAAAGACATTAAAACGGCACATTTTTTGCTCCCACCAAATAATGGCATTTTGGCCACAGTTGTAGTTTTAAATAAACAGTGTGTGCAATTGCAGTAACATTTTAAGTCTATCAGTTGGCAAATAAGCTTTATTACCTGCCAATACTGATAGACAAGCCTGGATTATAATCTTATCTGCAATGTACTGCCAAGTGCCAACTCATCTGCATTGCCAGTGAACTGTGACAGAGGCCTGTAAGGTTTGTTGACAGATTACCCAATGTTAACAGTACAATGATCTAGGACTGTAAAGACTTTTTTTGGTCAGTGATAAAACAATCTTACTAATCTTTTGGTGGGACAGAAGGAATATAATGCCTTTAAACGACTATCATCAACAATATCAAGAAGTCAACAACTTTTATATAAGTTAATTATTAATCGCCTTAACACGGACGTGAACGGCGCAGGGTGTTTACTATCGCGTGGGATGGGAATAAAATCACAGGCAAGAATCATATGCAAAAATGTAACACGTGGACGTGCAAGACCTCAAAGGAGCCCAGTTGGGCGCGCTCACCCAGAGCAACGAGAGCGCGCATCACTTCCTGCGCATGCTGCGCGTTTTCAACTCAGACAGGACGACCGTGAGGGGGGGAGCGAGTCGACGAAGTCCTCAGAAATTGGAGTAAGTAACGGAATATCGCACTTAATAGTCCATCAAACTGCTCGAGTTTAATCGGGTAAGTTTAAACGTCTCCTATCGGGGTGTTTTTGGAACTGTTTTGTTTTATAGCGGTTTATTTCTTCACGTTTTGTGAGTGTTTGAGGAGCCCCAGTTGTGTTAGCCTGCTGTTGCTAACGGCGCTGGTGTTGTAACGGTGGGCGGCTCAGCATCGTTTCCTCCCAAGTTCAGGATTAAAGCAACAGCCCATATTTATGTCCTAACGGATTTTTATATGTTATTTGGACTTTAATGGCTCACTCGGCATCTGTACACACAACCTCAGCAGTGGCAATATGTTATTAAATCTGTGTTTGACGTAAGATCAACAATCACGCCTATATTGTGTTTATCTTTCTAAACAACCATGTCTGCAATGTCCAGTCAGAAAGTAGGATTATATCTGAAACGGATATTTTCCTTGGTTTGCCATTTCTTTGTTATTCTTTGGACTGAACAGCGGTTTTAGTCTCGTGTCTAACTCGTGGAGCAAATGTGATTTGGTAACTAATGGTAACATCTTTCTTTACTCGGCACTGTCTTTTTAGCTTCAGGCTGTTATTTGGTTTCTCAGGGTTGCGCAACATATCACACAACTAAGGGCAGAAGAACGTATTGTGCAGTTCAGTGCTGATTAACATCAATAAATAAGCCCAGAAAAATGCTGCTGCTTATTCTTTCCACAGTCTGTTGAAAGCCGTAACTTACTTGGATTTATTTAACTTACAGCACTGATAATCTTTATTTGGGACAGGTCTATGTCCTCTAAAACCTTTGAAATATCTTAATAACTTTGATTACTATATGAAATAAGGAAGTGTTTTTCAGGATCAGCAGAGAGTACCCTGAGGACTTGTTTTGAACATTTGCAATGCAAATCAGTCATATTTCATAGAAACATTTTACATGCCATACCAACTAATAAGTTGTCTTTGGTTAAACAATTGAATTAATACCAAGGTCTTGCAGAGAATAACAGTGGCTGTTTGAGCACGTCATGAAAGAAAGGAGTCATGATAAAACATGAAAGGAATGAAAGGTCTTTGAAGTGCATTTTGGGAGGAACTGATTTATACTGTAATAGAAACTCTAAGAATTTATGGCCGTTGTCGTTCCTTTAGAAATGGTTGGACTGAAGAGCCAAAAGTTTTCTTTTTAGCTCTGTATGATTTTTTTAAAATTAAGAATATGGTTTCAGCAGATTTATTTTTTATTTTTAGGTTTGAAATTGAGGGGCTCAGATGCAAAAGCCTTTAAATGCCATTAGCTCAAGAACGAGATTATGATATTAAAGGGACACTTCACTTTTTATGAAAATATGCTCATTTTCCAGCTCTCCTAGAGTTAAACATTTGATTATTACCGTTTTGGAAACCATTCAGCCGATTTCCGGGTCTGGCGGTGCCACTTTTAGCATAGCTTAGCATAATTCATTGAATCTGATGATTAGACCATTAGCATTGCGCTCAAAAATAACCAAATATATTTTCCTATTTAAAACTTGATTCTTCTGTAGTTACATTGTGTACTAAGACAGACAGAAAATTAAAAGTTGCGATTTTCTAGGCAGATATGGCTAGGAACTATACTCTCATTCGGGCGTAATAATCAAGGACTTTGCTGCTGTAACATGGCTGCAGCAGGCGTAATGATATTATGCAGTGCCTGAAAATAATCCCCTGCTATCGAAAGTTACCAAGGGGACTATTTTTGCTGAATGGATTACAAAGCGGTAAAAAGCAAATGTTTTGTGGAGTTTCCCCCGTCCCTTTAACTGACTATATGTGAAAACCAGGCTAAAGTCTCAAACTCAAATTCTGAGATAAGGTTTGAGATAAGCATCAAAGTTTGATTACAGGCATTAATTTCACTCATTTCAAACTTTGACATGGTCTTACCCAGTCAATAATAAAGATATTAACAGAATGTTCTTTACGTTATGTAGGATGAATTTAGGTAAAAAGAGTCAATCTAAAAAATTACTTTAGCTGGGCCTTTACAGGCAGGTTTGGATATATTCAGCAAATACTTTCACTTAACTCCACTTAATCCTGGCCTCGGGTCATTCAGAAATTCTGGTTTGTTGGCAAAATAGAGAATCTGATTAAAAAATGCAATTTTTATAAGAACTTGTCAGACCGACGCAATAATAGTTTTAATTTTGATGACTTCAATTCTTTGCTGATATAGATTTAAGTATGAAACTGTGTTTGTTGGGTGCACTGCAGTCTAGCCTGTTTTACGTTAAGCACAGCTATGCATGATAATGAATCGCTTTGTTTTCACAATGGCTTGGCGTTTTTGTTCCCTCAGGATCTTATCGCTTGGATACAGGTCCAAGTAGCAGGTTTTCATCACTAACACCCGGGTCATTGCTGTCCCTGTAGTTTTGTGGTGTACAGGCAGAAAGTAACTGCAATGTGCCAAATTGTCATTGAAATTAGGTGTTTTACATTTTAGACAATTTGGGTCAAATCAGGTATGTCTCTTAATTCTGTTAGTCATTTCATTTCTTTTTATACTAAGTAATGTCATAGATAACTCCGAGGTAATCAGAGTCTTTATCTGATTATTAAAACACATTTGATTTCAGATTAGGGTGACATAACGATTAATAACTAATTATAATATTTACACAAATATTACTTAAATACATAAAGGCCACAGTACAAACATGTGTTAAATGTTTTTGTTTTGCAAAACAAAATTTCAGATTTTGGCTAAATTTGATAAAACTTGGATTTAGTCTAGTATGTGTATATCTTTAATATGTTACTGAAAAGCTCACCTGGTTGGATACATGGCGTCTATCTGTATTTATGTATCAAGGGACTTTATCAACAAGGTGGATGTTTATTCTAGGACTAGCTGGCCCCAGCAGGGATTAGCCTTGTGTACTTGCTGTCGCCATAGGGTGGAAACTGCTGAGATTTTGAAGCTCTGTTTTGATCTTTTCAATGATTCAGGTTTTCTGACCCATTGGCGTAGTAGTTATTAAATATTTATTCACTGAAAAAGTTTGCAACAATAATGGAATGGTACAAACTTGTGTGTTGAAGTGTTGTTATCCATTAATGTTTTGATGACTTTCAGATAAAGCAGATGGTTTTAGTAGTAATTTGTAGTGAAAGATGGTTTAATTTTTAATTTTCACATTCATGCATTATCTAGATTCCTCCTATGTTTACATTCTAAACGTTATAAGGCCTTCATAAGATGAGTAACATAGCGGAAGAACATCAATTCTGCTGAGTTGTTGTAAAACTCAACCATGAGTTGAAACAAACAACCCAGAATTGCATTGAATAAATAACCCAGCATAGGTTTATTTATTAACCCATCAAGGTAGTTGAATTTTGCGTTAAAAACAACCCAGAAGAATATACACAATATTGCCTCTGTTGACTTTTGATAGACTTCTGCATAAATTCAGTAGCAATCCTTAGGGGCCAGTCACACCAATAGCGTTTATGGCAGTTGCAGGCGCCTTTTTTGAATGATATTCTATGGGCAGGGCGCGTTTGCGCGCTGTTTATGCGCGCCGAGCGCCTTGCGGTTTTTTGCCGCCTGCCGCGCACGCGTTTATGAAGGAGCGCTGAGAGCGGAGAAGCGCCTGACGTCATTCGTGTCTTTCCATTGTCCAATCGAATGAGGGGAGAGGCGGGCCTTACGTTGTGGTGAGGGAAGTTAACAGTTGCTTTGAAGAACCGGACACCACTCGCTCACTCTCTCCTGTGTGTTTGTGCACCTCTCACCCTCAAACAAGGTCAGAGCAAGCGTCCTCTTTTTAAAGTTTCTGCTAATATGACAGTTAACAGCAAAAGAGCGCTCACGCTTCAATATTTGATTGACAAGACAGCTGACTCGGTGGTTGCTTAGCAATATGAAAAGCCGCGTCGCACTGCTCTTTTTTTTAAAAAGGCAGTGCGTCGCGCCTTGCGTTTGCAAGCGTTTAAAGCGCTTTTGGTGTGACTGCAGCCTTAGAGTAGATTATTTTTATTTACATGTAAGCTAAATAAATAACCAGTAAATTACCTTAATTCAAATCATGCCTAAAACTACTACATCAAGCTTACGTTGTTGTGTAAAATGAATGTATACAATGTTAGCTGCATATCCTTAAAGGGGGGGTTTAATGGTATTTCAAGCATTCTGACTTATTAACACAGTTATAGAGTTGTTTCCTCATGCTAAACGTAGGCAAAGTGTCAAAAATGCAGTTGGGCGTGTTTCAGAGTATTTCTGTGCCGAATGCACTTCCCCAGGGTTCGTACAAGTTTCGGCTAATTTTTTTCGATTACGGTTCTAACTGACGTTTCAGGAGTTTTCGATACATATCACTTCTTTATATGGGCTTCCGCCGGAAAACTTCCCCCGGAAAACCCCGCCCAGCCGTCAGTCAGCGGGAGACGCTAGAGCTTGCTAACAGCTTATCACGCCACTCAGCTTTGTTTAATTTCAAAAGTCAACAATGGCACAACAAGAAGTGTGTTTTTGGATGTAAGGAGAAGACATCCAGCCTTATGGAAACAATGGATATAGTTTATTATCCGGATTAGCAGCGGAGTTTTGCGTGTGTGTTTGATACGGTGGATTTTCATGACGAGTTACACGTGGTAAGTAAGACTTCTGTCTTATGTTGGAAATAGGCGCGTGTATATTATATAAATGACACGAACATGTAGTGAATCATAAGTTAAAACAGTGTTGTATAGTGTTGCATGACTCGTACTCGCTCCTCCCGTGTTATAACGAAGTACGAAAGTTAGAGCGCGAGAGGGACCCTGTGACGTGATGTCGCCCTTGCAACTTGTTCAGACACAACAAACAGCGCAATGTGCTGCATCGTCAAACGTTTATCACTTTCACATGCTTTTAGGCCTTGGCTTTTAAAATATTTAGGCACAAAAAGACACGTAACAGATTTCAGCTACTCACGCGCTGTTTGAGGAGTTTTGTGTGTGACCAAATCTGAAAGTGCGTCCCCATAAGTTGCATCTCAAGGCTGGCACACACACTGGGTTTATTTTCTTGTCCTTGAACTGTCATATTTACACAAAATTATCTAAAAATGACATGATTATCATTGTAAGCACAGTCTCTTAACCTCTGAATATATATAAACATTTAAAAAACGTGTAACCGTATATTGGGTCTTTGCACTCCTAAAGTGGCAGTATAAACCTAATGCTCTCTGTTTCTAATGTTAATAAAAAATGGACAAAAAATGCATACTCTAAATAATTTTTCTAACTTTAATAAGGATTAATCTATTTTTGTATTATACAGTAAAGATGCACTATTATTTTTATTTAACTTTGTTCAGTTCCTGTAACTACAGACCAACCTGAAAAAACAAACGTGAAACCACCGCAATTTAATCTTTGTTTGTTCTATTGTATTAATTTGTGCTTACTTTACGCCTGGAGGTTGTAGAAAAGTTTTGAGTGGTAAAGAGAGGATTTATTTTGTGTAAATGTATAAATAATATCAAACTGGTAAAACTGAGAGGTTTGGACTTAAATGTTTTTGTTATTATACAGGAAGAAAAGTACCCAAGAAAAGGTGCTGTTGGGTACGGGTAAAAATGTGAACTGCTGCCAACTGTAGTCACTAACTGGTGTTGTTTCACAGTATTATTAAATAAATATTATTGAAAGTTCAATTTTTTGTTGGCTTTATCAACCAGCTTTTGTCTAGATTCGGCATACCATTTCTTGCCCTCAAGTTACATGCAAAATGTTACATAAATGGCCCAGATTTGACCAGGTTGAAGCTATAACAGTCTCATGCAATATTATGGCCCCTTTTCTTGTAGTTTTTTTGTGTGTTTATCATACTTTTTTAATTAGAGTTTCGTCAGGAACCCATTACGCACAAACAGGCAGTCTTTTCATGTGATTCTTTTCTTCTTTATGTATGCAATTAAACAAATTATATCAGGTGTGGCCAACCAATTAAACCTGAGGCAACCTTTTAAAGACTTATTTATTTTTGGTTCTCCACCAATGGGCATTCAAAACGTTTTCTGTGACACGATCTGCATTTTTTAGCCATGTTTAGTACTGTTGGTCATGGTGTTCAGAGCTGCCAGACAGCATGCATTTATAAACGCTGTGGCTTTTACTGATTGTGTCCATTTGAATAATCTTGTAGGCTTTGGCACAAGCTTTTCTGTTTATAGACAGATGTCAGTTGATTGACTGATTGACAAATTGACAGACGACACGGTGTGACAGTAATATGTGGGATTGTTTTTGGTTGACAGTAGGCAGTAGGATTTAGGCTATCCGGTCGAAAACTTAATTTTTTTATTCTACTAATCTAACACATGCAATCCAGATGCCTGGAAACTCCAGCCAGCGTCTCTCTGCCTTCATTCTTCATGCTGACTTGGCTAAGAACTTTTTAAGGTCTGAACTTTTTATTCCGATCCCTTTAAGTCTAAATATAATAGTCGCTTCCTTTTAAAGTGCCGATGTGCCTTTTGTAATTTAAGCATGTTTCTCTGTAATTGTTGGGTAATTTTCCTAAACACATCATTATTGGCTTAAAATGGAGATCTTGCTGTATTTTTCCCAAGCATATCAGAGTTCAGCAAATAATTTTGGTCTGATGACTCAAGGGTTTCATGCCTGCTGACAAACTTTCATATGCTCGGTTGTTAATGTACGTGTTTTATGACATGCAAACTTAGACTAAGATTTGTTTGGGTTTTTTTTGGCTATGTTTTATGATATTTTAAAATTTTGCTGATATACGTTTGTGACAAAGGTGAGTGACATTAACCAACTTGCTGATGTAGATGAGGTTTTGAGATGTAGCTAATATTATAACCTTTTATGAAATATTAACTATTTTGTTGCTAAAATGTCACATCAAAGGATCTTCATTAAAATGCACAAGATGGATTTTTATTGGCCTCTCTGCTTTCGTTTAGCTAAAGATAACCTTACATAATTTTTCTGTTTTCATCTGCTGCACAGCTGAGCAAAGCCACTCGAGTCGCCGTTGGCTACGCAGTGGGAAATCTCTCTGCATTGTCATGTGAATGCACTTTATATTTACTCATTTATTGTGCCTAGCTTGTAGTGTGTTTGTTCGTGCATATGAAGAATGCAATATTAATACCCTCAAGCAGTATATTGTACCATTTACGGCCTTACACATATGGATGTGTAACACTTGCTGCATTGAATATAAAAGATTGTGTGTCTTGGCTCGAGAAGATGAAGGTAGTCATGCCAGCACTGTCCTTTTGAATCCAGAACAGAAATGGGGGAACGTGTGCTTTGGCAAGAGAGGTGAAAGAAACATTGAATACTTGCATCTAAAGCTTTACTTCTCTATCCCATCTTAATAATATTGGATCTCCTTCACTCTTTCCTTACTGTCTTCATGTGGCTTAGTAAATATATTACTTTGTTCCAGCCCAGTGGCCACAGACCCGCTACGCTTGACTCCTACCCAGAAGGCTTTTTGTTTTTCTGGAGTTCCTCCACAAGATTTTTTGAATGGGATTTGTTAAAATATAGTCAGTTTTACCAGAATATGTCAGTATTGCTTTCTAAACATGAGTGCATATTAAGCTTAAATGTATAGATAGTGCTGGGCGATAATTCGATAACGATAATTTTACCGATATAATCTTTTTCGATAAAACGATAAGGACAGTTCGATAAGTGATCGATAATGTTTACGCACTGTGCGTAATGTTGCGCGAGCACTTCCGGATGCGGCACGCGCTCTTGGTTTACAATCACAGTGTCAGTTAGACTTGAAGGAGTGGAAGATGAGGCAAGTTATTCATTTATTAGTAGAGACCTATGATTTTCGCGATGCGGATAACGCGGACGGAATCACGGAATACAAATGCGCGGAAACATTTTCTTGTGTGTAATGTTGGACGCGCAAACAGGGTTCGTCAAACACAGCAGACACAATAGGTGCAGTATACTGTACTTTCTTTCAGTGTCTGCCTTGCGCACGCACACGTCCGCACAGCTTTAAAAGTATATTTACAGGACATTCGCAAATTCAGGAACCTGAGGAAAAGCAGCAGATCCAACACTGCAGTGAATATAGTGTTTGCGTATGTGCGCTCCCACAGCAACATGACACTCTTGACATCCATTTATCAGCGTGTATAGCTCGTATATGTATAACACACGCGTGATCACTGAACTAAGTTTTCTTTCTTGTTTAAGTGAACATAAACAGCTGTTACTCAGTATATTGAAACTTAAAGCAGTCTGTCTTGGGTCTTAAAGTGACAGTAGTCTGCTGCTTTTGTGTCAGAAATGTGTTGATTTCATAACAAATAGATTTACATTTAATACAGATGCATTAAAACAAGATTTTAGTATTTGTCATGTTCTGAATAAAAAATAGTTTAAAACCATTATTAACTGTCTGGTTTTTACAATTTTCATTCAGGAGCAAAAATCTGCCTTTAAATTTGACAGTAGTAAAGATTTGTTATTTATCATGATAATTATCGATATCGACTGATATGGAAAACATTTTCTCGATAATTTTTTGGGTCATATCGCCCAGCCCTATAGATTTACCAGAGCATTGGTCTAAGTTATGTTGTAATGTATATGTACTGGAGACATGTTTTTCCCTGATTGTTCACTGTTGAATTGTCTGCATTCTGATCGCTGATAGTCCGATACATACTGCACAGAAAAAATAGTATCGTAGTACAATCCAATCTGATTTAATTTTTCACATTTAGGTACACCTAATCTTTAATCTTTTGCCAAATGTAAGTTTTCTGGGATGTTAGTTATTTTTAAAGGTATTCACTGAAAAAGTCTACTCACATTTGGAAATGCGATTTCCCGATCTGTTAATGTTTGATCAAGTGTGGTATGTGGTGACTGTTTAAAAAAAATCTTGTGTGCCATAATATGACAGTATAACACAGATGCACTCACAGGCTATTAGTAAAAAAAACCCCGCAATTTTGCTTTTAATGCTCGTACTGATGGGTAAGATTGAGACAAAATGTGTGTTAGTCAGCGCTGGCTCAAACCACATGTGCTGTCTGATATAATTTGACTTTATATATAATATATTTTTTATCATACACTCTCAGAAAAGAAAGGACATAATTGTACCTTTAGTGGTACAATGGCTTATCACTGGGGCTGTACCCTCAAGGGTACAGTTTTTGTACCCTTGGCAGAGGGTACAAATTTGTACCCTTGTGATTTGTACCTTAAGAGACCAGTTTTGTACCTCTGGTGACAATTTTGTACCTTTTATATAACAGTACAAATATGGACCCTTCAAAAAGGGTACAAAATTGGCTTTGACAGGGTACACTCATTGATTATGGTTTTAAAACTTATACATATATCTCAATCTAAGTACTGTAAACTTTAAATTATAAGTGCATATGACTCAAGATATTTGTGTTGGTGTAGCCAATCGTTTAGCGTAAAGGTACATTTTAAACATTAGTATAAAAAAATGATAACAGAAAAGATAAAATACACAGTTTATTGAACAATCATTTATTTTACAAAAGGTTTAGATATAAAACAGAAGTGTGCTGTTCAGTCTAAATTCACAACATTAAAAACTAATATTACATTTACACTTTACTTATGAAATATATCAAGTATTCCTTTATGACTTTAACAGACTGTCCAAACAGGAATATTTTAAAACAAAATCAGTGTGCTGTTCCTTAAACCAAACGACATTTAAACATTTTTAACAGGGCCACATCTGTCCTTGTCAAGCAGTGAGAAACACACAAATATAAATTTTTTCCCTGATAAAACTGTGGTGTACTCACAGCATAATGAGTAAATGAATAGGTCCATATGGAGTAACATTTCTTTAGTTTTTGTTGTGTTAATGACGGGTGGTAGAGGATAGTCATTCAGCCTCCTTAATGGTAAAGATCGAAAACTGCTCTGGGCACGTTCATACTTATCTGTGAGAAAACACAAAAATATGAATACATTTTCCACTGACAGAACTGTGGTATACTCACAACATAAATAAATGTGATGCCTTTAAAGTTTCTAGGTGTGAATGATGGTTGGTCGAAAACAGTCAGCCACCCTCAATGGTAAAGATCCAAACTTGCGCGGGAAACGTTTGTGCTAAACTGTGAGAAAACACACATAAATATGAATACATTTTCCACTTACATAACTGTGGTGTACTCACACAACATAATAAATACATTAATAAATGTGGTAACGTTACCTTTAAAAGGTTTCTGTGTAGATTACTGTTTGGTGGCGAGAAGACAGTCTGTCAGTCAATCTCCCCCCTGACTGAGAGAGATTCAAACTTGCGCTGGAAACGTTTGCACTAAACTGTGAGAAAACACACATAAATATTTATTATTTTTTCACTTAACAGAACTGTGGTGTACTCAAACAACATAATAAATGAATGAATGAATGAACGTGGTAATGTTACCTTTAAAAGGTCTTGAATGACTGTTTGGTTGAGAGCAGACAGACAGACAGACAGACAGACAGTCAGTTAACGTTAGTCCTTACTGAGAGAGAAACACATAAATATGAATTATTTTTCACTTACATAACTGTGGTGTACTCAAACAACATAATAAATGTGGTAACTTTACCTTGTTACCTCTGTGTAACTGACTGTTTGGTGGCGAGTAGACAGTCAGTCAGTCAGTCAGTCAATCTCCCCCCTGACTGAGAGATTCAAACTTGCGCAGGAAACGTTTGCGCTAAACTGTGAGAAAACACACATAAATATGCATTAATTTTCCACTAACAGAACTGTGTTGTACTCACTTAACATAATAAATACATTAATAAATGTGGTAATGCTAGCTTTAAAAGGTCTTGAATGACTGTTTGGTTGAGAGCAGACTTAGTCCTTACTGAGAGAGAAAACACACATAAATATGAATTATTTTTCCACTTACAGAACTGTGGTGTACTCAAACAACATAATAAATAAATTAATAAATGTGGTAACGTTACCTTAAGAAGGTTTCAGGGTAAATTACTGTTTGGTGGCAAGTAGACCGTCTGTCAGTCAATCTCCCCCCTGACTGAGAGATTCAAACTTCCACGGGAAACATTTGTGCTAAACTGTGAGTAAACACACATAAATATAAATTAATTTTCCACTTACAGAACTGTGGTGTACTCAAACAACATAATAAATTAATTAATAAATGTGGTAACGTTACCTGTAAAAGGTTTCTTGGTAAGAGTGTTTGGTGGCCTGTAACGTTATACAGTCTGTCAGTTAACGTTAGTCCTTACTGAGAGAGAAAACACACATAAATATGAATTATTTCTCCACTTACAGAACTGTGTTGTACTCAAACAACATAATAAATACATTAATAAATGTGGTAACGTTACCTTAAAAAGGTTTCTGTATAACTGACTGTTTGGTGGCGAGAAGACAGTCTGTCAGTTAATCTCTCCCCTGACTGACTGAGAGAGATTCAAACTTGCGCGGGAAACGTTTGCCCTAAACTGTGAGAAAACACATAAATATGAATACTTTTTCCACTTACAGAACTGTGGTATACTTAATGCACATTAACCTGCTCATAAAAATGAGTCTGAGGCAATAGTGCTGTGTCAATATCGCGTTGACTCATCATATACAACTTTACACAAATAACCGTAACCGAATCAGTATTAAAATGAAGAGCCACGACAAACAACACATTTTTAAAATTTAAAAATGTTTTAAAGATGATGAATGAGTTTCCAGTGCTTACCTGTTAATGTTCTTATGTGTCTGTCGTCCTCCTGCGCTGCTCTGTGAAACTGACTCCGACCGTGAGATGTGGGGGGATGGGCGCGTGTCAAAATAAAAGCGCGGGTTTTTTTCGGTGTGTGTGAGGGATTTAGTTATTCAGTATTTGTTCAGTTTAAAAAGTGGTTAATCATTTGCAGTTTTTGAGTTCATATCACAGTTTTTATTAAGTGAAATTAACTTTTTTTCATTAAAATGTAAAATTTAAATTTAAAATTAAACACACTGTCAATGAACAGAAGAAAACTAATACTACTTCAATACCCATGTGTCCAACTAAAGGAAACAAAAATTGACACAATAGTTATTTACGTTACTGACCAGATTTACAGCAGTTGTCTAGAACAACAAATAAAAAAAAATGGCAAGAGGCTGTCTCTTAACATTGTACCTTATCCTTTAAAAGAAATGGTACAAATATGTACCTTTTAATGCTTGGGAACAAATATGTACCTTTTTGACCCTCAAAAAGGTATTTTGAGGGCCTATTTCTGACAGTGTATCTGATCTTCCTTCATTATATTATCATTCTTCCTCTCCTATTCGTTCTGTGACTGTCCTTTTCTTTTAGAGAAACAACACAAAATCATTGACTTTTACATTTAGTTATTTAGCATGCCTCTTACATTTGCAAAGGCACTTACAAATTACCAACATCACAAGCAAATACAGCATGTTTTAGAAACAAGCAAATACAGCATGTTTTAGAAACAATATCGATCGTTTCAATGGTTGTTAAATTCTATAGTTTTTACTTAATCCAATGTGTTTTATATAATTTGGGTAGATCTAGGTAATTGAAAGTTAAAGGGGGTAGTTCACCCAAATATAAAAAAATCCTGTCACTATCTACTCACCCACAAACCCGTATAAGTTTTTTATTCTATTGTACACAAAATAAGTCATTTTGATAAATGATGGTCAGCAAACAGTTGATGGTACCCATTGACTACCTTTATCCTACTATGGAAGTCAATGCGCAGTTATTTATCTTATTGGCTGAGTTTTAGTCTTACGATAATATTAAATGTGAAATGTAATGATCTCTCTGATATTGAAGCTGAGGTTGTGATGCGGTCAGCTGTCACTTTGCGACTCATTCTCACTTGTCACTGTAACCCAAGCACACTAACCAGACAGATGACACATACAGCTATGTGTTAGGGCGCACTCACGCTATCCAAAGCAAACGGCACCCAGGCGCGTTTGACCTCCAAAGCCTGGTTCGTTTGACTAGTGTGTGATTGCTCTGTATCACGCCCTAGCCGGCTTGCAGAAGTGGGCTCGAATGCGGTTCACTTGGGCTCAGGTGTGGAACGCGCAATGTGTTTGCAAATCCCGCCAGGGCGCGATTCAAAAGGAGAGACGTCAATTGCGCGACTACTCACCTTCATCGTAAAAACTTTCTGATGTTCCAGTGTTGAGAGCGCTTTACTTCCTGCTTTGTTCAAAACAATCGCATCCTAATGACGAAAGTGCACCTTGGCTCGGATTGATAAAAGTACAGTGTGAGGCTGCATCTGAAACCGCCTACTTCCATACTATATAGTAGGCAAAAAGCACTAGGCGCACAGCAACTCGAGAGAAACAGCAAGGGTATGTTCAGAATTGTAAGTACTGTACTTTCAAATAATGGAGTAGTCAGGGAGGAAGTTTGTTAAAGTCTGCTTTGTTTAAAGTGGGATATGAGAGTGTCTCATTGTTTTTAAAAACTGGAGTTATCACAGCACATGTTTGTAAAGAGTGACATTTTATTCCAGATCAAAATGGATGTTATTGGTATTTATTTGTGTGCATGTTGGTATGTTAATGTTTAAATTCAAATAAATTATTGTTTTGAAAGGCAGTAAAAGAATGATTATGAGTTCCATCAAGGGCGGTATATCTAGTTTTGGTAATATTATAACTCCGTAGTATTTTTTCCCAACATGATATGGGATGAAACAATACCGCCTACTTTGCAACAGAAGCTATGCCAGAAATGTACACTGAGGTCAGACGTGTGCTTTCCAAACAACTTGCATGTTGTGCAGTTATATTTTCAAACAGGAAGAAAAACCCTGTTTTTCAATTTCATTTTCATCATCATATCGGTTTTACTTAAGGTGTTTGTGACCTTTTTGTATAAGGCTTCGACTTGAATGTAAGCATTTATCTTTTAATTTGTAAACCTGACTAAAGTCTTTTTTTTCATATTTACGTTTTTTTTATCATTCTAGAGAACATTTGGTGAAAAATCACCTTCATATCTTTAATACTGCTAGTCTTGTAATTATCAAAGTTAATCCCCTAATGGTGCATTCACACCAGCCGCAGTAAAGGCAGCAAAAATGTGCTATTTGCGCGTAGTTGAACGCTTGAACATTTTGAGATTACTCCCTTCATTCGCACGTGAATTTCTAGTCATTCGAGACATTCACGCAGAAATTTGCGTCATGGGAGGGGCTTCTGCGACTCCGCTCGCTTCCTGCAATCACAACACTTACTACAGCAAGGTCCTGATTGGTTAACGCGGCACTGAAATCCGCCAAAGTTCAGATTTTTCAACTCGCGCATTTCTGGTGGCAACGCCCAGTTCTGCAGGATGCCTATTCGCGTCTTTGCATTGATGTAACATCACTTGCGCTTACCGCCTCTACTGCGTCTGGTGTGAACCCTGCATTAGAGTTCAATCCCCTTAGAGAGAAATTTAAATGCCGTTTTAGCTGACAAGAAAATACTTTGACTGTCAAAAGTAAATAAACCTGTTTTGCTTTAAATTGACAAAAATGCAATCTATGAACTCTCACCTCTTCAGTAAGGTTTATTTTCACATTTGCACTATAATCTGTTTATCATATAAATGTTAATGTATTAACTAAAATTAACAAACAAAAAGCAATACTTGTTTATCTTTTTTACTGTTATACAACGGTATTATAATACAACATTTGATTTTAATTAGTAAACTATTAGAAAATATTGTAATGAATATTACATCAATAAATGCTGTAGAGTATATTTTACTGTTGACCATTTTATGGATCATTAACTAGATAGTAGTTTATTTTAAAGGCCTGAAGAAAAACACAAATATTTCCTAAAGTGTGATAGGCCTTTTTCTGTTATAGCATCAGACAGAAGCTGCGGAAAATAAATCTGCTAGTCATGTTAAAAATTTGAGTGACAATTTTTTGTTGCCTTTTTATATTTTTCTTATAATAAAATAATAAAAAAGGCCTTAATGTTGGGGCAGATTTCCCCTGTGGCACCTAAAACAGTATTGTATACCATGCCCGTCTAGTATCAAAGTTCCAGTATCGTGACAACACTAATACTGACTGACCCATGTCAAAGATTTGATGAATTTCATTCTCAGAAAATCATGTTTTTGAGAATTTCCAATTTAAAAACAAGCTTGCATTTAATTGTTGAAGTATTATTGAAGGCTTAGTTTTTAATCTGTAATTTACAACAATAATAATCACAAATATTTTACATGTTTTTTTTTGGCTTACGAGTACTTGGACGTTCTAAATCTTAAAATTACACTTTAGGCGGGGTCACATATTTGTCTTTAGGATTATGTTTGCGGTGAAGTTGGTAAGGAATATTTATCAGTAACATGAGAAGGATTCATTTAAATCAGATTAGTAATCAGAGACTAGATGATCACAATAGTGAAAGATTCAGCTGACCAAGCTACTCCACACGTCATGGCTTTGTTACCTCTATGATCTCTGCTCTGTTCTGTAGATCAGGATTATCAGCCTGAAAGGTGGATTTAATGAGCTTTAATTGATTCGTAAGAACAGATCCACCAGACGTGTCAAGCAGATTAAGAGAAGCCGGTCTGAAGCAGCCAGCCATCCTGCTGGCGGTACAGAATTCCCAGCTGTGCCGATGTGGCTTTTGGGAAAGAAATCATGCTTTGGTTTTAGAGTTCCTGCTGAGGGTGTTTGCCTCCTTTATGACGGACAAGGCCTGGTTCTGGGATGTCAGCCATATTGGAACTAAGTGCAGGCTTTTTTCATCAAAACACATTTTAAAGACACAGTAAACTGAGTAACGCAAGCTGGTAGTTTTGGCTGTAACAAAATGTTTTTGTGCTACACCTGGCAATTAACGGCATTGAAGCGTTTAACTTAATTACTATAATTTTTTTCCTTCAGTTTGTTTCACCCTCACAACCAGTTTCAATGTATATTTTTTGTGCAAAAAACTTTAAAACTGTTCTGCTTTTCGAAATGGATAAAATATGTTACTCACAACAGATGTGTTTTTTTCTTACAAAAGACTAAATGGCTTTGATTTAAACCGTGTCTTTTGACTGTCAGCGTGTTTATATATCAGTTGCAGACATTACTGAGGCAAATAACTACTTGACTTTGGTAAAAAGCCATTTTTCTGGGTCATACCTCATGCCTTTCTGTTTGTTTTTCAGGCATGGACTCCTGCTATTGGACCAGGTGGTGATGGACCCTCCCCCTGCGCGAAGACAATAGCTGGGAATGTTGGATTTCGTCCCTCCCACCCTTTGTTTGCCCCCAAACGTATTCAGGATTCTTACAAATACGCACGTTTTCTCTGGCTCACACTAACACAATACGTTGCTCTTGCCCGCTCCAGCCCCCACAAGCTATGGCATGCCCGACTTCATAGGGGCCATGAAGCTTTCCCGGGACCTTTCGTAACCGCTACTGTCGAGGACCCTTGAGAGACACACAATCGGGTTCCTCCTATCTGTCAGATCAGACACAGCTTCCCAGTGTCCGTAGGTTTGGTGGAGCTTGTCGAAAGCTCAGTAGATCATCGAATCATGAAAACACCTGAGGACCACTGGGAGTTTCCATTCAGAGTTGTTTATTAAGACTCCAGATAAGCAAAGTGATTCAAATTTAATCAGCACTAGGTGTCCCTCCTCCTTGGGTGTTTCATCAGTTCACACGCAAAGTGCCTTCATCCAACTGTTGTTAACGCTACAGATATCTACAGATCCATCTCTGCCAAACCTTGGAAATATTTGTTTACACCATCAAACCTCCTGAGGCATTTATTTCTTCTGGAGTTTACAAGTCATATCAAAGGCTCGTTTTTTTTCTTCTGTTTGCATGTTTCCACATGTTGGTGTTAAAGCCCGAAGTACCTACACGCAAGGAATGAGACCACCATAGAGTCGAGTTCCTCGCTCATATCAAACCTAAACTCATTTGGACTGCTTCTCAGACTTAATTGAGTGACAGAATCGAGTAACAGAATCCGTACACCATGTTCACGCTGCAGTCCAAATGGCGCTATCTGATCATGCTCTTGGGCGTCCAGTTGGTGGTCATGGCAATTCTCTCCAGAGAGGGATACCAGAAACGGGTATCGTATTTTTTTCGAATTTTTCGTAAGCCCGATTCTACAGCAGGACATGGGGGCGGTGGGCGGAACCAGACGGATGTCTATGCTAACCTCTCCCTTTTAGGTCCCACTCTGAATAAAGAGGACATGCCCTTCTGCCCTAAAAAGTCCCCTCTGATTGGTGAGTTGATGGTGTGATTCAGGTTGCTGATATCTCTATAGTAGTCTCTATAGTAGTCTCATTTTTAGGAGTCTTACTAGTAAATCCAAATATATATATTAGCCTAGGGGGTAAAGGTATTAGCATATGAAAATTCTGTAAATAACCATAAACGGAAGTAACAGAAACCAAAAGTGACCGTAACAGAAGACGCTGCAAAGCTGATACCACTCAAATGATGAAGAAATGAACATAGCAGTAAATGTAAAGCAAAAATGGTGGATGTAGACCTGCTGCAGATACAACACATCCCCTTGTATTTCTAAAGGTGTGCAAATCTGAAAAAAAAATCACTTAGTTCAACTAACCACTATCAGACAATTAGTTAATAGTTGTGACAGCCCTGTTTACGACTCTCTTTAAACAATCAGGTGGACCAATCCACGTCACTTTTCCTTCCGGGCTCACGCTTGCCGAGGTGGAGAAAAAGAATCCACTTGTGATTCGAGGGGGCCGCTATAGACCTCCAAACTGTGAAGCCCGTCACCGGACCGCCATAATCATTCCCCACAGAAACAGGGAGCACCACCTAAAGTTTCTACTCTACTACCTACATCCCTTCCTTCAGCGTCAACAGCTCAATTATGGCATCTATGTCATTCATCAGGTGGGTCTCTTTCATTTGCATGGATATGACAGAGTCCCTTACTGCTGTGTGCTAAATTCTATTTGGTGACTGTTAATTATAGACCCGACCGTGCCTTCACAGGTTGTACAAAGATGTATTTGTTGCTTGGTTACTCGAATATGAAGCTGTGATATTACTCAACTCAATTGTGCCTCCTGGTTAGACAATGCTTCATTGTAAGCACTTGATCCTGTTATAGGTGTCAGTCTGCATTCAAACCTATACCGCTCGCTCTGAAAGGTCACTCGCAGATCATCAGCTTATCTCTTACTTTATTAAAAAGAGTGGAAATGATCCTTTTGTTTTACAGAGAAATACAGGATTGTCCTAGATTCAACTGGTTTCACCTTGTTATATTCCCTAGATGTATTATTAACAAGGTTAATATCGGTCTTATGTAGGATGGTAGTTGTTCAAAATAAAATTGTTACAGTTGATGCAACTGAATTGCAATAAAATATACATAACTATATTTTCAATGGTGTATTAAGATCTTACGAAATGAACTATATTGTTTTTATTACCTTAGAATGAGCTGTTTTGGTTTCATAGGTAATCTATGTGGTGTTTTTTTGCTTGTTATATAAATACGTTTAAAGAACTTTGTTGTTATTTATTCTTAGCGGAGTTTACCGGAAGTTCTGTGTGGACTACGATAGCCGCTTGTTTATGTTGTTACTGCTGAAACCGTCTATAGTAGCCATAAAATGACAAACTGCTCTACAGAGCGTGTTTTTTCACTACGTTGTCTCGAGTTACATTACTACATGTTTGTTCTGTGGCCACTACTGTAGCTTTTCTATGCGAAAGAGTGCGTATGTCTTCTCAGACCCTCACGTAGCGCAAAGCACTTTTCCATGTCAAAGACCGTTTTATAAATATATACTTTGTCATGGATTTTTGCTTACGCACACTTTACCACTATATCTGTGCGTATGCACATTTTATAAATGAGGCCCTGGGTGTCCTTCTCACTTTAGACTGTGCATGATGCACCTTGGCTGTAGTCGTTACTGTGGGTTCACATCAGCCACGTTTGAGGCGTCAAATTCGCGTCTACCGCTTCTAGTTTGTCGCTTGAACATTTTGAGTTTACTTGCTTCATTTGCACATGAAATTCTAGTTATCGAGACCTTCACGCGGAAATTCGAGTCATGGCTTCTGCGACTCCGCGGCTTTCTGTAATCATGTCACTAATCAGCAAGCTCCTGATTGGTTAACGCGGTGCGTTTTTCCGCTTAAGTTAAGAATTTCTACTCTCGCGTTTCCCGTGGCTACGCTCAATTCGTGCCATTCGCACAAACGAGCGTCAACGCGTCTTCACAATCACTCACGCTTGGCGCCTCTACCGCGACCGGTCTGAACACAGCATTATGGTTTCATCTTTCATCAGATCGCTTTCTGATTGGGTATTGTTTAATTCCAATTGTCATAAGGGGAAACATGCCCATATTTAGCTAAATTATCTTTTGGTGTGTACTGGGCTTTAGATGCAGTTCGCAATCTCACCACTAGATGCTGCTAAAATTTACACAGTGACTTTTAGATTGCACAAATTAAATATGCGTTCATTGGAAATGGGTAAAATTTTGCAAGAACTCTCATATATCGCAAAAAAGGTCATCTGATGTGCGTAAAAGTCACATGATATTTCTTTAAAAATGCAAAATCATACTATAACCTCCCAGAAACACCTTATAAGTTGGTGGGTGTGAAATACGTAAATCTACCCAAATCATGATTTTTAGAAGACTTATCGCGAAAATTATGTTTTATTCACGTAACATTGGTTAATGGAATCGCTGTTATTTTTTTATTTTTTTTGTGCAGATCTGTAATGAAAACCAGGCTGCAGAATATGTATGTTTCAGTGAATCGACTTAAATTCCATGCAAAACATGTCTTGTAAACATTTTTATGTATACAAATATTTAGTACAAAATTAGCATGAACATTATTTATGTTCTAATTTAATATGCTGGTAGATTTAATTGTGATTTTCTTAAAGGTCCCGTTCTTTCTGTGTTTTTGAAGCTTTGATTGTGTTTACAGTGCGCAATATAACATGTTCATGTTTCACGTGTAAAAAAGCACATTATTTTTCACACAATTTTATTTCTCTCTATAGCTCGGTTTGTAATACAATATTTAATCTCAAATCAATCCAGTTACTTATGTAGTTTGTAGCCTTGTAATAAGTGAGATCATGTACGGTCATAAAACCCTGCATCCCTCAGCTTCATGCTGGAGTTCAAATCGCCCATTTTGTTTTGCCGTATCAACCTGCCGACTGTATTATCCTTTAAAGATCTCGCCGTATACAAAGACGTATCACAAAGAAACAGAACGTGGACTTTGAAACACTGGATTATCAGAAGAAAATCATCTCCATGTTTATGTTCGGGACTTTGACATTGCCATCACATGGCAAGAGGGCAAGGATTAGACTATAATCCCCATTAATCTGCTCTCTGATTCCTGACCACCTTATATATTCAGTCTATTTTTATGAGCGCTGCATACACAATAGTGGACTGCACTACTGAGTCTCATTGCTTTTTGTATTGGAATTTATTTATTTGTTACATACACTACACAAAAGCACAAATCTTTATTAATAATTTTTTTTTAAATCGGATCAATGTTTCTTTGCAGGCTGGGAATTACACCTTTAACCGAGCAAAGCTGATGAATGTTGGTTTTCGTGAAGCCATGAGGGAAGAAGACTGGGACTGCCTCTTCTTCCACGATGTGGATCTCATTCCAGAAGACGACCGCAATACTTATGTTTGCGACAGTCATCCTAAACATGCCGCCATTGCCATGGACAAATTTGGCTACAAGTTAGTAATTTACATTTTTAAGCACTTAGCTTATCTCCAATGCATTCAATGTTTGCCTTTGTTTGTTTGGTTGGATATCGCAACCCTGACATTGGTGCAGCAGGCGCCATCCTTAACCACTCCAGCTATAGGAACTCGATATTCATTAGATTTTCTTGCATATATTTGCAAGTTGAAAAGATACAAGAACTTAACATTCATTATTGTTTCCAACTCAGGTTGCCTTACAAGATGTATTTTGGAGGAGTGTCAGCGCTGACCCCCAATCAGTACCTCAAGATGAACGGTTTTCCAAACAACTACTGGGGTTGGGGTGGCGAAGACGACGACATTGGAATCCGGTAAGTGTGTTTGTGTGTCTTTTTGTGCGTATTAGCGCAGAGGGGTTGAGTGTGCGTGCGTTAGGGAGATCCTTTGTTTTGCGTGTATAGATGAGGCTTCTGTGTGGGAGGGGCTTTTCTCTTGTGATGGTGCTGGATGTGTACCAACTATCTGTCTTTGAACAAAAGGTGATGCTCAAAGCTTGATTGTTCGTAGTGTCCACATCTGCCGGTGAGATTAATGTTTGTTTAGAATAATATATTATGGACAGATCTGTGGTGTAGCGCACATGATGGGATTCATAGAGTTGTGGTGCTCATTTGAGCCACAGCTAGGATTTTGTGATATATTCTGTGCCTTAAAGAGTAAACAAAAAATTGTCTTTTGACAGCATAGATAATAATTTATTAAGAAATTTGTTGTCAAAGTTGCAGATTAAGGGGTATCGCGTCTTTTGCGCGCTGAAGTTCGTTGTTTCAAATGTTGTAATGGAAGCCACGCGGTCGCGATGTGCATGCGGTGCGACACAGTCGTTTTTTTCAGGCGCGTATGCACCGCATCAAGTTAAAAACATTTCAACTTTTCAGAATGCTGCAAGTGCGCTGCAGGTCATGTAACAAGAAACTACCCGCCTAGGTTTTAGGCGCGATGTGAGCCTAATAAGTTTAGGCTCCTAATAAAATAAATTTATTAATCTGTGGCTAAATTTATACACCAGCACATTCCTGTAGACATAAAGGTGTGGTTTCCTAGATAGGGATTAGGCTTGTCCTAGACTAAAATAAATGTAAGAGCTGTCCAAAATGAAAACAACTTGCACTGACATATCTTAAAATACATCAGTGCCCTATGTTTTGCTTTAAAATGCACACAAGTAATGTTTTTAGTAAGGCATGTTTGTGAAAACTAGTTATACTTCCTAATTAAACTAAGGCCTAGTCCTGGTTTAAGATAATCCCTGTCTGGGAAACCACCCCTACATTTTTTGTTTATTATTATGTTTATATTTAAACATGTTTTACTATTTAAAAGCTGCACAAACTTTTTTATTTAAGGCTTAGAATATCAAAATCAAATCACTTCTACACGTGAATACCCTAAATGAGTGCCTTATTTAGCTTTATTACACGGCTCTCTGGAACGTTTAATTCTGATTGTTCAGTTGAGACATTTGCAGGTTCGTTCTTTTCAAATAATAACCGCTCCAAAATAATAACGCATAGCCGGACTACTTGCACGAGTAAAATCGCTCCGCGCCAATAAAGATCAATAAAGATTACTGTCTGTTTGGCGCCATCTTGTGACAAACCCTAGACAACCACGACAAGACACAGAGAGCTTACTGAGACTGAACTTGACAAAATAGAGCATGACAGCTACGAAGCCAACACACAAAAAAATACAGAATGGGCATTAAAACTTCTCAAAGACTAGTTAAAGAGAAAAAAATGGAGACAGACAAGTATGAAGAAGATATTAATAAGGATCTTAATAAGGTAAGGATCTTAATAAGGTATTACGATCATTTTATGCATCTGTGCAAAGTTTCGGGGAAGGATAAAAATGTTAATTTAAAACAAATATGCCAATAAAATGTTTCAAATTCATATTCATGTCCAGTTTTTTTTCTTATGTGGCGAGTAGCCGTGTAATAAGCGGGATAATGTAGAGGCAGCCGGTAGTTATTGGGAAATAAGCCCCTTCAGTGTGATACAAGACCCTCCGCTTCGCGTCGGGTCCTGATCACACTGTCGGGGCTTATTTCCCAATAACTACCCGCTGCCTCTACATTATCCCTTACATAATAATTCTAATTAAATAAATATTTCGATTTTAAGCCGATTAATAAAAAAGCCTGAATAATCAAAAACAAAGTAAAATAAATAAATTGCTTGATTAATTGAAAAATAATTGCTTTATTAATAATAAAAATTAAATAAAAGAATACAAAAATGCATAAATAAATTGCCTGATTAATTGAAAATTAATTGCTGATTAATAATAAAAATAAATGAATAAATAAACAAAAATGTATAAATAAATTGCCTGATTAATCGAAAAATAATTGCCTGATTTATAATAAAAATAAATGAATAAATAAACAAAAATTTATAAATAAATTGCCTGATTAATCGAAAAATAATTGCCTGATTAATAAATAAAATAAATGAATAAATAAACAAAAATTTATAAATAAATTGCCTGATTAATCGAAAAATAATTGCCTGATTTATAATAAAAATAAATGAATAAATAAACAAAAATGTATGAATAAATAAACAAAAATGTATAAATAAATTGCCTGATTAATCGAAAAATAGATGCCTGATTAATAATAAAAATAAATGAATAAATAAACAAAAATGTATAAATAAATTGCCCGATTAATTGAAAAATAGATGCCTGATTAATAATAAAAATAAATTAATAAATAAACAAAAATGTATTAATAAATTGCCTAATTATTGAAAAATAGTTGCTTGATTAATAATAAAAATAAATAAATAAATAAACAAATTAATAATATTAATAATAAAAATAAATAAACAAAAATGTATAAATAAATTGCCTGATTAATCGAAAAATAGATGCCTGATTAATAATAAAAATAAATGAATAAAATAAACAAAATTGTATAAATAAATTGCCCGATTAATTGAAAAATAGATGCCTGATTAATAATAAAAATAAATGAATAAATAAACAAAAATGTATAAATAAATTGCCTAATTATTGAAAAATATTTGCTTGATTAATAATAAAAATAAATGAATAAATAAACAAATTAACAATATTAATAATAAAAATAAATAAATAAATAAACAAAAATGTATAAATAAATTGCCCGATTAATTGAAAAATAGATGCCTGATTAATAATAAAAATAAATGAATAAATAAACAAAAATGTATAAATAAATTGCCTAATTAATCAAAAAATAGTTGCTTGATTAATAATAAAAATAAATGAATAAATAAACAAATTAATAATATTAATAAAAAAATAAATTAATAAATAAAAACCTGTATAAATAAACAATAATTGCCTGATTAATCAATTATGAAAATAATCGTTAGTTGCAGCCCTACATTCCTGCATGTTTGCCTTGCTCTCCTCCTCCTGTGGCCTTATGTGAAAGCAGGTTGTTACCGGCTGCGCACTTTAGAGTCCCAGCAGATGTCATCTGGGTGATGTCCGCATGCTATATCATGAATACCGAGTACTGCTTTGTGTGTGCTTTGTTAACAGGAAGGTACGCACATTTGGATGCAGGGACTGTCCCGCTTGTCTTCAACAATGTCTAACTATTCTCTCTTCTCCCATTCTCCTCTTCTTTCCCAGCGTGTCTCTTGGAGGAATGCTGATCAGTCGTCCATCTGTAAAAGTGGGCCGATATAAGATGATCAAACACAAACATGACAAAGGCAATGAAGTGAATCCAAAAAGGTACTGTACTTGTTCTGTAATCCCACTTGCGTCGGTCAGAAATCTGCCTATTAAGCTTAAACGTGTACTATTAACCTTTTAATAAAATGATGCCATCACCTAGTACTTCCCTTGTAAGATTTTTACAACAAAGCTATTTGCTTTCACGCAGGTTTAACATGTTGGCAAAGACCCGCCATACATGGAAACAGGACGGCATGAATACGGTGGAGTACGAGATCGTGTCTCGGGACTATCAACCGCTTTACACCAACATTACCGTCAACATCGGCACGGAGGCGGGCCTGCATCCGCAAAATAAATCTGCATCCTAGTATCCCAGAGACTTGAAAGAAACTGCCTAAAAAACGCTTTCCTCGCTTGCACGCGGCCAGTGAATCAAACAGGATCTCATGCCTTTAACCGCACCAGACTTTCCTCGTAACGGTGGTGCCACAGCTTCGGTCTCATGATTGTCCTCTCTCTCTCCCTTTCTCCAAAGTTTGACATTTTTCTCTCACTGGTTCACTTTATTAGTCAGGACCCTGTCAACCGGACGGATGCGTTCCTGACGGACAGACTTTTCATATATCCTCCATGCCCGAGGGCGTCTTTATAAACCTCTGTTGCCTTAGAATCAAGCTGCACTCTCTTTTACATTTGTTTCATGATGACTGAAGCGTCGGGTCGGCCAAGTCCTACACCTGGAGATGGGTAAAATCGCTTTCTGACACGTGTCGGAAATGAAGCGGGCCAACGTACAGCATACGCAACATTGTTTGCCGCACTACTCTGTGAGTCTGGTGCGTTTTCTGTTTGGTAAATTAGTATCTTTGATTATGTACTGTAATGTTAGCCGGGTGGGCGGAGCGATATTTTGAGTGACTCGATCAAATCTGGTCTCTTTCTTCGTAATAACCACTTTCATACGCTATTATCTTTCCAAATTGCCTTTGGTTCTCTTAGTTTATCATTGGCTTTATAATTATTCACGACATTGTATTTTATCTGCATGAGTTTTCTTTTTGTTTAATGATTTACTGGATTTTGTTGTGTTTTTTTGCTCTGTTAGAGATAGGCATGATGAATGTATCCATTACTCAGTTTGATAGGATGCAAAGTCAATGAAAAACGCATTGTGTGTGTGTGTGTGTGTGTCAGAAACCGTTTAGTTGGTTTTATAACAATCGCAAACTTCAAGAGCTTGGAAAGGTTATAGATCCAGAACACTCCAAATATGCCAGCTTAAAGGGGTGGGTAGTTCACCCTAAAATAAAAATTTTATTCATCAAGTTGTTTCAAACCTATATATGATTTTGTAAGCAAGCAGAAAACGAGCACATTGACTTTCATAATAGTAAAAGCAAATTGTATGGAAATCAATGGTGCTCAGACACTTTGGTTACACACATTGCCCAAAATATGTATACAAATGTCAGCCAAGTCTCACGAAATTTCGTTATATAGTCACGTATTTTTTTTATTTTTTTTTTCGTGCTATTATCACGAAATTTCGTGTTTTTTCGTGATCGTATAATGAATTCCTGTTTTCGTGTGATTATCACGCATTGGTTACTCGACTGTTTTGTCCTATTTTCTTACCATTGTCGCTTCGGTTTAGGGTTAGATTTACATAAAATGACATCCCTAACCAAACCCAACTCTAACCCTAACGCCAGGTGACATATAAAAAAATAAATCAGAAAAAATAGATCAATATATATAAAGTGACATTCTAATGCAAGCACCAAATCTAACCCTAAACCGAAGCGACAATGGTTTAAAAATAGGACAAAACAGTCGAGTAACCAATACGTGATAATCACACGAAAACGGGAATTCGTTATACGATCACGAAAAACAGGAAATTTCGTGATAATAACACGAAAAAAGAATAAAAAAAATACGTGACTATCACGAAACTTTGTGAGACTGGGTAGACAAATGTATACAGGACTGTAACAACTTTAGGGTGAGTAAATGAAGACCGAATATTTATTTTTGGGTGAACTATCTCTTTAAGTTTAGTCGAGTCTGTGTTTGACGAGATTTACGTTTTCAGTAAAATTTGCCGGCAAATCAAAAGTTTGCTATTGGTGCAAAAATAAGTGGATTTTGAAACATTTAAATTAAATTAAATTTCCAGTAATGGGTGAATCTCATAAAACACATTCGAGAACACATTCATGTCATATTTCACCCTAAAATCTAAAACAATTTATGCAAAGTACTGAACAGTAATAAAAAAATAAAGCCTATTTGAGGGCTTGAAAGAAATTTTTACTTTAATATATAAAAAAACTGTGATAACGAGGATCTACGTTAACACACTAAGATTTCAGGACATAATACAGTAGTGAGAAATTCATGGGCCAAACGTTCTTTCAGTTCGGCTTTATTCTTTATGCTAAAAGTATTTATTTCAATTTTTTTTTAGTTTCACATCACTAACTTGACACACAGATACATTACATTTAGATTCAAATAAAATCTCAATATCCGTTTTGATACGACTTTCACTAGCCCTTATGTTTGACATGCCTTGTTCCCTCATCTCACTTCCCTTCTTCTAAATGTCTTTGTTTCGCTCGATCCATCGACGTTTTGAATCCTGTGATGGTCTTATATTCAGATCCGTAGATGCTTGACACCTCGGTGCATGCGTGTCGGGTGGATGAATGAGTTAATGTGTGTGTATATATTAAGTGGCTGTGTGATTTTTGTGAGATGTCTATCATATATTGGTTGCATTACTTGTGCACCATTTGAACGGTTGGATGTTGTAAAGGCAGAGATACCAAAAAAGTGTCGTTTTATAGAATGCACGTTTATTTTTGCTTAACATTTAATAGTCTGTTTTTTGTTAAGGGTCAGGTTAATTGAATCTGTCCTGTTTATCAGTTTGTTTTGGGGGATGGATGTCATACACAATTGAGTTATTTAGGATGTAATGCGTGTTTCTAAGACTCATATTCTTTTTTTTTTATCACATATGACATTAAAAACCTATATTTGATAATTATTCAGATCACCCTTATAAATTGTTAGAAGGTACTTTAGAATAAACTGAATTGCTCAATAAAGATGTAATTTTGAACGGTCACAGGCTGCACACTACTCAGGTGGGGTGATGGATCAGATGAGTCTAATTGTGCCTTAATGGGCTTCTGTAATCTAGATAGTTTTTCATGGCAGTGCTCTGATCCAGGGGCAGTTGCTTTTGTTGTTCACAATGTCTGCACACAGTGGCCTTACAATGATTTAATAAAACAATGTTAATGTATGACGTGTTGGATTTCGTGACTTTTTACTTTACTTTTTACCCTGGGTCTCCATTTCACACCGTTGACACACAACTTGGGTTAGTTATAAATCATGTGAGGTCAGATTTCAGACTGAACATTTGTTAAAGTTTGAGTTTAATAGGACACTGCATGTCATACAATGGCTTAACTGCTTATCCATCTTGACCAACATTGCCTTTTAACTTTGCTCTGGTTCTCCTATCTGCAGCGTTTCATTTGACTTAAAAGGTATAGTTTACCCAAAAATTTTTTACAAACCTGTGCACACTGCAAAAATGACTTTCTTACCTAGTATTTTTGTTTTGTTTTCAGTACAAATAACTACAAATTCTTAAATCAAGATGCATTTTCTTGATGAGCAAAATTAAACATTTGCATAAAAACGTTTTCCTGATGAATTTATATGTTAACACTGGCACTTACCCAGTTTATAAAAAAAAGTATCCAAAACGTTATTTACTAATTTTAAACTCTGTGTATGTTTTGATAATCGTTATATTTAAGAGTTTATAAGCGAAGAAAAAATATATAGATAGGATGAAACAGGTTTTTTCCCCCGTTTTGGTTGTTTATTGTTTGTTTGTTTGAAAGCAGAGGGTCTGTTCTTTCATTTGAAATATTTGTATGTTTATATATTTTTTGAAGAAAATTTTCCTGGCAGGCATTTTGTGAAACTTTTGTGAAAATCACAAAAAATGCTGGCGGGCAACTTTACAAAAATCGGCTGGCGGGCAATGAGTTAAGTGAATTTGTGCTTAAAACGAGCAAAAAATCTGCCAATTGGGGTAAGCAAAAATCGTGAACATTTTTCTTAAACACTAAATTCAAGAAAAATTCAAGAAAAATTTGTTTACCCCATTGGCAGATTTTTTTATGCTTGTTTTATGTACAAAATCACTTAAATTTGATCTTTTTGGTCTAACAACTAGACTTATTTTCTTGGGTCGTTTTGCTAATCAAGAAAAAGCATCTTAATTTAAGAATTTTTACTGAAAACAAGACAAAAATACTAAGAACATTTTTTTTCGAAAATCATGTTTTGCAGTGTATTTGGTGTTTGAGAAAAAAAGTTAACTTACTTCAATATTTTTTTTCTTACCCCATTTTTAAGCACACATTCACTTATGCAATTAGCTTTTTGCTAAAAAAAAAATTTTTAAAGAAAAATACCCATAATTAAGAGTTTATAAACGAAGAAAAAAATATAGATAGGATGAAACAGTTTTTCCCGTTTTGTTTGTAATAATAATAATAATAATAATAATTTTTATTTATAGTGCACTTTATACATGAAGGACATGTCTCAAAGTGCTACAGGTACACAGGTAAAAACAATACATCATAAAAACAATTAAGAGGCGCATAAGAACAAGATTATATTAAGAAAATGCAATAGAAAATAAATAGGTCTTTAATTTATTTTGTTTGTGTGTGTTTGAAAGCAGAGGGTCTGTTCTTTTATTTGATATATTTGTATGTTCATATATTTTTAGAAGAAACACTTGTGAAAATCACAAAAAAAACAGCTGGCAGGCAACTTTTCAAAAAATGGCTGGCAGGGAATGAGTTAAGTGAATTTGTGCTTAAAACAAGCAAAAAATCTGCCAATGTGGTAAGAAAAGGTTTTTTATTTTTATTGTATTTACACTGCAACAAATGATTTTCAAGAAAACAATTCTTAGTTTTTTTTGTCTTGTTTTCAGTAAAAATAGCTAAAAATTATTTAATTAAGATGCTTTTTCTTGATGAGCAAAACGACCCAAAAAATAAGTCTAGTTTTTAGACCAAAAATATCAAATTTAAGTGATTTTGTGAATAAAACAAGCAAAAAAATCTGCCAATGAGGTAAGCAAAAAAATCTTGAAAACTTTTCTTAGTAAAAACACTAAATTCAAGAAAAATTCCAGTAAAATTAGCTTTTTTGCTTGGTTTATGCATAAAATCACAAATTTGATATCTTTGGTCTAAAAAATTTACTTATTTTCTTGGGTCATTTTGCTAATCAAGAAAAAGCATCTTAATTTAAGAATTTTTAGATATTTTTACTGAAAACAAGACAAAAATACTAAGAATCTTTATTCTTGAAAATCTTTTTTTGCAGTGTAGTGTTTGAGAAAAAAAGTTAACTTATTTCAATATTTTTTTTCTTACCCCATTTTTAAGCACACATTCACTTATGCAATTAGCTTTTTGCTAAAAAAATATAGATAGGATGAAACGTTTTTTCCTGTTTTTGTTTGTTTGTTTGAAAGCAGAGGGTCTGTTCTTTTATTTGATATATTTGTATGTTTATACATTTTTAGAAGAAACACTTTTCAAAAAATGGCTGGCAGGGAATGAGTTAAGTGAATTTGTGCTTAAAACCAGCAAAAAATCTGCCAATGAGGTAAGAAAATGTTTTTTATTTTTGTTGTATTTACACTGCAACAAATGATTTTCAAGAAAACAATTCTTAGTATTTTTGTCTTGTTTTCAGTAAAAATATCTAAAAATTATTGAATTAAGATGCTTTATCTTGATGAGCAAAACGACCCAAAAAATAAGTCACCAAAAACCAAAAATATCAAATTTAAGTGATTTTGTGAATAAAACAAGCAAAAAAAATCTGCCAATGAGGTAAGCAAAAAAATTTTGAACATTTTTCTTAGATGCTAAATTCAAGAAAAATTCCAGTAAAATTAGCTTTTTTGCCTAAAAACTACTTATTTTCTTGGGTCGTTTTGCTAATCACGAAAAAGCATCTTAATTTAAGAATTTTTAGATATTTTTACTGAAAACAAGACAAGAATACTAAGAATCTTTTTTCTTGAAAATAATTTTTTGCAGTGTAGTGTTTGAGAAAAAAGTTAACTTATTTCAATATTTATTTTCTTACCCCATTTTTAAGCACACATTCACTTAAATAATTTTTTTGTCTAAAATCTAGACTAATTTTCTTAGGTCATTTTGCTTATTTTTTTATTCTTAATTTAAATATTTGTAGATATTTGTACTAAAAATAATACAAAAATACCAAGCAAGTCATTTTTTGCCGTCTGTCATTTCTTTGTTCTTCTGAACACAATTACAGCTGACTCCAGGCCGAATCCACGCCAAAGTCAGCAGCTCCCGTGCGGATCAGGTGCAGATCCGACCCGGAGTTGTCTGCAGTCTCGTAAAGGATAACATTTTGAGCAATGTTTGTAACCAAACCGAAATGTATACAGGTTTGCAACAACACGAGGGTAAGTAAATGACAGAATTTTTATATTGGGGTAATGTATCCCTTTATCATGTTATTCATTTCAAACTTTCTCCTTTAAAATACAAGCATCTGAACAGCTTTGTAGCACATAGGGACACGGAGACATATGTGCAAAGAAACTTTAATCTTTATTACTCGTTAAACATGACTTTTATTAACCAATAAATACGAAAGAGGAAACCGCATGCAACCGACAGATCTCTGCTGCCATCTTGCACATCACAAGATGTTAAGGCATTAAAAATTTCCTGACATTTCTGCTGTACCTGTTGTAACACTGTGATCACAATTAACCGGCCAACGTTACTACTACACTAAAGCATGAGTTTAAAAAAAGTCAAATAATAGGCTCATCTATTCGTACCAGCAGAAAGACGTTCTTGCATATGGCTTGATTTGTTTACTTCTTCCCAACATTGCTGTAAATCACACCGGTCAAGTACCTCAGTTAGTGCACTATAAATCTCACGAAACAGGTCAACGGTGATCTACAGATCCTCAACCGGGATTGGACGATCCCCTTATTTCCCCTTTGCGCAAATCTTAGTTGTCGGGGTCAGTGTTGTTTGACACTACACACTACAGCCCTAGTACCAGAAAGATCCACTTACAAAAGCATTTCACCGCAAGTACAAATCATATCAAATGTACTGTATAATTCATCAACATACATTTAAAAAAAATTGTATTTTAAGTGTCCCTTTCGTACAATGTATTTGTTACAGTACATTGGCTAGATATACCTAATGAGACCGGGACAATCGGATGGGATTCACAACACAGTGGATTAAGGTATCAAAAAAGTACAGTCACTCAGGAAGTATGTAATCCTGTTCAACCCAGAGATTGCATATGTTGTCTTCTCTTCCGTACACGGGCAACGCTTTCATATATCCCTTCTGGCCTTCTTCTTCTTGACTTGTTTTGGAGACTCAAAGCTCTCTTCTGGCTTTTCTAGGGGATAAAAAAAGCATTTTGAAAGCTTGACGTGAGGCCTATTTACAGTTTGCATTTAGAGTTAATCTACAAAACCATTCAGCTGGATTTAAAGTTGTGCATAGTCTTGCTCACTGTAAATATTTTAATTAAGTTTAAACAATTAACTATGTGGTTAAACAGGGAGGGTCAGTAAATCCCAGCCCTGTACTTCTATTTACAACTAGCTTTACCGCAAACCTTTGTCATTATTGAAAGTAAACGGAAACAATAGATCATGTTTACACAGCTAAGCATTCATAGCACAACTCCTATTGTGAATAACATTAGATGTTTAATTACCATCGACCATAATACTGGTTCGTTAGCTCTTTTACTGGGAGGTTTAACCTACTTTGTGTTGGTACAGGTGCAGGTTTGTCGGTTGATTCAGGTCCACCTATTTTCTGCTGTGTTTGTACTGGAACTGATGGTACGGCATGTGCCGGGACCTCCACACGGGTCTGTGGGTGAGAGTTGGACAAAACTACATGACCTGCAGTCCGAGCGCACTTTTGTTTTTGTTTTAATAGAAAGAAGTCTCACCCCTGCCGTGGCAGCCAATGGGTTTCCTGCTGTGCTCTGTGTCTGCGGTCCCGCGCTCAGATCTCTCTCTGCCTTCACTTGGGTCGGAATCTGAAAGAGATATTAAAGGGGACATTTAACAAGACTTGTAAAATAAATCTTTGGTTTCCACAGAGTACCATATAGATAATTTATTATAGCATGTTAAAATTGCCACTTTGTAAGTGTGAACAAAAGTTTGCGTTTTTGGGTGTGTCCCTTAAAATGCAAATGAGCCACAAACGCTGATCGGAACAATGGTGTTTTTTTTTATTGAAACTCCATTGTGCTGTCAAATTTTTTTTCTCTCTCTCTCTCTGCACTAAATGGCAGTGCCGTGGTTGTATAGTGCAGATTAAAGGAATATTCCATTTTCTTAAAAGAAAAATCCAGATAATTTACCACCATGTCATCCAAAATGTTGATGTCTTTCTTTGTTCAGTGGAGAAGAAATTATGTTTTTTGAGGAAAACATTGCAGGATTTTTCTCATTTTAATAGACTTTAATAGAGCCCAAAAATTAACACTTAACTCAACACGTAACAGTTTTTTTAACGGAGTTTCAAAGGACTCTAAACGATCCCAAACGAGGCATAAGGGTCTTATCTAGCAAAACGATTGTCATTTTTGACAAGAAAAATAACAAATATACACTTTTAAACCACAACTTCTCGTCCAGATCCGGTCCTAATACACCAGCTGACCCCACGCAATACGTCATCACGTCAAGAGGTCACAGAGGACGAACGCGAAACTCCACCCCAGTGTTTACAAGTGTGTTGAAAGAGGACCGTTCCTACGTTGTTGTATGTCAACTGATACAAATTATTGTCTTTGTGTCAGTTTATTGTTTACAATGGTCCGCAAATGTGCGTTTTATATATGTAACACGTGACCTCCCTACGTAACTACGCATTTACGTTAGGTCGCGCTGGACCGGATTTAGAAGAGAAGTTGTGCTTTAAAAGTGTATATTTGTTATTTTTATTGTCAAAAATGACAATCGTTTTGCTAGATAAGACCCTTATGCCTCATTTGGGATCGTTTATATTCCTTTGAAACTCCATTGAAAAAACTGTTACGTGTTGAGTTAAGTGTTAATTCTTGGTGTCTATTAAAGTCCATTAAAATTCGAAAAATCCTGCAATGTTTTCCTCAAAAAACATAATTTCTTCTTGACTGAACAAAGAAAGACATCAACATTTTGGATGACATGGTGGTGAGTAAATTATCTGGATTTTTCTTTTAAGAAAATGGAATATTCCTTTAAGGGGCGGTATATCCCCTTCTGACATCACAAGGGGAGCCAAATTTCAATGACCTATTTTTTCACATGCTTGCAGAGAATGGTTTACCAAAACTAAGTTACTGGGTTGTTCTTTTTCACGTTTTCTAGGCTGATAGAAGCACTGTGGTTGATTACCAAAAAAATCATTTTGACTTGTTTGCTGAAATTCACTTCCAACAGAAATAAACTGGGCTATTGTTTGGAAGGGTTTGAAGACGATATGTGAAGCTCATATTTTTAAATGAATTATTCAGTAAAACCCATCTGTAATTTGATCCGTTGTCTAAATTGTCTTCTTGAATTGTTTTTCTAGGTAGATGAATGTCGGGTCCTGTGTTACCAATGTAATTCCTAAAAGAGATGTGTGTGTCAAAATGAAAATTTGCTATTTCATTTTTTTATTCACCCTCTCAGGCTATATAATATAAAGGTGACATTGTTTCTTCAGTGAAACAGTAAAGAAGATTTTTAGCTGAAACCCTTGGCGATTCATACAATGCAAGTCCATGGCTGCCATGATTTTAAGGCTTTGTCCACACGAAGCCGGTGCATTCCCCTTTCCGATCATTTTTTTCCTTGTTCTAAAAAAATAATCCGTAAACACGGCGTCGTCTCAAGAAATATCTGCGCACACACGAAACCACTGAAACCGACTGAAAGCGGTGTAGTATATATGCCAGACCAGTATGGGAGGCTGTAATTCTGCCACAGATATACACTATACACGGAGAAGACGACTTTGAGCATGCGCATAACCTTGCGCGCTGTATACGAACCAATAAGAGGAAGAGTGGAGTCTTTCTCCTGGTTGTCTTCCACGGTGGATCTAAGAGCATGTGGCGTATGGTGTTGTCCATTATCGCTTGTTGCTCACCACAATTGAATAGAAGCAATAGATTTTGCTGTAATAAAGCTAGTAGGCTTAGTAGCTTCTGTAGCACGAACACAATTATGTAGTCCGTCATTATTGTTGTTGCTGTTACGTGTGACGCTTCCGATACGTGATGTGATGACGTTTTCGCTTCACAAAATATACGGATTGGCTGTACACACGAAACCGCAAGGGTGTCGATTTCTGATTTATCCACTTTAGGACCTGGTTTCAAAAAATAGCGGTTTCAGTCTCCCAAAACGACGGATCCGTGTAGACGAAACGCCAATACGATAAAAAATGTATACGTATACAGTGATACGCGTCTCTGTGTGGACAGCCCCTAAGAGTCAATAAAGCAGATACAGGCAACACAATAATAATCCCCTCAGCTCCGGATTAAATATTGAAGTCTTTAAAATGAAACAATCGATCTGTGCAGGAAACTAAACATTTTTAGAACCATTTGATTGAGGCCATAGATTATTGGTAGTATTGTAAGGCCCTGTCCCAAATGTCACCCTAAACACTGCGGTCTTAATACAAATGTGCACTTTTTTGACGTAACGTAACAAGTGTACACTCAGGAAAAGTGTGCATTAAGGTGCAAAAGGGTGCGCCCATGAGCAAACCTAAAAATGACAGAAGGTACACCCTACGTCTTGTGGACTTAAAGGTAATGTTCTTTCTAATCCCATTTTTTAAACCCTAGTTAGTGTGTAATGTTGCAATAATAGCATAAATAATACTTGTAAAATGATAAAGTTCAAAGTTCACTGCCAGGCAATATATTTTCTTTAGCATAATTCGTCTTTCAAAGCCTACAGCGAATGGCCGGTTTGGACTACAGCCCTCTACTTCCTGCTTTAATGATGTCAGTAGAACAGTTTTTTGACTAAACTCCGCCCACAGGAATACATCAGTCGCCAGCTAAGCTAACGGCAAGCTAAGCTGCTATCGAATCACAACACACTAAACAAACTACACAATCAGAACTCGTTACGTATTTCTGAAGGAGGGACTTCATAGAACAAGGATCAGCCCGTTTTAAGGACAGTGAAAAAAACGGTATACAGATAAGTAAATTGTGTGAAAATACCACATTTTTTACACGTGAAACATGAACACATGTTATATTGCGCACTGTAAACACAATCAAAGCTTCAGAAACATAGAAAGAACGGGAGCTTTAAAGTTGGGGCGTACATCGCGACTGTAATGTCACAGTCGGTGTTATGTTGAGATTGGCATTTTTTCCAGCCGTCTTTTGCATGCAAAAAGTTACATAAGGTGGAGGAAACAATAGTGTTTGAAGCTCAGGATATGTCATTATCGTGTACAGAACGCTTATTATTCATCTACACCTAGGTAAATACAGTTTTACATTCTACGGCACCTTTAAAGGTCCACTGTGTGTAGATTGTTAGCAGCATCTAGTCTAAACGGCTCCGTCCACAGCTCACTGCTCTTAAAAACGCATAGAGAAGCTACGGTGGCCGCCATAGGACAAACATCGACATCGTCTGAGACAACGTAGTGAAAAAAAAACGCGCTCTACGAAACAATTTGTCTGTTTAGGGCTTCTGTAAAAACGAAATGGCGACTGAAATGTAAGGAGACCAACAGTGTATGTAGATAAAACTGACTCATTCTTAGGTAATAAAAACAATAGCGTTCATTATGTAAGGTCTTTATACACCACTGATAATATAGTTATGTAGATAATATTTCATTTCTGTTTAGAGATCCTTCTAAAGTTACAAAATGCACCTTTTTACGGACATTGTAAGTCCACCAGACCGCATATATGGTACGGCTGATGTCAGGTTTAATTGTTGGTCAGACATATGTTGTTAAATTGTGATTTTTGCATGTGATTTAACACATTTCTGTACTTCCCCACTCAAGTAGATAGGATGTGATTGAAATAACTGCTCGGAGGCCTTGCAAACATGGGCGCCTATCGGAGTGACATTGCTAAAACAATGTCACCTACTCCCTGAATGGCCTGACGGTGAATTAATTACCAGAAAATGTTTATCACTCTGAAAACAAACGCTTAAAGGAACAGTATGTAGGATTGTGGCCAACACTGGTACTGCAATCACAAAAACTTGTGGCTAAAACTGGTACTGCAATCACACAGCTGGTGGCCAATACACAAAATGACAACATAAACATCAGTTGAGGGCTGCAACTCCACTTTTAAAATGACAATATCCTGGCCAGACCACTGTTGTGAGTGATATAAGTATTTGAAATGAAAATGATTTCTTAATGTCTAGTGACATATCAGGGCCATTTTATGATTAATTGATATAAATTTCTTACATACTGTTCCTTTAAAATTCCATGATCTGTGGGAACCCTGATAGACAGACTCAAGGTCAGCCCTGTTTACTTCCACTCTAAATGCCTTACTGTAACTGCACCTGTTTTGCTATAAAAATCAAGAGATGAGTCTGAAGTCTTTTCACCTGAGCAGATGGTCCAGCATCATCAGCCTTCTTCTTTTTCTTCTTCTTTTTAGCTTTACCACTGCCAGGTGGAGCAGCTTCATCTTTCTCCTTCTCCACTTCAGACACCTGCACAGAGGTACATTGCTTTCATAGCAAGTCTACTCCATCAAAACAGCACCTAACCGAACAAAGGCCAAGGATTTGATGCCAGAGAAAAAACATACTGATCAAATCTGCACTGTAAGACGCTTTGGATAACGTGTAAGGTAAATTCAAAGCAATGTAACATTGAGAAGCTCGAATGCAATAAACACCTCACACAAGATCCCATTCCCACATGTCTTTTGTTAAATGAGACCACTAGAGAATCTTACCCGTGGCACTTCTGGGATTGGCTGCTCAAGAGGTGCTGCGCTCACTGGCTGTTGCGCCACATAATTCCCCCACTCCTCCGATGGAGCGCTCCAATCGCACGACGGATCGGCAGATGCGCTGTCTTGGGAACATAACACGACAGCAACTTTTATTAGGTACGTCTTTACTGAGCAAGCGTGGATAAGAATAGATAAAAATTCGTACTTAGTCCAGACCACTCATCATCCACCTTCACAGGGGGCGGCTGAGGAGCCCAGCTCAGGTCAGGGACTGCAAATGTACAAGACAAAATGATCTATGTTTACAAGATTTTACATTGTGGTAACATATTTTCAAGTAACCCATTATATTTCATAGTACCATAGATTAACAGGTTCTGGATGAATGGTTCAATAAAAATGATTTATTATTTATACTAAAAATGGTTCTTACGAATGTATGAAAGAAATGTTAAGGACATTTGACCTAATAGTTCTTTGAGGAACCAAAAATGGTTCTTCATTGTCAGGTGAACATTCTGAATGGTAATACACCAATAAGCCATAAAATCATGACCACCTGCCTAATATTGCGTAGGTCCCCTTTTGCCACCAAAACAGGCATGGACTCCACTAGACCTTTCTATCAGAACCAGCATTTACTTTTTCTGCAATTTCAGTTACAGTAACTTTTTTACAAATTTTCTGCTACACTAACCCATATCGTTCAACCTTCATGTCCCACGTGCATCAATGAGCCGCCCATGACCCTGTCCAAGGAAGGAAAAGCGGTGAACCAGCGACAAGGTCATGGGCAGCCAAGGCTCATTGATGCACGTGGGGAGCAACGGCTGGCCCGTGTGGTCGATCCAACGGATGACCTACTGTAGCGGAAATTGCTGAAATGCTGGTTCTGATAGAAAGGTCTAGTGGAGTCCATGCCTTGACGCGTCAGGGCTGTTTTGTTGGCAAAAGGGGGACCTACACAATATTAGGCAGGTGGCCACAATGTTAAAGGAAAACACCACTGTTTTTTACTATTTTACTATGTTCTTACCTCAACTTAGATGAATTAATACATACCTATTTTTTTTCAATGTGTGCACTTAATCTTTGTACAGCGCTTTGTGAATGTGTTAGCATTTAGCCTAGCCCCATTCATTCCTTAGGATCCAAACAGGGATGAATTAAGAAGCCACCAAACACTTCCATGTTTTCCCTATTTAAAGACTGTTACATGAGTTAGTATGGTGACACAAAATAAAATGTGGCGATTTTTTAACAGGATAAAAATGAGAACTATATTGGATGGTGGAAGAGCACTTAGTTTGCGGCACTTCGACCACATCACCACTCCTGACTCCCCCTCTCGCTCAAACTTCTGTCAATATTACTGTGCCCGAGGTCAAAGTGCTGCAAACTAAGTGCTGTTCTGCCATACAATATAGTTCTCATTTTTTATCAGCTTTAAAAATTGCCACGTTTTATTTTGTGCCACCATACTAACTCGTGTAACTACTCATGTAACAGTCTTTAAATAGGGAAAACATGGAAGTGTTTGGTGGCTTCTAAATTAATCCCTGTTTGGATCCTTAGGAATAAATGTGGCTAGGCTAAATGCTAACACATTCACGACGCGCTGTACAAAGATTAAGTGCACTCACTGAATAAAGATACGTGTGTATTAATTTGTCTAAACTGATTTAAGAACATAGTAAAATATTGAAAACCAGTGGTGTTTTCCTTTAAGGCTGATCGGTGTACATAAGAGAAAGGAAACAGCTGTTGTTGGCTGACAATGGCTTTACTTCCACCGAGACTATGAGCTCACATTTCATAAATAATACCAACCGCCACTTATTCCACTGAATGAGACTGGAATTTGAGATCCATCAACAATGGTCCATGAGCCTAAAGTGAGAAAACTGAGATATTTTAACAAGAACTACAAACAGAAGAAATAATCACAGACATTTTCTAGTCATTCACCACAGGAAATTCAAGAACGTAACGGTTTAGCTACTACAAACTCATTTCCAGTACCTTCCATATCCTGAGGCCAGACGGAAGGTTCAGCAGTCCTGCTGGTCCAGCTCTCTGCCTGAACACTGGATATCTGAGGTGGAAGCTTTAGGCTGAGGTCACTCCAGCCAGAACCATTAACAGACAGCACTTCTTCCCAACATGGAGTCACTTGAGGATCACAGGAAAGAAAATGCTGATTCAAAATGTATTTTGACAACCATATTTACATTGATATAATTGCTTATGCACTGATTTAAAGCAATGTATTAATAACAGTTATTGCTATTAATCAAACCAATGACTCATTACCTTGTGGAACGACAGTGTCTCGTACGTAATTTGCTTCAACTCTAGGTGGTTTCTCTATAAAGTGAGAGAATTAAAGTAGCACTTTATTATAAGCAATTATTGTATACTTATATACGCGTATACCTATATTTATACACACATTTACATATATACATGTAGGTAGCACGTTATTTATTTATTTATTTATTTATATATATATATATATATATATATATATATATATATATATATATATATATATATATATATATATATATATATATATATATATATATATATATATATATATTTATTTATTTATTTATTTATTTATTTATTTATTTATATATATATTTATATATATATATATAATCCCACACCTTAGTTAACTTCAAATTCAAGGACTAAATGTGGGGACAAGGTAACATTGTGTTACCTTTTTGGATACATTGTTACAGTTCCCTTTCAAGGGAACTGGCGCTGCGTCACTGTGGTGACACTTTAGGGGACGCCTACAGGGGTAAGTGTGTCTGAATGTGTATATCAAATTCAACCAATGGTGAGGCTTAACGACAAAGACAGGATGATGTGGGAGCCAGGTAGTATACCGCTATCTGAAATATTACCAAAGATGGCATTACAGGGACGCAGGAAGTATGGCAAGGGAGACGCAGCATCTCGTTCCCTTCTCAGGGAACAACAGTTACATACGTAACCAGAGACGTTTTCATGTGTCAAACACAACTATGCAAAAAAGCATTTTGGTATGAATCCACATTCACATAAAGAAGATTCAAGCATTTAAACGAACTGTTTAGCACGTGTGCTTAAAAGTCTAGAATTTTTATGATCTTATCCTACACTACACAGGTAATAATAAGGATTTTTTTCCCAGAAAACGTCTTGCATAAAAAGGTCTATTTTCAAAAACTTCCCAGGGCCTTGGATTTTTTCTCCCAGATTCAGAAACTTTCAAGGACCCGTGGGAACCCTGTAAATAAATAAATAAATAAACAAATTATATATATATATATATATATATATATATATATATATATATATATATATATATTATATATATATATATATATATATATATATATATATATATATATATATATATATATATATATATATATATATATATATATATATATATATAGGGCCGATATTTGCGAGTTTTATGTGTATCGGCCGATATGTGGCTGCCGTGTTTGCAGATTTTTTTCTGGCATTATTTACAGACAGAGTGCTGGAAGCCGCAAGCGATTGCAGGTCATGTGACTTAAAACAACCAACCTTTCCATGACAACATTAAAAGATGGTTCCATAGCACCCTCACCTGTTTTTACTATTTGTTAATTATAGTTTTTTATAAATTCAATAAATGTAACTTTTTTTTAAATTGAGACTTGTAACATTTGGCATCATCGTGTCATTTTTATGATGTAAATTGAGTGAGCAAAAGCAGTATCGGCTCCAAATATCGGCTCAAGAAAATCGCCAGCCTGTATCGGTCATCGGCAAAGGCAGAAGAACTCGTATTATGAAAGGTGCGGGGTGACCCGGATGTTGTTGTAAAAATAAAGGGCATTGAGTTGTTTTGGAAAAAAAAATCACTAATATTAGTTATGGTTCATACAATTAATTATACTGTTTAAATGGAAAAGTCACGGTAATGACATGGTTGATAGTTCATGTAAAAAAACAAAGAAAAATAAAGAAGAAAGATTTAACAACGTGTGCATTGTTAAAGTGTAATTTGGAAAAGTGCGGTGTGACTTGGACATTGTTGTAAAAATAAAGGGCATGGAGTTGTTTTGGAATTTCCATCTGTCCTTGCCTTTCCCAGAACTATAAAGTATTGAAGTAAAGTATCACCCATATATACATATGTAGCGTATACATGTGTCATATACTATATATGTAGTATTCATACAGTATATATCATAATAGTTTCCAATCCAGCAATAATCATACCCTCCACTTCTCTCTGGACTACAGGTGTTGAAGCAGTGGTTTTGATGTTAGTTTCAGGTTCGTCTGGGGCAGTTTGGACTTGCTCCATGGTACTAATGGCACTGGAAGTCTCTGTTGGCTCTGGGCTTGCTGATCCATCACCTGGAGTTTTGTCCTTGCGCTTCTTTTGACGTTTCTCACGATTACTGACCTTGGTCTCCCAGGTACCTAACAAACGACAACTTAATAATGATGGATGCCCTAACCACTGTGGGAAAATAAACAGTGAGTTTTATTTGAACTTTATACACATCAAAATATACCTTCATCAGGTTCTTTGCCATCACCAGATGCAGATGACTTCTCTTTGACCGGAGCCTTTTGCTTTTTCTTATTTTTCTTTGCCTGAAACCGAAGTAAAACAATACATTGGCTAGTTTACATTGAATAGTTTGAATAGTTTTATAGAGAAGGTTAAACAAAAATGTAAACTAATCAATACCAGTCATGGCTCAGCCATGCTGCAGATATTTAAATAAAATGTGCCTAGTTTGCAAGTTTAGGTCACGCCCACTATAAGAAACTTAATTTATTTCTTCACTGCCTCACTTAGAATAAAAACAATTCATGGAAGTATGGAAAGCCAGTCACTGGTCAGACTAAAATATATCAGAAATTCTGATCTTGAGAATTACTTATAATTTATTAATTGACTTAAATGGTAAATCGATGCATGGGTTATAAAGTCTAAAGCAGTGAAAGTCAGAAACCAATCAAACCTTGTCTGCCTTCATTTCTGGTGGCCCTGTAGTGTCCAGCACTTTGGGATCTTCTTGTGGTTCAACAGCAAGACCATTCTTTTGAGCTTTCTGTGAAACATTTGAAAGAAGTGCCATTTTAAAACAATAACTATGGGGCACGAACCACAATGACTAATGCTATGTGTCATCGGATGGGCTATTATCATTTGATGTGACATTTCCATAACATCAAGCCCTCTAACATTTGTATTAAATGGATTACAGATGTCTTAATGTCAAATACTGTCCATATAATGACAGCAAACCTTTTCTGCATTCTTTCTCCGGTTCTTCTTCTTCGGTTCATCTGCTTTATTATCTGGCTTCTTCGTCGGTGGCTCTATGCCGGTGTCCGGTGTCTCTGTCAATCTTCTCGAGACACCTCGACACACCGACACCCATAAAACCAGCAAGAGAACCAGACCAATCCAGGCCGTCAAGAGGAGCACCCATGGTGCGCACAGATCGGGATTCAAGCCCAAGTCTATTCCGAGCTCGGACTTCAGAAAGACGAGGCCGTACGAAAGGATCTCTCGGACGTTACCCGTTATTTGCTCCACGTGCTGCGAAGCGATCTCTTGCCAACCTGGTGCCATTGCAATACGTTATGCTGGCACCGAGGAGCGACCATTCACAAAATCAGTTTTCTGTTATAATATTACGGGGAAAATGCATTGCTTTGAGTGCTCGTCGCCAGCGTACCACCGATGACTGCGGCTACTGCTGCTTTTGTGACTCTCTGCTCATCGTTAGTTGGAGACGAATGAACTGACACGTCAACAGCGCCACCTATAGGATTGGATCTGAATGGCCGCCATTGGGTTGATGACAGATTTATGAAATAGTTTTGCATGTTTATTTGATTGTATTTAGCAGGTGCTAGCTTCTCTTTTTCTAAAAAAAGAAAAAAGAAAAGAGAAATAACTTTTGTAATATGAATCAATAAAGCACTTTGCAGTTTAATTGAACAGTGCAAGTGAATAGTGCCCATTACCTCAAAGTAAAAAAAAAATCCTATTACAGAGAATATTGCAGTATTAGTAGTTAATTAACAATATAAATATAGTATATTATTAATATGACATAATGTTAATTAAACAGTATATTTTTTTATCAATTTAATATATAGTATAACAAATGATGTACCTACATGATACATATATACAAATATATAAATGAATAAAAAAATAAAAACCCATTATAAATCAGTTTTTTTCCAATACATTGCATAAAACCCTACTCACACTGAACTAGCAGCTGAGACGCTGCACAAAACCGACTAGTATGTGACACCAACATACCGCGAGAGCGATTCAAAGACACTGTTTTCGTATGACTCTTGCGATATTGTGATATCATACCTTGATCAGTCTGCGCAGCGCTGCATGAAATCCAACACACCATAATCATTTGTCACACACGTCTCACTGCTAGTCAAACGACAGAGGGCGCATGCGCTGGGAAGCTGACACGCGGGCCAAACACCGAAGAAGAACGAGAATAACGGTTGGAAAAAAGCCTCGCGGTTGCGTTGCGGCGGGTAACTGAAGCTCGAGGTTGTTTGTTGTTGCCCTTGTTGTGGACATTAGCATCAAATCGACGTCTGTTTTCTGTAATGCGGAACACTAATGTACTACCGACTGTTTTGTGTTTTCTTCATTACCTTTAGTAAAGACCCATCAGCCGTTTGTTTAAGGTAAGGTGTGTTGTTGTTGGTGTTGTGGTTTAACTTCTTTACTCGTAAAGTTACCCAACGTGGCTAACGTTAACTTTCTGAGATTGGTTTGATTTACTTTCCAGAGAACCTAACAACGATTGCTGATTTATTTTTTTCTTTTCAACAGTTTTGTTTTGATGACGTAAATTATGTAGTTAAGGTATAGTTGAATAAAAATAAGAAAATTGTCTCTGTAAGTAATGAAATACCTTGCTTTTCATGTTTGGCTAACTAGTTTTAATTGTCTGGGTAACATTGTCAGGCAGCTAGCTAATCCATCTGTAAGTTTTGGTGATGTTTTCGGTTTTCCAGGTAACTTAAACGTGTGAATGCTTTCAGACTGTTTAGCTTGATTTGACATTGTGACTCGTTTCACAAGTTTTGTTTCAAGGATTTGTTGTAATTTCCACAGGTGACTGCAGTAGAAAATGACCACATCACAGAAATATCAGAACACCAGAGTGTCAGGTTTGTGTCCATGGCAAAATCCAGTACTAGTGTTTGTTACATATACAACTGTAATAGTGAGTCACATAATTTTGTTTCTTTTTGTGCCCCTTCAGCGGGTAACACCGATAAAGAGTGGCTGACCCCGGCTGTGTCTGAGAAGTTCCAGAGCCGGTTTGGATGGCGTCCCGGGACAGCTGACAGCGGGGACACTGGACTGGGTAACTCGGACAACACTGAAGGTGAGTACACCACTAGTGCTTACTGCTTGGATATATAAATATACATCACATAATTTAGTTGTGAGATTAGGAGTCATTTAATTTCAATCTTTGACATGACTTCACTTTATGTTGACATTCAGTCAACATTAAAGACATCAAGGTTTTATTTTCACAGAATGTTCTTTACATTATGTTGGACAGTTTTATGTAGAAAGCAGATTTTCACAAACTGTGTCATGTCCACTTTTGTTACAAAACCACATTAATGAGAGCTTCACCAAACCATAGAAGCAAGAAATTGTATACGTGTAGTAGACGTAGACAAATATACGCCTATAAATTGAGCACACCGTCTAGTGAGCAGTTACTCTTTCAGCATCATATGAGCTTGAATTGACTTGTGACCATCAACAAAACAAACAGCAGTGCTTATAAAGACAGACATTTACATCCTGCAGGCTGTTAATAGACTAAGCTGGTGTATTTTTAGTTGCAGAGATGTGGTAATAGTTCTGGGAGTCCTTTGAGATTTAAAAGAGGATACTATATTCCATGACATAAATTCCCCCAGACAGGGTTGCACTTCCACTGATAGGAGGAATCATTAAGAGGTCCTGACTTGGAGAGTTATATGGAAACTCTGATGCTGGTCTTGTTTCCTCTTCTTAACTGTGTTAAATATGTAATGCACAGAGATTAGCTGTACTCGCATGCTAGAGTATGACTTTCTAGTACTAGAGGAATACAATTTGTGAGGAGAATGTGTAATGTATAAGCATAAAAGTTGAGTTATACTTCTGCGTATGACCTATGCCATAGACATGCGGCATTGCATTTAATTGAATTGAACTTTCACATGCATATCGCAAGTAGGCAGTGTCCACGGGTATGTTGCAGTATCAAGGCAAAACCTGAAGAAGCTGCTTGTTTTTGAGAAAGCATCAGCAGTAGGGTGCTCCTTATAATGGGTCAATTATAATTTTTTTTTAAATGTTTAACTCTCACCCCCTAAATGTGTTAGGATATCAATAAAAACACACTGTGCAAATTTTTGAATTGTTCCTACAACATCTAGAGGTTGCTTAAAGCCTTTAAATATTTCCAAAATCACATATTTTTGCAAAAACTGTACCATTTAAAAATGCACGACCGACATAAAACTTGCTTCTTGGAGGCTAACTTTGTTTCTAGTTATTTTAGTCTCTTCTGATCCGAGTAACCATATAGCGGACTTGCTTCGTGTTGCTTCAGCCATTGTCTCAGTGTATATTGTCTGTTCATTCACATTGAAGCTTTCTTGCTTTGAAAGACATATCACAACTAAAACAGGAATTTTATTTGCATGGAGAATGATCAAATAAGTCCATTGCTACCAAAAGTATATATTATTAAACAATTATACATGCTAGCACGAAGTATCACATAATACGCAAATGTGTTAAACATAATAAATGTTTTAATTATTTATTCAAAAATATTGGTGGGTGAGAGCATGAACTTTTAAAAGTTGAAAAATAAAGACCACACTAGTCAGCAGCAGTAACGGAGGTAAATAGAGAGGGGACTTTTGTGGCATCTTGAGTTGTTAAATATTGCTCCTTAACTTAACCCATCTTTGTTTGCAAGTGGAAATGTGTATGAGGAAATGCGACACAGAGGTTTTTGGCCTGAGACTGATCACAGTGCTTGTAGTCCATGTAGAACTGACGCATTGTTCAATTTTTGGAGAGGTGCGCAGGAGGCTACACAAAGCTATGCACAGCCTTTGACTCAGGTCCAATGCAAAAGTATAAATCACACTTAAGTTGCCAGTGTTTGATTTAGCAAAGCTTATTATTTCAGCGGCTGTTTTGGTCAAGCTGTACTACGTATGTTCACACAAGCGGTAAACTAGTCAGAATGGTTTTGTAAAGTACTTGAAAGTTTGTGAATCTGGGGGAAATAATTCAAGGCCCTGGGAAGTTTTTGAAAATATACATACATAGATACAGGTCATTGAAAGTGCTTGAATCTATTTTATGCAAGAAGTTTTCTGGAAAAAAATCCATATTATTCCTTGTGAAGTGTAGGATAATATCATACAATTTCTAGCCTTTCAAGCACACGTGCTAAACTGTTCGCTTTAAATGCTTATATCTTCTGTATGCGAATGTTGATTCATACCAAAATGCTTTTTTGCATAGTTGTGTTTGACACATAAAAACGTCTTGGGTTACGTATGTAACTGTTGTTCCCTGAGAAGGGAACCAGACGCTGGGTCTCCCTTGCCATACTTCCTGCGTCCATGTACCACCTTCTTTAGCAATATTTCAGATAGCGATATACTGCGTCACCCTGTCTTTGTCGTTAAGCCTCACCATTGGTTGAATTTGATATACACATTCAGACACATTTACCCCTGGAGGCGTCCCCAAAATGTTACCGCAATGACGCAGCACAAGTTCCCTCAAAAGGGAACTGTAACAATGTATCTTAAAAGGTAACAAAATGTAACCTTGCTCCCACTTGAAATATGTCCCCACATTTAGTCCTTGAATTTGAGGGTATTAAACCTGGAAAGTCCTTGAAAGGTCCTTGAATTTGAAGTTAACTAAGGTGAGGGATCCCTGCTTGTGCATATGTTTACACAAGTGGTAAACTAGTCAGAATGGTTTTGTAAAATGACTAGAAGGGCTTTGGAGATTTATGGGTTAAAAATTCAATGCAGTTGTTAACATCTATTCTGTAATTTAGATTTAGATTTATTCAATATTAAACGGGATGAGACAATACCGTCTATGTCGGTATGGTGGTCTGATATGACCCATCTTCTTTGCAATTATAGGTCTGCCATAAATGTGTCAGACTTCTGTTGTGCAGCTGTATGTTTTCAAACAGAGAGGAAAATTCCTTCTTTGATTTTTATTTATCATACGCTGTTTTAATAAAAGTGATTTTGACATCTCGCACAAGGCTTTGACATACATGTAAACATTTATTCCATATTTGTACAAAATACAGAGATATTTATCATATATCGTCATTCATCCCAAAATTACCAAAATGTGACTTTAGATTAAAAAAGGCCTAGCCCTAACGACACCCTTACATATTAACCATTGTGTAAACCCATATCAGTAAACTCCTACTGATATATTGTTGTTGATATGATACTGCTCTCAGAGATAAGCGACTATGGTAGCAATAATTCCACATCCTCATTTAAAGCTGGCGAGTTTTCGTGAATATAGTTGTGTCACCTAGCAATTATAGTTGGTGGTTGTTAGTAAACTAATGTAAGTACTTTACACTCGTGCTAACAAGAGCCCAATATTCATTAGTTCTTAAAAGGCCCAAACCAGTGGCAGAACAGAATGTGCAGTCGTTACAAAACATTTCAGAAGGTATAAATAAATTACGGTGGGTGTCTGTGTCGAGATGGTTATGGCTTTGTTTTGTTTCTAGGATTTTCTGGAAATGGCAAAGCCTCTCTGGGTTTAAGAATATTTAGTCTGCTCAGAAAATGTTTGAACCTGTCCACAGCAGATGTTCAAAAGTGCACCCTCGGGGCACGCTGTCAGTTCAGACACGCAGACCCCCTTGCAACTGCCTTTCACTTTACATTTCCATGTGTTTTGTGTATTAGTTTCATTGTTGTTTTGTAAAAGCACTTCAGATGTACTGCAGTATGAAGGACTATTGGACGTTTGAGTGAGGTGAGCACAGGGTAACATGAGAGGGGTCTATAAATACCCCTAACCTTTCTGTGGCTGTACGTTTCTGGATGAACACTGCTGTAGGAGAGGAACATAAACTTTCATAGCAGGTAGACTCACCTTGTCTGAGCTTGACAACGTGCGTTTAAGTGGGTGTGTTTATGTTCTGGCAGTTTGCTTGTATCATTCAACGAATCCCAGAAATGCATCGGGAGGATGTAGGAGTCAATAAAAGGTTTTTAATGGCTCACCTTTCTTCAAAGGAAAATGCTAGTATTTGTTGGTTTCTCTTTTACTTCTAGCAAGGTAAGTATTATGTGCGATTTTACATGGGTGTGTTTATTTCTTTATTCGTTTATCTTATATAGAATATAACAAGGATTTAAAAACGACTGTGTTTGTCATGATATGTGAAAAGTATGAAAGTTTTTTTTCATAACCTTATCCAAAAGAAAAACTATAGAAGAGGTGATCTTAAGTCACTTTTTATGGGACCTTACTGCTGCATGCAGCACCTTTAAGACGTAACTTGTCTTTGGTTTCACTGGTGTCTCACTTCCCTTTCCATTTTAGATTTCTGCAGCACCGGCAGCAGTCCGTCCTTCCAGCCCATCCGCAGTCAGATTCCCATCCCCACCGCCCATGTCATGCCTTCCACGGCCGGAGCTCTGGCCTCCAAGCTCAAGCCACGCACCTTTGATGAGGCCCGTGCGTCCTCCAGCTCGTCCAGCTCCAAATCGTCCCTCTCCAAATCCGCATCCTCGCCCAACCTGGACGCTCAACATGAGGAAAATTTAGACGTGATCGCAGTTAAACCTGACTGCCTGAGTCGATATCGCAGTCTAGTGAACGGCCTGGACCACTCGCTGTTTCCGTCCGGAGATCAGACACGACTGGATGAAGGCCACAAGTTTGACGTACCTGCCATGGAGCCTACGCTAAATCAGTCGGCTCTGCTCGCGGGCCTTACCCCTGATGTACGACAGCAGCTGCAAATGACAGGACTTACGGACAATACCGGCTCGCTGGAACAGACCTATAAAGTCCTACCAGAAGCTAGGATGGGTCTTGGCTGTCCTACAGACCCTTACGGCCAAAGGAACGTTCATACATGTTCGGGTGCCTCTGCCAGGATGTTTTCAGTACCTCAGGGCCTACAAACTCAACCCGGCACCGGAGCGTACGATCCTTTACTGCAGGAACGCTGCAGTGAGCTTGCCAACTGGCAGCAGCAGAAGCAGAAACTCGAGAGTCTGCGTCTGCAGGTGGAACAAATGCAGGTTCGAGTTTAGCTGGTTTGCTGCAGCTCATATGTCATGAAAAACTGAAATAGCTATCTAATTATCATTATCTCAGACTTATCCTGGAGTTGTTCAGTGGGAGTTTTTAGTATGCTCTATATTCAGCACCAGATCAGTACAGCTAATCTCAGGCTATAAACGGAAGATACAGATTTATTAGTTGTCACACATCAGTCATTTTAACTGAGACTTCCTCCTTTGTTGCAGTTGATGACAGGGGGAGGTGGGCAATATGCCTCCCTTTATTCATCGGCTCCTCACATAGAAAATGGCAACTGGGAGGCTATGATCAAAGCAAATGAGAACTTGCTGAAAGAGAAAGATCTCACCATTGAAAGGTAATGCCACGACCTAGATCAAGTTTTGCTGTAATTCTATGCATAAAGATATAAAAAGTAGTTTTCTCATACTTGCTTTAAAGTTAAAAAGTGAGTTATGTGACTGTCAAGCATGGTAGCCCATATCTAAATGGACACTCCAGGCTCATTTTCCAGCTCTCCTAGAGTTAAACATTTGATTTTTACCATTTTGGAATCCATTCAGCTGATCTCTGGGTCTGGCGGTTCCACTTTTTGCATAGTTTAGCATAATCCATTGAATCTGATTAGACCATTTAGCATCGTGCTCAAAAATAACCAAAGAGTTTCAATATTTTTCCTGTTTAAAACTGGACTAGTTTCATCGTGTACTAAGACCGACCAAAAATAAAAAAAATTGATTTTCTAGGCCGATATGGCTAGGAACTATACTCTCATTCTGGCGTAGTAATCAAGGACTTTGCTGATGTCACATGGCTGCAGGAGGTGCAATGATATCACGCAGTAGTCGAAAATAGTCCCATTAGTAACTTACAATAGCAAGGGACTATTTTCGGGCACTGTGTAATATCATTGCGCCTCCTGCAGCCATTTTAAAGTCTAAAGTTGATTATTACGCCATAATTAGAGTATAATCCTAGCCATATCTGCCTAGAAAATGGCAACTTTTAATTTTCAGTCAGTCTTACTACACGATGAAACTACAGAAGAGTCAAGTTTAAAATAGGAAAAATATCAAAACTATTTGGTTATTTTTAAGCGTGATGCTAATAGTCTAATCAGATTCAATGGATTTTGCTAAGCTATGCTAAAAGTCCTACAGCCAGACCCAGAGTTCGGCGGGTTTTTGCACATCGTGTGGATCGGCAGGTTGCCGCGTGCCCGGAATTATGTATTTGTTTTTGAATCATGCATTGTAATGTTATGTCATACGGCGGTCTGCGTAGCTAAACACAATGCCAAACACGCATCTCCAGACCCAGTCTTTACTACTACAGGCGCTTGTAATGCTAACCAGACATCCATATGCCGGCATAACCACAATAAATAAATAAACCCACATCATCATTTTCGTATATCGATCATTGATGCCATGTTCGACTCGTGCTCATCCATAGGAAAAAACTTCTGATGCGCAGCAGGGTTATGTAAGTGTCTGAGCTGCACATGCAATATAATTCTTTCCCCGCCATTGAGATATCTCGTCAACCTGCAATGCCGCTATTATCCACCAACTTTTAAAAACGGAAGTATTGCCCTAGGGAAAACAGCTGTATGTCCGTGTATGTTTTAAAAATCGCTCTGCATCTGATCTCTATCAAAAGTCCTTCACAAAAATTTAATTATGTGTTTTTGATGAAACCTACACATATTTGAGAGGTGATGATAACAGAACACATGAAGGTAGGATGAAACTGATTTTTTTGTTTGAAAGCAGAGGGTCTGTTCTTTTATTTCATATTTTATATTTTTATATATTTAAAAAGGAGCATTTTCTGGAAGGCATTAATTAAACTTTTGTGAAAATCATGAAAAATGCTGGCGGTGAAAGAGATAATGGGCATGTGAGAAGGGAAAAGTGTCATCGTGCACCAGATGGCCAAGGAGAAGCATTGCACTTTGTCGCTATGCCTCAAACATCTTTGAACACGTAATGGTGTACGTGCGTGTACTTGTAACAGACCATACTCCAGGCTTTAGGTTACATTAATCAGTCATCAGCGTTGAAGAATGAAACTGTGCTGGTTCCTGCATTAACTGCATTTACGGTTGCATTGCAGGCAGAAGCAGCAGATGTCTCAGCTGGAGCAGCGTCTCAGGGAGAGCGAGCTGCAGGTGCACAGCGCTGTCATGGGACGTGGAGCTCCTTTCACCGACGTGTGTCTTTTGAGACTCCAGGTCAGTCTACAGACCTTTCTCTTATTCAGAATCAAAACTTCAGTGTGCTTCAAACCCTTTGTTTTTCGCATATGCAACAGGAGGCCCAGCGGGAAAACGCCTTTTTGCGAGCCCAGTTTGCCGAGCGCAGCGACTGCTTTACCAAGGACAAAATGGAAGCGGACCGTAGACTGGCTGGTGTGGAGGTGGAGACGCAACGTCTGAACGAGATCTTAAAAGAGAGCGTTGAGAAACACTCGGAGGAGCTAAAGAAACAAGAAGAGAGGGTAAACATTTGCACGTTTTATTGTTCTAAACTCTATGCACTTTGAAAACCAAAGCTGGTGTTTACATAATCTTCTGGTGTTTGTTGTTAACTAAAAAGATACGCAGTCGGGACAAGCACATTAACAGCCTGAAAAAGAAGTGCCAGAAGGAATCGGATCAGAACAGAGAGAAGCAGCAGCGGATCGAGACTCTTGAGCGATATCTGGCTGACCTCCCTACAATGGAAGACTATCAGGCTCAGCACAAAAAGGTCTTATTTTTTACAGCCATCAGCTTGAGATGTGTGCAAGAAGCATTACAACAGCATTTGCATTGATCAAGCGGTGCTCATTGAAAAATTAAAAGTGCTCCCTTTTTCTCTTTTCCAAGATGTTATTGTTTCTGATGTGTGTACATGAAACAAAATTGTTGGCAAGGATAGATGTACATTTTATTCAGTGTTTTGGCAACCTCTTATGGATGTTTTTCAGCTGGAGGAGGTGGAGGAGAGGGCCGCTCAGCTGCAGGCCACTGTTAGAGATCTGGAGGTCCAGCTGGAGGAGTCCCGCAGTGCTGTACGCAGCAAAGACACCCAACTGGAAGAACAGAGACGCAAGGAAAAAGAACTACTTACAACAGTCACCTGGTATATGATGGAAATAATCTGGAAATTAAACACTGCAACTCGCTAACACATCCATATTTGTTTGACATGGGGACTAATGTTGTTTTATTGGCTTTTGTTCAGTCTCCAAAACAGGGTGAAGGAGAGCCTCGAGGACGGGGTGAGATTGCCGTCCCTCGACATTGAGAAGCTTCGAGAAGAAAACGCTACTTTAAAAGAAGACCAACAGCGACTTAAAAAGGTTTCAGTCCTCATTGCATTTATACTTAGTTCTGATGTTACATCATCCTCATGAACTTTAGCTATTGATCAATATTCATTTAGTTGTGAACAAACATATAGAGGTAGTATCTAAATTGTTTTTAAATCTTTTTTTTACTCTTTTAGGTTATAGAAAAGCAACTCAGAATAATGGAACAGCTGGGCTCACAAATCAGGGTAAAGACTTAAATCAGTTTCAATACTTCACATTTCACTTTTTCTAAAGCGTCTTTTTTGAGAATAATGCATTTATACCATAGTAAGGAAGCCAAAGGTGACTATGAATGGGTACTTTTTAGGTTTAATAAGTATTGAAGATTTTGCGGGTAAGACTCTCTTCAGAAATATCGACTAGTCCAGAAACTGGATTTAAAGTAATATGCGCACAAAAAAATATTACAAAAATTTTTATAATGAATTTTATATTTCTTTCATGTTAACTCTTTTCCTGCCATTGACGAGTTATCTCGTAAATTATGAAAAAACAATTCCCCGCCAATGACGAGTTTTTACGGCAGTCCATGTTTCCGCTATTATCCACTAGGTGTTGCTCTTGCCCAACTTCAAGCATCCACTGATCCAAAAACTGTAAAATCTCCATGTATGTTTTGATCATCGTTCTGAATCTGATCTTTAGCAAAAGTCTGTTACAAAAATGCAATTACATCAGGTTTTTGCTCAAAAGTTTGTATTTTTGAAGAAACCTACACATATTTGAGAGGTGTTAAAAGAGAACAAATGAAGATAGGATGAAACTTTTTTTGTTTTAAGGCAGATGGTCTGTTCTTAAATTTGATATCTTGTGTGTTTATATATTTAAAGACACAAATTACTGAAAGGCATTTAACTTTTGTGAAAACCATAAAAAATGCTGGCGCTGTCTGGCAACTTTTTTTTAATGCTGGCGTGGAAAGAGTTAAATAAACCCATTAGGAGTGTACAAGGTAGAAAACTTTTGATTTAACTTATAAATGGTGCTTTCCATGATCCAACACTTTGATGTTGTGTTTGTTTTTTCATTGGTACCATTTTGCTACATCGTATATCTGTCAATCACTACATCATCTAGTAGTCATTTGGGGTGTAACATGCTTATATTAGTCTTAAGGAATAAGTTAATTTTCTTTAAAAAAATCCAGATAATTTACTCACCACCATGTCATCCAAAATGTTGATGTCTTTCTTTGTTCAGTCAAGAAGAAATTATGTTTTTTGAGCGAAACATTCCAGGATTTTTCTCATTTTAATGGACTTTAATGGACCCCAACACTTAACAGTTTTAATGCAGTTTAAAATTGCAGTTTCAAAGGACTCTAAACGATCCCAAACGAGGCATAAGGGTCTTATGTAGTGAAACGATTGTCATTTTTGGCAAGAATTAAAAAGCACTTTTAAACCACAACTTCAGACCGGGTGTACTGCAAAACGTTAGCGTGTTGCTAACGAGCGAAGTCAACTGAAATCAGCAAAAGCTGGGTAACTAAGACTTTACAACTAAATATAATGTAAACGAACTTTGCCGCGGCTGTTTTAAAATGCCTCTGCTGCCTGCTTCTGCATAGATCAACCTACCCTCAAAGATTGGCTCTGATTGGATCTCTTCTCCATTCGTCCCTCCCTACAATTTTCGTCTTATTTTTATTCGTTGATTAATATTTATTATATTTCGTTACAGTCTTCGTCATCATATCTGACTTTTATTTACTTTTTATTTAGTTTTCGTCCGTGAAAAAGGTTCTTTGAAGAATATTTTTCTTCATCGTCTTCGTCAACGAAATAAACACTGGTGGGGTAGGGGTGTGTATGTTTAGGTGATTTCAAATGTCAACATTGGCTTTCAAACATTGTGCACTCCGCCTTTAACTTAGCAACTGATCCAACCAACACCAACATCCTGATATATAATGAGTGAGTTTGTTGGATTAGTGTAAATATCCCTTTCAGTCATTCAGTACTGGTATTTAAAAATGAACCGGTTCTGAATAATGGGTTCTTGAGTTTCACCTTTAAAGACTGTAATTAGGGTGTAATTTTAGCAAACCTCCATCACTCATTGCCAGACTTATACATCATATCCAATGACCAATTAAGGAGCCCGGATGCAAAAGCCGCTAAACACCACTCCCTTAAAAAATGAGATAAACCGAATGCTTCGGACATATATTTTATGTTCATTAAATACTTCTTTTCAAGTCCACTTAATCCCGGATTTAAGCCATTTAGAAATTTGGTTTGTAAGCAGAATCCACTAAGAGTCTTAAAAAACGCTCCTTTACAAGAAAACAAGTCAGACACACTTAGAGGGTTTTGCATCTGAACTTACAGCAGTGTCTAAGGTAAATCAGCTTGTTTAAAGGAGATTCTTAACATTCACAAACAAATTGTTTATTTTATTATTTTTATTGTTATCATTTTCTACCCACTCTCAAATAACTAAACTTATACCAAATTTGATATCTGTATGAACTGAAGAGGTTGCTTTTTTAATATGTCTACATCAAGAATGTTCCCATATAATATTGTATGTATGTGTGTTTTGAATCAGACTCTGGAGGAGCAGATCTCTCAGGAGGAGTGCAGTAGTCAGGCACTGCGAGAGGAGGTGGCCGAGAAAGAGGAGAGTCTGCTACAGTTACATGCTGCTATGAAGGAGGTTAGTAGTCAACCGTGATGCTCACGAATCCCTTTGCGATCTCACAATTATAGCTCAGGTGTGTGTGTTTGTATTTTAGCTCTCAGCGCACAACCAGGAGTTGATGGAGCACAATCTGACGTTACAGGAGCGTCTACAGGGTGTGGAGTCGACCGGTCTGCCTGATTCAAATGCTCCTTTGCTTCCCGGGGGGGCTCGGCTGACTCAGGGGCTGTATGAAGAGATGGCTGCCTGCCTGTGTGACCTCCGCTCTCTCTGCAACGTCCTCACCCAGAGGGCACAAGGCCGTGACCCAAACCTCTCAATGCTGCTCGGCATTGCCAGTAAGTGCGCCCTCTGCTGTCCACAAGTTATAGAGAAAACTAGGAATTTATTAGATGATGTGTCTTAAAGTGCCCATATTATGAAAAACTCACTTTTTCTGGGTTTTGGGGTGTTATTTTGTGTCTCTGATGCTCCCACACGCATACAAACTTGGAAAAAAATCCATCCATGCTGTTTTGAGTGAGATACAGGTTTCTGAATGTCCTCTGCCTTGAGTCTCAGATTGCGGGAGTTCAAACTCAGCTCCGTTGTGACGTAACAAAAAGTTTCGTCACATTCAGTTTGAATTTTCCCGCCCACCACACCACTCGCAGGTCTCCACCCACCAGGTAGCTAGAGAGCATAGAGCAGTCACTTGAATGAGACCCTCTGTGCTGTTATCATGTCTCACGGAAATAACAGCGCTATTTGGATATTATGGATTATACTCCCACCTACTTTTAAAAACAAAGTTTTAACGCGTGGTTATTGGAACCCGGAGTAATCTTATATACAGTGTGTTACGACGCAAACAGTCCTCAGATTGTAGGCGATAAGACCTTCATGCGAAATCTGATGTAAACAACAGACTATGTATCTATATTTCACGGATTATAAGCATTTGTGGACAAAATTGGTAATTGGATGTATTTGATTGGACTTTCATGGATCATTCGCACATCTGAAACAGACTGGATTCGATTCGCGATCTTTGTATATCAACAAAAAAAGGTAAGAAGTCACGTTGTATTTTGCATGTTGTCATCTTCTGTCACAAAATACTACATTTATGATGCTAGAGCTAAAAGCTTTTTGCCAAACTAACCGAGACCGTACGCCCCGGCTTTTCTGACGAGCGAGCCTCTAATAACTTTAAGGTCCGCATAGATATATAAGTTACACGGTCCGGACCTCCCGCTAGCTTCTAGCAATTAGCACGCGGTCCACAAGCAGTATACATCCCCCGCCGGGTCTTAATTTCTGTAATTTGCGAAAATAATGCGTTTGAAAATGTTTTATAATGGGAATATGTTAGCATTGTCCAGGGAAAACGAGTTTATTGTTGTGACTGCTAACGTAACATCACAGTTTACTCTGGAATCATTGTGTGTCATGAGTTTCTTCTCCTGTAGTGTACTTATTAGTGATACTTTTCTGCATGATTTGTCTGTTGGCAACATAAACCGTTAATATTAATAATAATAATATATAAAATAATAACACAGTATGGTCTGTACTGCTCACGATACCACTGAGCATGCGCACGATCACATGACGTTAGTAGTGGGGCGTGATCAAAGGACCAGTAGCTCATAAATATGTAAGACTAGCTCAAAACGGCACAATCTAAACTGCCCTGAAAAAGAGGCTACTAGAGATGGGTAACAATCTTTTCCTACAAGCTTTTTCGAGCAAACAACTTTTGAAACATGCTTGATGGAACTCATACACCGATATAACTTGTGGAAAAGCAGTCATAAGATGGGCACTTTAAGATATACTAAAGGGAAAGTTCACCTAAAATCTAAATTCTGTTATCATTTACTCACCCTCATGTTGTTCAAAATCTGTATGAGTTTTTTTATTCTGATGAATACAAAAGATATATATATATATTGATAAAGGATGGTAAGCACCAGGCCTGGTAGGCTTGCTGGACTGGGGGGCAGTCAGGAATTTTGGGTAGGCAGCCATAACACTAAATGTAAAATATATATATTTATATAAATATATACGATAAATATATACGTGGAATATATATATATTCCAAGTATATATTTATCGTATATATTTATCAGGGATGTGATTTTTCCGGATTAATCCGGAATTCCGGATTTTCCGACCTGAAAATGTGACCTACTTGAATCATGCAGATATGTAAAAAAAAAAAATAGGGAGGAGGGGGGTATCTCACAGCCGTCGACATGGTAACCCGGGACGGAACCACAATCGCCGTCCCCGCTCAACAGGGCCACACCGGGCAGCACGTAAGATGACAAAGAGATGCATTTTCCTTCCTTTCCAAGTACCAACAAGGACGTGTTTCTGACCGTTCGCAAATGGCGGATGGCGAAGTATGATTGTATTCACCAATCAGACCCGATCGTTTCTCTCCTCTCTTCTCCTCATTTGCGACGTTTGGCTGTCACTCGCGTGACGCGAAACAAAGCGGCAAACACATACACGTCGGTTTACTTGGTGAATTTGGAGCAGCAATTTTCACAGAAATGAGAGGAAAAACGAGCGCCATTGCAGAAAATCCTGGTGGCGACTGAGAGAGGGACGCTGCAACAATATTGGTTCCGAAAAAAGGCAAGGAAATAAGTTACCTCTGAACGTTTCTCAATCGGAAGGCTGCAGCCTCCGGAGGTCTCATAGGCTGCATACGTCATCGAGCCTGGTTTAACCTAACTGAGCATTACATTCGTGCATGAAACCTGATCGACGAACACGGAGGGGCGGGAGTCGCGGGACGGAGTGGAGTCTAGAGTGATGTTTCTTCAGGCTCCGGCGTGAATATAAATGACAGACACTTCAACCGCGTTTTCATCACTGCGTTTTCTCTTCTAAAGTTCGGTAAAAACACATAATGGGCTTAAAATCTTGTTTAAGAATCTGTTTTATAATGAGAATCTCTCTTTCAGCGCGCCTCTGTGTTTGCGCCGCGCGACAGCCGATTTGAATCTGACAGAGTTCGTCACTGTACATTAAAAATCCCACATGAACATTACAGCGTAAATGCTAGGATTAAGATTGATTTTATATATAACAGATAATCTAGATACATTTACCCTAATAAGTTTTTAAAAACATGGTAATGTTTTAATGTTTTGCTTTAGTGTTTTAATGTCAGACAATCATTGAAATGAAGGAAAAATGAAGAGAAAGGCAGCAGATATAGCATTCTTCTTCAGAAAGAGTAGCAAGAAGCAGCCAAACAAATCTTAGTAAAATACATTAAAGTAGCCTTCAAAATTCACATGATTTTCTGGTCTCTAGTTTTTTCAGCAATGGGAGATGTAAATTCTGGTTTCAAAGTAAATTTCAAAAGTTTTATTTGATTAAATAGTTTTAAAAACATGGAGGTTGAATTATGACTATAAATTGAAAAAAGTAAAGTATTGTAGCAATTGTATGTTATACATTATTCTGATTAACACACTATAATACTTAAAAGTATTTTAAGGTTGGATGATAGAGATTTTATATGCCACCCCAGAGTAACTGCTGGCCCCTGCCTGGCCACCTCTATGAAAAATCCCTTGCTCTACTGATTAGCAAAACACAAAAAAATACATTATATTATAAATCTTTACCCGGACAAGTGACTTTTGTGCATGGACAAGTGAAACACAAATTTACTTGTCCAAAGGACAAGTTCCTCAAAAAGTTAATGTCAAGCCCTGATAAACATATTACAACAATTTACGATTAACTAAGAATAATAGTAAACTTCATAATTGTCAATATTGTGACTCTTGATGAGTCTTGATAACGTATGCAGCTTAGAAATGCGACCTCCGGAAGGCTGGAGACTTAGGATTGAGAAACGGCCTCTGTATCATCGTTTGTTTCAAAGGTTTCGTGTTTTTAAAGTTTTAAGGTTGACCAGTTTGATTAAAATAAATAGCTCCTGTACTTTTTTGTACAATTACTTTTATTTATTAGTGTTAACCTTCTATTGTTCATGTTTAACAAAGTTACTCATCTACAGGGGTCTAAAATTAGAAAAAGAGACCTTTAAGACACTTTATTATAACTAAAGGTCCTGTGTAGCACATTTTACAGATATTTGTATTAAAAAAATACTCTGGTAAAAATAGAAGTACTGATTTAACTTCTTTACTCAAGTAAAAGTATCAAAGTATAGGCTTGGGAATTTTCTTAAAGTATAAAATTAAAAGTAGCCATGCCTTTAGTTCTTTATAAGCCATTGTCTACATTTTATTTGAATGTCGCAAAATAGGCCTTCTTTTGACATGAACATTTGCATGTTGCACATTTAGCTGTTAAAGTTGTGTAAAAATGCAAAACAAAAATAAGTTAAAACATATTTTTTATCATGGTTGTTGATATAGAGAGAGGTGGTGATGGAGCAGTGGACAAGACACTTGGCTTTTGATTCCCACTGTTACACATCCAGTTGCATGTTGCACATCTAGCTGTAAAATAAATTAAAATTTGTTTTTTTGTTCAAATAAGTTGTTATGGGTCCTACTTTACTATCCGTATAGATCTGCCACCAGTTTGATTGGCGTGTGTGTGTGGGGGGGTCTCAATATATTTTCCTGCTTTTTTGTCCTTAGCCAATCACATGCCTGATTTATATAAATATATATATTTTACGTAAAATATATAAATAAATATAAATAAATAAATAAATAAATAAATATATATATATATATATATATATATATATATATATATATATATATTTTTTTTTTTATATTTTTATATATATATATTAGGGGTGTAACGGTACGCAAAAATCACGGTTCGGTGCGAACCCCGGTTTTGAAGCCACGGTTCGGTTCATTTTCGGTACAGTAAGGGAAAAATGCAAACATTAAACTGCAGGTTGTTTATTACTATAAACTTTTTTTTTACAATTTGTTTACACTTTTTTTTTAAAACAGTTTTTATTAAAATATAACATATAAAATATATATAAAATGAAAAAATAATAAATAAAATACTACTGCAAAGTTCTTTTTTACATTATTTTATAACAGAAGGTAACTCTTTTCTTAACCTTCTCTTAAACTTTTTCTACTAAAACCTTGAACTAACAAATTCAATTCCTGAATACATTAATGAACTATTAGCCTACATTTTTGCCACCAAAAATTTTCTGTTTTGATTTATTTTGGATTGTTTAACTCACAGTATTGAATTGGCTATGTACCATCTCTGTATAAAAAATAATATTACTGCTCTATGTGTAACTGCATAGCAAGCAACATGATGATATACTTATTATACACTCATTTTGAGATTAGTGAGCTGCATACATAGCCATCTTTGATCTTTTGCACGTTTATCCTAATCTTTGCTTGTGTCGTCAATGTAAGCTGCCTGTGACTTTACTAACGAACCCCTCCGTAGCTGAGTAACAACTGAGTAAGCCCGGGTTACAGCTCTTCTCTGTCCCGACCAGCTGATCGCATTGTGACAATGATATGATTGACGTGATGTGCAGATGAAAAATCTGATCACGCATTCCTTATTCTCGCTGTCACAGAAAGCGCGTCTCATGAATGCGTAGCAACGAAAGACGTGCATCCTCTCACGCACTTTTGAAAGAACAAAGCAGCGCGTTGACACGCGTTTAACATGCGCTTTTAGATATGACACGTAAACGTTTACACCAATAATCAAACGGATATACAACTAAGTAAATAAAAATCTTTCTGCGGGCCGAATTTTGTTATATGTTTGACAGAAGACTTGCGCTGAACGCGGAGACTTCCGCCACTTAATATGTTCGTGCGGAAACGCACGTATTATGTTCCGCACAGGCGCACACAAAATGCATTCGGCCTTTCGGTGCACGCGTGCACCGTGCCGAAAGCCCTGAACCGAAACGGTCCGGTTCGAATACACGTACGGTTACACCCCTAATATATATATATATATATAGCTGAATGAGCTGACGATTGTGCCAAATTTTTATTTTAAAACTGCACACAATGCACAGCTTTTACAATACTGTATATTTACTGTATAACCATCTTGTATATTTGTATATCAATCTACTATATCATGTTTTGTTTATGGTATCAGACATTTTTGGGGGCAGAGGAGTTTCTGGGGGGGCAATGCACCCCTAGCCCCCCCATAGACCCAGCCTGGGTAAGCACACATTTGACTTCAATAGTAAGAAAAACAAATACTATGTAAGACAATGGGAATGTCAGCTGTGTGCAAACCATCTTTTAACAAAATATTTTATAAAGAAAAGTAAAGTCATTCGGGTTTAGAACAACATGAAGGTGATACTGAAATTTTATTTTTGGGTGAACGACCCCTTAAATATTATCTAAATTAACTAGATACCTTAAGTTGTAGTAATGTTGCAAAAATCATAAGATATTAAAGCTTGAGACTTTTTGATTATATGAATTTGATAAGACAAAAGATAAGCAGATATAAAAATACAGATACAACATATTTTTGATGCACTTTTGTTACACTATACTTGACTCTTTAAATAAAAAAATTAAAACTCTTCATAAATCCAAATTTTGCAATAGGCCCTACTTTTTGTTGCACAGTTTTTTTTTTACCAAAAAACACTAAGAAGTTTGTATTCATATTTTTGCTTTCAAATTTTTTCTTAGCTGTTTTGAAGAAATTGTTGCCACACAACAATTGCCGTAGCAGTTGCAACATGCTGTCATGCGTTATGTTCAGTTCCTGCTAAAGTTTATAGTCTCCATGTTGTGGGCCTTGACTTTGATACTGTTCACCTGTGTCTCCAGCACCTCCACCAGTAGCAGACCAGCAGTGGGAGGATTGGATCAGTCCTGAGGGCCTGCAGAAGAAGCTTCTAGAAGCTCAGCAACTTCGTCGAGACGTCGAGGACCTGAGAACCACCGTTTCTGACCGTTATGCTCAGGACATGGGTGAAAACTGCATAACTCAGTGAGCACGGACAATACAGAGCTTGTGCTCATTAATGGTAACCACAGTGCCTTTTCTTAAGACGTTGAAAAACACTAAAACAAGTCTTCCTCAAGAAGGACCTGAAAACACTAAGGACACTAATCTCATAAATTAGATGTCTATTTTTATACAAACGTTATTTTTCTAAAATTTCAAATGTTTTTGTGCAATGGAAAGCAAATGATTTAATATAAACCTTTCCATGTATTTGGGAATGCCTGTGATGAAGTTGACAATCAACTGGAATATTTAATATTTTCGTGTTAAGAATTACAACTACTGTGCCATGTTTTTTTTTTTAAATGGTTAAGTATAGTGTGAGGGCAAATTGTAAGCAATATTAGATCCTCTGGCTGTTTAAGTAAACACACATTTATTGTAAAACAATAGTAGCGTAGAACTGAATAAATCAAATATAACATTCCTTTATATTTAACATATACAAAAGTTAATTTGCTCAAAGTTTGTTCAGACAGTTTTATGTAGACTAATAAACAATGACATTTTAAAGCAGGACGATGCAACAAGGGTTTGTTAAAACTAATTACATTTTTTACAAAAGTCAATAGGTTGAGCTTGTCCTGGACATTTATCAAAAATGTTTTAATAGACGGTTGTGGTTTGTTATGATTGAATGCCAATAAATGTTTGGATTTCCAGAATAAATATCTAAAAAGACAACCAAAATTCTTAAATGAAGCAAAATGACCGAAGATACTAAGCTGTTTTTTCTAAAGAAAATTATGAAAATCAACAAGTCAAAAATCTGCCAGTGGGGAAAGAAAAGTTAACTTGATTTAAGTTTAAATTAAGTTAAAACTCATATATTTTTCTTACCCCACTGGTGAGTATCATTGCCTGTTTTGCAGAAAAACTCACTTGCTTTTCATAATTTATTTCATAAAACAAAACTTGGCTTCATAGGTCATTTTGCTTCACAAGTAAATACATCTTGATACAAGAATTTTTTTATATTTATACTGGAAAATAGTCAAAAATAGTGAGATTTTTCTGCAGAGTTTAGGTTTATCAGTATTTAAGCAGTTCATTTTTAACTGGTTGTTCTTTGTATCTCAAAGCATTAACAAAGTATTTTTTTTTTTAAATGGTAGCTAGAAGTGGTGGTTTTGCAAATATGTGCTTAACGATTTTGCTTGTACATGTGGGTTACAATGCACTCTCATGTTAGTTATCATATTTGCTGTCTGGTTCTTCATGTACGTCAGATGTATAATAATAATAATAATAGAAAGTAACTTATGCAGTCCAGACAAAGCCAACACATGAAGCTAATAATGTATTAGTAAGTGCATTGTCAGTCAATATCGACACCATGTGCCTTATCTAAATAGTCTATAATGCTGTACAAATATATTTTATTGTATTGTAGCACGTACAGTCATTATTTTTTTTTCTCATCTAATGTACAACTGTCCAAGTATCAGAATTCTGTTAACAAAATGGGACCTGATTTATTGTGAGGTGAATTTGATCATCTTTGGTCCAGAAACATCACTACCTTGTGTGAACATTAATATATGGATGCATTAAACCTTTAACATCTCTTTCAGGTTGAACACTAAACCAGCCAAACATTGTAAGCCAGAATGTTTAAAGTAACACTAAAAATGTATACATTATAGACATTTCCATAAGGTGACTGGCTTTTTAGTAATAAAGATTTGTTTTGGAGAACCATATCTTGATGATTCTTTCATCTGTTCATATTTAGTTAATACTCATAATAATTGTGCCATTGGTTTATCAATTCTTAATATGTCATTATTGAATGACACAGATAGGTTTCTATACTTAAAATCAGTGTCACGTTTAGATTAAAAGATAAAAGCATTTGCCGTAGCATTACTAAACAACATGTCAGAATGACTGCATACTTATTAAGGGTCATTCTCTGGGTTTCCGTGCTGTCTATGAGATGAAGGTTGTGGACGTAGGATTAGTGCAGCATTTGGTATTAGACCACAAGATAGGAGCGTCCGGGTGTCATCGCTGTAACATCGCATTGGAAATACACTAATGATGTCATAGGGGCAACCACTCGGTCCTCTGTAATAAAAGATGATGGGGTAAACTTAAAGAATATAGCAATAAACCTAGATTTGTATTTTTTGAACGCTTGCATGGTAGCAAAATGAGAGCGAGACATTTTTAGTTAAAGGGCAAGTTTACATTAGGTCGTTTAACCTTCAGATAATTTATTACTACACTAAACATTGGTGCCAATGAAAGATACCTTTTCATGTCGAGGTAATGACGCAGATCTCCAATGGTCTCACTGTAGTGCATTTTTACAATGAACGTCTCTACACCATCTTCTGACTTCACTCGTAATGTGGTGATGTCTTTCCCCAAGCAATCTGTCTCACTGAATCACATGACATGAGTTGGAAATGTGTTTTTTGGTCAAGATAGTCTAATTGACTTACCAGAAATGTTATGATTGGTAGGGCTGTGCAATATGATGCAGATATAAGTACATGTCCAATTTAAATTGTTAAAATGTCTGTTTTGTTATGTAAAACATGGCTGTTCACTTTCAGAAGTAGTTGTCATGGCCCCCCATGGAAAATAAAACATGTTGGTTATATACACTCACCTAAAGGGTTATTAGGAACACCATACTAATATTGTGTTCGACCCTCTTTCGGCTTTAAAACTGCCTTAATTCTACGTGGCATTGATTAAACAAGGTGCTGAAAGCATTCTTTAGAAATGTTGGCCCATATTGATAAGATTGCATCTTGCAGTTGATGGAGATTTGTGGGATGCACATGCAGGGCACGAAGCTCCTGTTCCACCACATACCAAAGATGCTCTATTTTGTTGAGATCTGGTGACTGTGCGGGCCATGTTAGTACAGTGAACTCATTGTCATGTTCAAGAAACCAATTAGAAATTATTATAGCTTTGTGACATGGTGCATTATCCTGCTGGAAGTAGCCATCAAAAGATTGTGGTCATAAAGGGATGGACATGGTCAGAAATAATGCTCAGGTATGCCGTGGCATTTAAACGATGCCCAATTGGCACTAAGGGGCCTAAAGTGTGCCAAGAAAACATCCCCCACACCATTACACCACCACCACCAGCCTGCACAGTGGTAACAAGGCATGATGGATCCATGTTCTCATTCTGTTTACGCCAAATTCTGACTCTACCATCTGAATGTCTCAACAGAAATCGAGACTCATCAGACCAGGCAACATTTTTCCAGTCTTCAACTGTCCAATTTTGGTGAGCTTGTGCAAATTGGAGCCTCTTTTTCCTATTTGTAGTGGAGATGAGTGGTACCCGGTGGGGTCTTCTGCTGTTGTAGCCCATCCGCCTCAAGGTTGTGCGTGTTGTGGCTTCACAAATGCTTTGCTGCATACCTCGGTTGTAACGAGTGGTTATTTCAGTCAAAGTTGCTCTTCTATCAGCTTGAATCAGTTGGCCCATTCTCCTCTGACCTCTAGCATCAACAAGGCATTTTTGGACTGCCGCATACTGGATGTTTTTCCTTTTTAACATCATTCTTTGTAAACCCTAGAAATGGTTGTGCATGAAAATCCCAGTAACTGAGCAGATTGTGAAATACTCAGACCGGCCCGTCTGGCACCAGCAACCATGCCACGCTCAAAATTGCTTAAATCGCCTTTCTTTCCCATTCTGACATTTAGTTTGGAGTTCAGGAGATTGTCTTGACCAGGACCACACCCCTAAATGCATTGAAGCAACTGCCATGTGATTGGTTGTTTAGATAATTGCATTAATGAGAAATTGAACGGGTGTTCCTAATAATCCTTTAGGTGAGTGTATATATTTAATATATTTTAATTCAAGTTAAATCGATTTTAGAAAAATAAATATTGTATTGTATATTGAATACCACATTATTGAGCAGGCTATCGCGTTTATCTTCAGTAGTGCACAGCCCTAATGATTGCATACCTTTTCGTCAAGGCCTGTAAGACAGGTGTTTCCACAATGGTTGTCGATTGGCTCTTAGCACCATCAGAGAGGCCCTAGACAAGGTAAAAGATGAAGTTGAATGAGACTGAATCGCCTCAAAGGACCCAAAAACGACCATATTTTACTCATACTCAAGCCATCCTAGGTGTGTATTTATTCTTCTTTCTGCCAAACACAGTCAGAATAATATTAAATAATATCTTTGCTCCTTTCAGCTTTACAATGGCATCGAATAGTGCCCCATTTTTAAAGCTCCATAAAGTGCATCTATCCATAAAATATTAATTCATAGAGTTAAGGGCCGTTCACATTATAATTATAAATATAACGTTAGCTAAACGATAATTATATTAGCGTCCATTATAGCGATAACTTTATGCTAATTCGCTTCCTGATCCCTGTTTTCTCCAATTATAAGCTTGGAAAAGCAAGGACAATTCCTAAAATAACTCCAAATGTGCTTTTCTAAGAAGATGTATCTCGGATTGCTTGAGGGTGAGTAAATCATGGGGTAATTTTGATATTTGGTTGGAGTATCCCTTTAAGACCATCTGGGACAGACTATGACTTGCATCTACTATCTCACCTGTAGATCAGCTTGTATTGAGTCACGAATGCTTATCACTTTGCCTGACTTCACCACACACTTTGGGAGTTTCCTCAGAAACTGTTCCATGGACAGCTTTGTTCCTATATGCCACAGATGGGAAGAACTGCTTATCCCATACAAAATGCTTTTGAATATATTAGTTCAGTGAAATGTTCATACCTGGTATCTGACTTGGTGACGTAAATCTGGCCTCCTCAGAACCGTCTGCTGACCACCCTCTTGCTCCATTTATAGTTTGTCCTTTTCCAGGAAACTCGGTTTGAGGTTGCCTAATTATAAACTCTTCATCCCGTTTGTCATAAACCTGTTTGTTTACAAGGGTTAAAAACTGATGATGATGATGAAAGATCAAATCTAGAAGTTCCTAACACTCTAAGGGTCCACGCACCTGGAAGGACACACCATTAGGAAACCTTTCCTGGAGCTCTGATGGAAAAAATCCATCTGTCAGGTCTTTCATGCATTCCTGGAAAGATACGGTAAATGTTGCATTCTTACATTTTTGTTTAGCTGACTGTAAGAGATAAATTGCAGTGTTGGTGCTTTGGTAGTCAAAACCTGTGTTGTTGGGTCCTGATAGGAGCGAAATGGTCCATTGAACATGACAATTCCATTTTTGTAGAGACTCAGAGGTATTGAAGATTGCTGGGTAAGTTTGGCCCCACCAGGAATGGGGGTCACATGGGACTCCCCTTCCCCTGCTACGAAGTTTAGCTCCTGGATGTTCTGTATGACCAGGTCATAGTTCATTTTAAATGTCCTCTGTACAGAAGGTCCTGAAAAGACAACAGGCTTAAATAGAATAGGAATCGCTGTATGATCTCTAAACCATCCTGCTTTCAGACATGGATAGCTATTAGATTATCTTATGTAAAAGGTCAGCTAAATGTTATCATTAATGCCATGAATAAGGAGCACCTGTCAAAGTGTTGTCTTGGTCTGTCTCCAGAAGATATGAAACATCAGGTTCCTCACAACTTCCAATCCAGATCAATCCATAATCCTTAAGAAACTTCTGTGTGGGTTAAAATACGATAATGCATTGTAAAAAGTTTTCTACACTGTAAAAAAATTCCGTAGAAATTACAATGGTATTGCAGCTGGGTTGCCGGTAATTTACCGTAGATTTACATTTATGTTATTTACTGGCAAGAGTTTGTTCAAAGTTAAATAAATTTCAAATATTAACAAGTCTTTATCTTTACAGAATAAAACTATACAATAACAGCCTCATGCAAAGCATTCTGGGAACCAGAAATCATCATCAACCTTTTTCTGTTTTTTGGTCCAGATTTTGTTTCCCAGAATGTTTTGCTTGATGCTGTTTTTTAGTTTTACTCTGTAAAGATAAAGACTTGTAAATGTTTAATTTTCATTTAACTTTGAACAAAATGTTGCCAGTAAAAAACATAAATGTAAATCTACGGTAAATTACCGGCAACCCAGCTGCAATTTCTACGGATTTTTTTTACAGTGTAGGTGTCGGGTCAAAGGTTCCAAACAACCTATTTTTGTGTGTTAATGACAGGAAATATTTATTAAAGGAAATATAAGAGTGGGGCACAAAGTAACGCTTTTTGGCTTTGCCTCTATCATTCAATTTTTTTTTAAGTTAGATTAACCATTTTTGAACACAATCAACACACACAACCGAAAGTGACAGGACAGCAAACGTTACAACTTACCCCATAGGTGGAGTTCATTTTAACAAACTGAGGATTTGTTGTAACACCTGACAGAAAATTTTGTTTAAAACACAAATATTTTAATAAAATTCTGTCTGTATACTAAAAGTGGATATTGTTTATACACTCACCTAAAGGATTATTAGGAACACCTGTTCAATTTTCATTAATGCAATTATCTAATCAACCAATTACATGGCAGTTGCTTCAATGCATTTAGGGGTGTGGTCCTGGTCAAGACAATCTCCTGAACTCCAAACTGAATGTCAGAATGGGAAAGAAAGGTGATTTAGGCCATTTTGAGCATGACATGGTTGTTGGTGCCAGATGGGCCGGTCTGAGTATTTCACAATCTGCTCAGTTACTGGGATTTTCATGCACAACCATTTTTTACAAAGAATGGTGTGAAAAAGGAAAAACATCCAGTATGCGGCAGTCCTCTGGGTGAAAATGCCTTGTTGATGATAGAGGTCAGAAGGAATGACTTGGCCGACTAATTCAAGCTGATAGAAGAGCAACTTTGACAGAAATAGCCACTTGTTACAACCGAGGTATGCAACAAAGCATTTGTGAAGCCACAACACGCACAACCTTGAGGCGGATGGACTACAACAGCAGAAGACCCCACCGGGTACCACTCATCTCCACTACAAATAGGAGAAAGAGGGTACCATTTGCACCAAAATTGGACAGTTGAAGATTGAAAAAAAGTTGCCTGGTCTGATCAGTCACCATTTCTGTTGAGACATTCAGATGGTAGAGTCAGAATTTGGCATAAACAGAATGAGAACATGGATCCATCATGCCTTGTTACCACTGTGCAGGCTGTTGGTGGTGGTTTAATGGTGTGGGGGATGTTTTCTTGGCACACTTTAGGCTCCGTTTATTTAAACTGGGCATCGTTTAAATGCCACGGCCTACCTGAACATTGTTTCTGACCATGTCCATCCCTTTATGACCACCATGTACCCATCCTCTGATACTACTGGCTACTTCCAGCAGGATAATGCACCATGTCACAAAGCTCAAATCATTTAAATTGATTTCTTGAACATGACAATGAGTTCACTGTACTAAAATGGTCCCCACAGTCACCAGATCTCAACCCAATAGAGCATCTTTGGGATGTGGTGGACGGGAGCTTCATGCCCTTGATGTGCATCCCACAAATCTCCATCAACTGCAAGTGTTATCCAACTGCTATCCTATCAATATGGGCCAACATTTTTAAAGAATGCTTTCAGCATCAATGCCACGTAGAATTAAGGCAGTTCTGAAGGCGAAAAGGGGTCAAACACAGTATTAGTATGGTGTTCCTAATAATCCTTTAGGTGAGTGTAAGAGAAAGAAATGTACTTTCATGCCTCCAAAACACTCTTTGTTCAATATCTTCGCAAACATGCATCAAAACTATTCACTAATTCACAGGAGATCCAAAAGCACAGATTGCTATATAAATATAAAGTAGCTGTTAAAATTAACCCTGCGTTAGTTTGTGCCCCGCTCACCCCTACTATACACAGTTGGTACTATATGTAGATGTCACCTTACCTCCATTTCCCAGACTTGCTTTTGAAGTTTGAGGCACAATTTATTTAATCCGTCATCTTTGATTTCGTTATTTACAGATTTCTCTAAAGTAAGGGACACAAGTAGATTGTAAAAAAATGGTACAGCATTCTAGTATCAGTTTTTATCTTACAAGATTTTGTCTTATAGGTTCTTATTGCAGACACATTCATTTTTACCTTTTGACTCTTGCAAAAGAGTCAGTTTGTCTTCCAGGACTGATATTCTTCTTGCCTTTTAACCAGACAACAATACACCCGTGCAAAATATTATCAGGTGTATCTAACAAGATGCTGATGATTGTGAATTTTTTAATATGCAACATTTATTGTATTATTATTATTATAAGAAAAGTACCTTGTGTTGGCATCTTACCTTGCGCTCTATATCCAAAGCCTGAGCTTTCACTTTATTCTCAAGCTGGCTGATCTTCTGCATCATACTGGACATCAATTCAAAATCACTCGGTGGAGAAGCTGTGATGCAATCGATAAAAGATTTAAAAGAAATCGCAATGCGTGCAGAGGCTTAAAGTATTTAGGTTTTTAAAGTACCTTCTTTGGTTTTCATCTTCTGCATGACCTTTGATCTGGAAGCATTGCTCATGTTGTGGGGTGCTGGCTGGTTTTGTGGGAAAATCTCTCTGAATAATGTAGTTTCATAGTCTGTTTAATTTGAGTGATTTATATCATTAGATGGTGTAAATATAATCCTGCCATTTATATATTTCTGTATAACTGTGTCATGGGATCATAAAAGAATTGATTTCTGTTCTGACTTTGACATTTATCTAATATTTATCTTGCTTTTTACATTTGTAAGTATACCAAAATAGTGAAATATAAACCATACCGGTGTCTGACCTTTCCTTATAAGGCTTTCTCACCCTACAAAAGCAGGACAAAACAGATTTGCAACAGATTATTTCAAAGATTGTATCTTTAAAGTATTGCTTACTTATTGTAATTTACCCATCTTTGTTACAGGTGGAAAAACTACTAGTGAAGCATTTATTTAAATGGGTATTCAATTCAATTAGTCTGGTTATTTAAGGACATTTACATATTTAAATCAATACTTAAAGTCGCAATGAAATTGAAATGAAAAACTATATATGTATTTTTAATAGTGTGGTATTATTAACAAATGACTTATCTGTGAGCTTCATTATTTTTTAAAAATTCGTGTGTGCTCATAATCTTTAATCAAAAATGCAAATCTCCTCCCCTCCTCAAAACGATCTCTCTTCACTTCCGGTCAAAAGTATGGCAGGTGGGCGGGGTCCGGGAGAAGATCGCAGTGATTAGCAATTAGCAACACGACCCAACTTCAAACGATCCAATCAGATCTCGATGGACAAATTCAAATCCAGCCCTGCCTTATTTAATCTCAAAAGCCGTTTCATTCGGATATACGTCACCACGGGGAAAATAAGGCAATCGCTACTTCCGTTTCATGGCGACTTTAAAGGAACAGTATGTAGGATTGTGGCCAAAACTGGTATTGCAATCACAAAATGTGTGGCTAAAACTGGTACTGCAATCACACAGCTGGTGGCCAATATACCAAACGACAACATAAACATCAGTTGAGGGCTGCAACTCCACTGTTTACATGACAATATCCTGGCCGGACTGCTGTTGTCAGTGATTTAAGTATTTGAAATTAAAATGATTTCTTAATGTCTAGTGACATTTCAGGGCCATTTAATGATTAATTGATATAAATTTCTTACATACTGTTCCTTTAAGGGATTATACATCCAAAATGAAAATTCTGTCATCATTTAGTCAACTTCATGTTATTACAAACCTGTATAAATGTATTGTTCTGATGAACACGAAGGAAGATATTTTGAGGAATGCTTGTAAACAAACCAATCATGAGCCCCATTCACTTCCAAAGTAGGAACAAAGAATACAATGGGAGTGAATGGGGCTCATGATTGTTTTGGTTACAAACATTCCTCAAAATATCTTCATTCGTGTTTATCAGAACCAAAAAATCTATACAGGTTTGAAACAACATGAAGGTGACTAAATGTCTAAGAATTTTCATTTTTGGGTGAACTATCCCTTTAGGAACCTCTTTTGAAATAATGACGAGATCTATCTATCAGGGGATGGGATGCAGTCTTGAAATCCCCATCAACATGCATCATGAGAAAATGTTAATGATCAAAGCATCTGTCAAAATGTTACTTTGCAGTGCATTTCTTTGGATCTGTCTTACCCGTCGCTCTGTAGGCCTATCCCAGGTAGGGGAGCTCGTCTGCTCTTCCTCAAAGTGGAGAGTGGAGAGCTCATGTTTCCAATAACAGAAATTGATGTGGCACTGATGAAGAACACAACAAAATGCACACTTTAAAAACAACACAATCCTTTCCAATACTTAAGTAAAAGATTTGTAGAGAAACAATACCTTAAATGTGTTTGCTACGTTTTAAATCCGATTGCCCATGCGGGAAGTATATTCAATTTCTGTGTCCAGTGTAGGGCAGTTTGTTTGAAGAGTTGTCATTGGTAACGTAATAAACCTTTACACTAGATGGCGCTGTAGATCACACTATCTTTAAAACATAAAACATTTTAAAACTATGCTTCAGCTTGTTCTGGAATTAAAATCAAATCACGGTCTAATAAAATGTAGATAAATAACAAATTACCAGCAATTGTTTAAAGGGAACATTGAAAGATCTTGAAAGATTTTAAAAACGCGTCGTGTGTTTTCAGTAAAATTATGATGTATTTAAAAAGTCCGAGTAAGCTCAAAATTGTGCAGTAATGGCACATTTTGTTTACAAACAAAAATAAGCTATTTATAGAATCGTATATGCCTGACGTTTTTAAAGGTATAGAAACGTGACTTTTCCAGTCTTGCAACCAACATAGTTTATAAAACAATATTATGAGACTTATTAAAAAAGCAATATCAAAAGCAAAAAATACTTATGAGGCGCTTTGTTATTTAAACTTGTGTATTTAATTTTATATTTGTACCCCTGACACAAATTGTTATTTATTTTCTAATTCATATACCCATGTTATTTATTTATTTATAAATAAAAATATTTATTTTTAGTATTTCCTAATTTGTTTAAATTGTTATGAGTTTGTTTCCGTCGTCCCGCCCCATATACGTTCTTGCGTGATGGCGTCATCAGTCGCCGTCAGACAGATTCGACGAAAGCTCACGGAAGATGCAAAAGAAGAAGCACCCGCTGGTAAGTTTCAACAAAACCCGATTAACCGTTTTCCGACACACATCGCCGGCTTTATAGCGCTTCCGAAGCCCCACTGGTAACCTGAAAGAGCGCTATATGTTTTGATATTGTTCCACAAGGCGTGCGATGTGAACCTATTACATAAAACACAGCAAAAACATTATTATCAAACCCGGTGATGTGATTTCAACATTAGCAGAATGCGTACGGTGGCTGCTCGCGCTTGACGAGCTACAGTCATTCAAAATAACGGCTTTAACGTAATGCAGCCGGTGTGTATAACTAAGCAACGGAAGAAGGTTTGAGGTCAGCCTCCTGTGTTCTTCTGTCAGTGTAACTTACACAGGAAAATAAATAGTTAGCAACCGTGTTAGTAGCCGTGTAAGCTTTGTTGTTGTTGGGTTTCAATGCATTGTGGAGGCTTGAAACTTGTAGTGTGTATGGATTAAGTCGGGTTGTTCTGGTTACAAACCTATTGATGTTTAACGCATTGGTAACGTCCTGTTTATTTAGTATACAGTCCTGAATACTGTTTTACATTGACGTCCGTGCTTCCTTCGCCTTGATTTTTATCTGTCATCTGCAGTCGTATCTGTTGTTATCAGCTAACTTAAACAAACAGCACTGAGGTGGTGTTAGGCCACGTGAGTAACCCTGTAACATAAGCAGGCAACTTGCTGCTGCTCACAGACTATTGCATTGTTTAAAGTTCACTACCACTGTGTGGTGTAGTTGTTTGAGTTTTTACGAGTAGGTGTCCAATGAAAACCAGCCCTGTAGTAAAAGGAGTGACAGTACAGTTAATCTTCCTCTGACGTGCCCCATTCAGATTTCTTTCTAAACAGGTTTTTGAACGTCACGAGGTAGTTCATGTCCACAGGAGTTGCTGGCATGCATGCCATCTAAGCAGGCGTTATTTTCTACTTAATTTACATGTTTCGGTGGTTTGCCTTATGTGAGTGTTGTTTCAATGGCCTGGTTAAAAGTTACTAACTAATGATTAAAGGTCATGGTGTCATTTGATCAGTATGGTAAAAATAGGAAGATTATCCCTAAAAAAAGTCTGGGTCTTTTTAGAAACATACATAAACAAATAAAATAAGTCTGAGATGTTGCTGTCTGTTATGTTAATCTTATCAGTGTCATAGCAGTTTGTGAGAATGCATGTCACGGTAGCATGTATACTATTGTCCACGGCATTAATTTAGCAGATATGTCATGTTCGATTGCATGTTTCTACAGGAGCACCCATACTGGTTAAAAGTAACCTACTAGTGAAATAAAGTGATGATGTATGGTCATCCGGTCACTATGGCAAAATAAATGAAAGCACTCAGCACCCTGATATGAAGTATAGAGGTCTTAAGGTACATTCCAATTTTTTTTAAAAATAGGCTCATTGTCCAGCTCCCTCAGTTAAACATTTGATTTTTACTGTTTTGGAATCCATTCAGCTGATCTCCGGATCTGGCGGTACCACTTGTGGCATAGCTTAGCATAATCCATTGAATCTGATTAGACCATTAGCATCTCGCTCAAAAATGACCAAATAGTTTCTATATTATTCCAATTTAAAACTTGTCTCTTGTGTAGTTACATCATGTACTAAGACTGATGGAAAATTTAAAGTTGGGAATTTCTAGGTCAATATGGCTAGGGACTATATTCTCATTTTAGCTTAGTTAATAATCAAGATTTTTGCTACCGTACCATTGCTGCAGCAGGCGCAATGATATTACACAGCAGCCGAAAATAGTCCCCTTAGTAACTTTCAATAGCAGGGGACTATTTTCGGGCACTGCATAAAATCATTGCGCCTGCTGCAGCCATGTTACGGCAGAAAAGTCCTTGATTATTACGCCGGAATGAGAGTATAGTCATAGCCATATTGGCCTAGAAAATCACAGAAGCTTGAGAAGCACTGGACTATAGTATATAATGTATAATAATAAAAGTAAAATGCAATGCTGATCTTTATAGAAGGGTGGGTGTTTGTGTTCGAAGAGGTTTTGGGAGGTTTTGAGTTGGAGTCATACTGTTGGTTTTCCCATAGTTGATGAGGATTTTGTATTTGTTCTTTCCATGTGCATGTTAAAGGGTTGATGTGGAAAGCAGGTCGTCTTTTTCTAGTAGATTTTCTTTTGCTGTTTTTCTCTGCACCATCTGCTAAGCTTGTGGACTGACATACCTCTGCTATCTAACAGTTTCAGAGAGCCTCCACCCGTCCATAGGCCTTGTCAAGAGAACAGAGAGGAAGATTATAAACCGCTCTCTGTCCCAGAAGCCCTTTCTCCATCTATATACAAGAGTGCATTTAACTTCCTGTGAAGCTCCCATTAGCTTTGGTCGACAGTTTGAAGATTGAAAGCTAGATGTGTGGTCACTTATATAAAGATGTGTATTGTTTTACTCCGTTTTATCTGTAGTGGTTGCTCACTGTGTGTCATACAAGCCCGATCATGCACTTAATAGTAGGGGGAAATGTGACATTACGTTCATAATAAGAGCCCTAATTACAAGTGGTTAAAAACTTGTTTGTTTTTGTTGAAATTGCATCCTTTTTCTGCCAGTGTGCAGTGAGAATGCTTGGAAATTTGGTCCCTTATTTTGTTATGTTGAAGAAAAGATTATATTTCTCTCTGGGAAGCTCCCTTCTTGTTTCAACACTTCTCAGAAATGATTTTCAAAGTAACAGTACCTCTTGGTGGTTGTACTTAATTGTTTGGTCTATGGGTCTGGAATTATTCCAGTGTCAATGATAATCCTTTCCTAGTATTAGAGGTGAGAGTCAACAGGATCTTGGCAATAGGATATGTCATTGATATCTAGACCTCAATAAGAGTAATGTTCTGATTCTTTGTATACTGTTTTTTTTGTTATACAATGTAATTATATTGAGTGATGTGATACCATACCATAGAAACAGCATTGAGCATCTTTATACATGTGACAAATTTGAAATCAGTGAGTTGGTTTCTTTCGTAGTTTAGTGCACTGTATATTCTCAAAAAACAGCTTGTTGGTTTAACTTAATAAAATTATGACACCTATTTTCACACAATTAAATTGATTTATCTGAACATATGCTGGGGGATTGTACTTACAAGTAAAAATTAAATTCACTCTGACTCAACTTAAATTGTTGAAATTCATGTTGAAAATGCAAATTGTGTTAAGCCAACTAACTTTACTTGCTTTTGTTGGACAATTTTTTTTTAAATATATATTTTTTCCATATGCACGAATGAGTATTTGCACATGATTACTCTGAGTAAAGCTGCATACATGCCAAAATGGTATTATTAACATTTCTCATCCTAACCTAAGTGAAACACTCACACTTATGGTAACCCCCAAAATTGTAACAGAAAACCTCAGAATGTTAAAGGGGTGGTTCAATGGTATTTCAAGCATTCTGAATTATTAACACAGTTATACGGTTGTTTCCTCATGCTAAACGTAGGCAAAGTGTCAAAAAAGCAGTTGGGCTAGTTTTTCTGTGCCGAATGCATTTGCCAGGGTTCGTACAAGTTTCGGAACGTTTTTTCGATTACAGGTCCAGCTGACGTTTCAAGTGTTTTCTATACGTATCACTTTTTTATATGGTCACTTCCCCGAAAAATCACGCCCACCCTTCAATCAGCAGGAGACGTTAGAACTTGCAAACATCACATCACAGGGCTCCAGACTGCCACCAAATGGTGGCATTTTGCCACCAAAATTTGAGAGTGTGCCACTGAATTTTACATGCAGTTGCACATGTGCTACCAGTAAATTTGACCTTTTTTTTGTGATGTGAAACTGAATTTGAAACAGCACGTTGTACTTTCTGCATCTATCATCAAAGTATTTATTAGTAATACAGTTGAAATTAGTAGAAATGTGAATATTTGGTTAGCATGTTGATTTACGGTGTGTGCCCCTAAATTTTCTGGTTGCGCCCCTAAATTTTCTGGTTGCGCCCCTAAAATTTTCAGTTGGGGGCTACTGTGCTCCTAGTGAAAAAAGTTAGTGTCGAGCCCTGCATCACGCGTCACAGCTTTTGTTTAATTTCAAAACTCAACAATGGCATGAAAGAAGAAGTGTGTTTTTGGATTTAAGGAGAAGAAAGCCAGTCTTATGAAAACAATGGATATAGTTTATTATCCAGGGTAGCAGCGGATTTTTGCTTGTGTGTTTGATGCGCTGGATTTTCCCAACCGGGTCATGAGTTGCATGCGGTAAGTAAGACTTCTGTCTTATGTTGGAAATAGGCGCGTGCATATTATATAAATTACACGAACATGTAGTGAATCATAAGTTATAAGTGTTGTATAGTGTTGCATGACTTGTACTCCCGCGGTAGTAACTCCTCCTTCTTTATTTTTCGTACGTTATCGGAAAGATTCGGTAAAGCTAATCTTTCTTTTATAAATCTGATTAAACTAAAGACTCTTCGGAGATATAAAGGATGTAATGCCACTCTATAGGTACTCCAGATTAACATCAGAAATGCAGATACAGCGTGTGTTACGTGAGCTTTAACATTACAGAACAACAAACAATAACATGTCCTAATAACTTTATCTTGGTTAAAACACACAGTTAAGAACTTAATTTTAACATTTACTGTCTTCATTTGTCATGAAAGCAAAGCATGCTGGGACCTGGCACATGTGCGACCAGTAAATTTGACCTTTTTTTTGTGATGTGACACTGAATTTAAAACAGCGCATTGTACTTACTGCATCTATCATCAAAATATTTATTAGTAATACAGTGTGGTTAGCATGTTGATTTACGGTATGTGCCCCTAAAATTTTCAGTTGGGGCCACTGTGCTCCTAATTAAAAAAGTTAGTCTGGAGCCCTGAACTCAAACTGCCTTTCCACTGCACATGACAAACAAGGTGTTTCTCAATGTCAAGGATACTTCCTTGGCATGACTGGTTCTTACAAATTACTACCTTCAGAGGCGAGGCTCCTCTTTAGCATCCGGGGAACACGTAAATGGAACAGGCTAGCAAGTGCATGTCATTGCTTCATTACGTCAGTGAAAAGATGTGCTTTCGGCGCTGTGCGCATAGGATTATGAGTGATTTCAGAGCTCGAAGGCTACACACATGCATCCTTTCCTGTATATGGGATATTTTTCGAACAAAGGTCTTTTTTTGAAATTCCGAGGATCCTCTACATTGGAACAGTCCTTCAACGGATGTCGATGTGACGTAACATCCTCAAATTTCTGGCTTCCAAGGATCCTTTTTTTGACATTGAGAAACACCTACAGACACGATTGTCGGACTTCGCCCCCTAGTGGCAGTGGTAGTGAAGTTTCAGTTTAATCGTTAAATGGGAGAGAAGCTCATTCCAGCCCAAAAGGCTTCATTCCAATATTAACCATAGTGGAATAAATAAACAAATGAAACAAACAGCTCTGCATACACGAACAAAGCCTGCCAATATTTTTTTGGAGAGTAAATATGGAGACGAGATTAAAATAACATATACATATTAAACAAATAATATATTATTATTATCAGTTAGTCGACATTGTTCCAACACAAATGGATTAAGTAAACTTCCAAGTGATCTTAAAGGAACACGCCCACGTTTTGGGAATTAAGCTTATTCACCGTATCCCCCAGAGTTAAGTCCACACATACCTTTTTTATCCCCACGTGTGCTGTAACTCTGTCTAACGCACCCCCCCGCTAGCTAAGCTTAGCACAAAGATTGGAAGTGAATGGCTTCAGCTAGCATACGGCTCCCAATAAGTGACAAAATAACGCGAACATTTTCCTATTTATATCTTGTGATTTGTATAGTCACACCGTGTACAAATAACATGGTCATAAAAGCTATCTTTTATCTGTATACATATACTATATTCTCAGAAGACGAAGCACTGTTACTGGGGTGGAGTGATTTGCTTGCAGCACCCGAGAAACCCAGTGGTGAGGAGCAGAGTTTTCGCTCAGAATCACTCCGCCCAAGTAGCAGTGCTTTGCCTTCTGAGAATATAGTTCCCAGTATGTTTACTGTTAAAAGATGGCTGTCTCTCATATGACCTTGTTATATGTACATGATGTGCCTACAAATCAAAACATATAAATAGGAAAATGTTGACGTTATTTTGTCACTTATTGGGAGCAGTATGCTAGCTGGAGCCATTTACTTCCAGTCTTTGTACTAAGCTATGCTAGCGGTGGGTGCGTCAGATAGAGTTACGGCACGCATGGATATGAAAAAGGTATGTATGGACTTATCTAACTCTGGGGGATACGGTGAATAAGCTAAATTCCCAAAATATGGGCATGATCCTTTAATGATTGAGCAAGCAGTTAATCGTCTTAACTGAGTTGAGTATTTTCAAAAAGAAAAGATTAAGTTATGTCAAAGAGTTACCTACTGTGTTGTCAGTAGGGGTGGGCGATAAACCGGTAGACAAAATTAACCGGTAGAAATTTGTCAACCGGTAGAGATTTTGGACTATCGTTTCTATCGAGGTTACGTGCCCACGTCACGCTCCTGTGCGTGTGGTCGCGAAAACGTAACGTTTGTACACGTATTTAAGCACTGCAGTTTTAAAACAAGTTATTTTAAGCCATTGAAACACAGACAACAGATCTGTATGCGTGCGTTCTTTCTGTGTGTCAGGAGCGGACAAGTCGCGCAACCGCTGCTCTTTCTGTCTGTGAGGAGCGCGCAAGTCGCGCGACCTCTGCTTATTAAGCTCGTGAGCATTTTTCCCGCTTTATTGGCCTTAAATACACATATGCGTCAAAATTCCCGTCTTTGCAAGCATCATCATAAACACGACCAGTAAGGTCTTAAGAGAAAGTAAACAGCTAAAAGAGAAAGCGCATGTGTAACAGTGTATTGGATCCGGACTTTGGTCTTAAAGGGGAAGTTACCTAATTTTGCTCCTGTCTGTCACTCGTGTTAATCAAACAGCATTGAGAAAAAAATCTCTCGCTCCTGATTAAATCACTTTTCTACCTTAAATAAAAATATACACTAGTCAACATTTGAAGTGGATCAAAACTTTTCCTAAAAGTTGTCTTAAAGCCAATGCCCAATACCCGTTCTTGTCTTAGGACAACTTTGATGAACGTTTTTGATCCACTTCAAATGTTGACTACTATATATAGGCCTATACATACATGCATAATTATTTATTATCATTCTTATTGACTGTGTATCTTCAGAGAGCTTGAGTTTTGTTTGTTTTTATCTTCTTTCTATGCTTGTATATGTTTTTTGTGAGAATTATGAACATTTCTATGGTATTAAAGATTTAAACCTTATTAAAACATAAAAAACTCTACCGTGATACATATCGTTATCATGATATAAAATTAATCCTATTGTGATAGAAGATTTTGGTCATATCGCCCACCCCTAGTTGTCAGTATGCATTGCAATTGTGTTTGAACAAACAACTCAAACAAATGTGTAGCAGTTATCTAAACTGCTTAAGCAAAACAAACAACCTTTACAAATCTTTTTTTTATATGAATTAATTTTATTTTGGTCTGAGGGTCTTTTTTGTCTAAGTAGGAATTATATCATTATAACCATTACATTAAAGGAATATTCCATTTTCTTAAAAGAAAAATCCAGATAATTTACTCACCACCATGTCATCCAAAATGTTGATGCCTTTCTTTGTTCAGTTGAGAAGAAATTATGTTTTTTGAGGAAAACATTGCAGGATTTTTCTTATTTTAATGGACTTTAATAGAGCCCAACATTTTAATACTTAACTCAACACTTAACAGTTTTTTTCAATGGAGTTTCAAAGGACTAAACGATCCTATACGAGGCATAAGGGTCTTATCTAGCGAAACGATTGTCATTTTTGACAAAGTGCATATTTTTTATTTTTCTTGTCAAAAATGACAATCGTTTCACGAGATAAGACCCTTATGCCTCGTTTGGGATCGTTTAAAGTCCTTTGAAACTCCGTTGAAAAAAAACTGTTAAGTGTTGAGTTAAGTATTAAATGTTGGGCTCTATTAAAGTCCATTAAAATGAGAAAAATCCTGCAATGTTTTCCTCAAAAAACATAATTTCTTCTCAACTGAACAAAGAAAGGCATCAACATTTTGGATGACATGGTGGTGAGTAAATTATCTATATTTTTCTTTTAAGAAAATGGAATATTCCTTTAATAATATTAGTTTTGAAAGGTAATTAGTTACAATTATTTAAGGATTAAACTTTTGTGTGCGTCCTGTCAGTCACCCTTTGTGCTATGCATGACTCATAAATCAAGCTTCAAGGTTTGGTGAGGAAGGGTTTAATATTTCATGATGATTTCACATATGATTTTGTTGTCAGGTTGTTGATTTAAATAAATGAAAAAATCTTATAGGGCCATATTGACTTATCTTAGGTAAGATGGGTACTTTACTTCGGTCAATTAATCTTCCAGGACTTTACACTTTGAGAGTAATTGTGTGGCAATAAAAATTATATAGTTATTTACCCACCTCATCTTGTTCCAAACCAGTATAACTTGTTTTTCATAGAACAAAAGTGAGTGGTGACTGAGTCTAGTAGTCATTCTGCCTCACTTCTTGTGTTCCACGTAAAGAAAGCCGTGTTGGTTTGGAACAACATGGAGGTAAGTAAAGATGACAATTATTTGTTTTAATTTTAATATTAATGAGTTTGCTCTAAAAATGTCTTAAAAAGGATGTTTTTTTGTAGCCCTATTGTCATTTTAGCACTTATTTTAAATTAAATTAATTATAAATAAATTATAAAAAATAATACTTTTTTCGTAACAGATTTATAATTTTATGTTTTAAAAATAAATATAAAAAATTAATTTCATAATTTGAATGTAATGTATTCATTTTATTATGTTTAAATGCATGTAAAATACCCCACATTAACATTTTTGAGTGACACAGGGAATGCACTGTAGTTTCCATGTGGATTTGATTACTGTGTCACAGGCTTTGAGAAACATGGGAGAAGAAAAACACATTTAATTCTCTGTTTTTGATATTTGCATTTTTCATCTTTCAATTTTTTACTAAACGTCCCAGCACTATTTTGTGTGGTTTCAGTTTTGCACACAACAAGCGAAAAGATCTTGAACACAATGCCATTGAAGGCACACTCTGTGTTTCTTTATCTCTCGGGTGGTCATAGAAACGTCTGTCACATAAATGTTTGATTGTTAAAATTAAAAGTTGAGACTGACCTTTAGCACAAGGCTTGGGATAAATGTCTCGCCTCCCCTTGTTTCCACTTTTGACTGTCAAAAGTACAAGAATTTTCATAAACAAAGGACTTCAGGTGTGACCAGTCAAAGTATTTTTTGTGCCTATTTGTGTCCTGGTTTGTTTAGGAGCATTACATAATGCTTAGCTCTTCAAATGAGGTGTGTTCAGGGCATGGCTGGGTTAAGGGATCATCTTTTTTTTAAGGGAACAGTGTTTTTTTGTGCGTGTATAAATAACCAATTTTTAAGCTTGCTTTTCTTAAAATGTTTAAAGATGATTAGATAAGAAAGACTGCAGTGTCAACTTAGATTGAATGTGACCTTGTATTTCACAAAAAACTGCAAATGATTCCCTAGGATGTGCATGTCTGCATGGCCTTGAATGTGCGCTTGGCCCAGTTCTGTCATTGGTGTTTGTAATTGAGACTGAGTTAGGCATACCCAGGAGAAACTGAAACAATTAAAGCCTTATTTATTCATTTACAATTTGTGTCAAAATTCTAATCGTGCTTCGTTTTATAACAGAATAAAGCAGAAGTGTGCTTCTCTTTTGACACAATATATATATAATTCATCATTTACTATGTTAACATGAAAAGTGCATTAGTTATCAGATTAAAAACTTTTAATATGCAACTTGAGAATACTGAAACAAAAACAATGGTGTTTTCATATGAACATAATAACTTTCCCAGATAAAGTAGCCAGATGATCTGTAACCAAGAGAGAGGAAAGAACTGTAAACAAATCTAAAATTAAATATGTTTCAACACAATCTCTCGTCAATTTTATTAGGTGGCTAATTCATAGTAAATCTTGCCACACGTTTTTGTACAGTGTTTGCTTTTTGCAGTTTGACATCGGGGTTTTGGGTGGGATTAAAGGGGGTTTCATTCATGTTATTTTTTTTGACAGTCCTACGTTTTTTACCATTTCAGATGAATTCGGATGAATTATTTAACTACGCCCAAATTTCCATGTGATTGGGCTGTCCTGTTAAGTAATATGCAAATATCCTTACCTTGATGAGCAATGTGTGCCGTATTCAGCTGCTGTGTGAACAAACGTGATCTTTGTTTTCTTGCCATGCAGATAACTTTTTTTATGTGCGAACCCCATGACCCAGAACCGGCTTCCCTTTATGGAGGTGCGTCCCATAGTTTGGTTGGGATACTTTTTTGGGGGTGTCATTGTTTAGTTATTTAATTGTCAGGGGAAGAAAAACTTAATTACATCATGTTCATTCTTGAGTCTGGTTGACGCACATTCCAAGTTATTATTTATAAATTAAAATAAAACCGGTTTTTCAAAGAACATTATATTGGCACACATTCAATTTATTCAAGTTTCTTTGTAATACCAATGATTGGCCTTGAGAAAGATGGATTGGCTGATCCAGGTTTAATCTCAAACTTCCCATGACGGGCTTTGGCCTTTCCAATAGGGAGGTGCATTCCATAGTTTGGTTGGGATACTTTTTTTGGGGTGTCTTGTTTAGTTATTTAAAGGGACAGTAAGTAGGATTTACCCCCATCTAGTGCTAAAATTGTATTTTGCATTCAAACGAACAGTGCTCTCTAGCACCTCGCTTTTCCAAATGCGTTGCGACTACGGTACCCGTTATTTACTTACTGATCTCCTTGTCCGCCTTAGCTGGTTCATGTGTTGTGAATGAAAACGCGTTGGTAGGCTAGTGCTTTTTGCCCCTCTCTGCTATTATAGTTTATCAATACGTCGCAACGACATGGAAGCCTCCTTGGACTTACCCATTCCAATGTAAGTAAAGAGAAGAAATTGTAAGCTTATAAAGTAAAGTCAGATGATTGTCAGAGGTCATTTGACACCAACGAGGACATATTTATGAATAAAGGCATTGATTTTGATTAATAAAACACTTAAAATCCTACTTACTTTTCCTTTAATTGTCAGGGCAAGTAGAACTTAATTACATCATGTTCATTCTTGAGTCTGGTTGATGCACATTCTAAGTTATTATTTATAAATTAAAATAAAACCGGTTTATCAAAGAACATTATATTGGCACACATTCAATTTATTCAAGTTTCTTTGTAATACCAATGATTGGCCTTGAGAAAGATGGATTGGCTGATCCAGGTTTAATCTCAAACTTCCCATGACGGGCTTTGGCCTGTCCAATAGGGAGGTGCATTCCATAGTTTGGTTGGGATACTTTTTTGGGGTGTCTTGTTTAGTTATTTAAAGGGACAATAAGTAGGATTGACCCCCATCTAGTGCTAAAATTGTATTTTGCATTCAAACGCACAGTGCTCTCTAGCACCTCGCTTTTCCAAATGTGTTGCGACTACTGTACCCGTTATTTACTTCCTGATCTTTTTGTCCGCTTCAGCTGGTTCACGTGTTGTGAATGAAAACGCGTTGGTAGGCTAGCAATTGATTTTGATTAATAAAACACTTAAAATCCTACTTACTGTCCCTTTAATTGTCAGAGCAAGTAGAACTTAATTACATCATGTTCAGTCTGGTTGATGCACATTCTAAGTTATTATTTTTTAAATTAAAACCGGTTTATCAAAGAATATTATATTGGCACATTAAATTTATGCAAAGTTTCTTTGTAGTACCAATGGGCGGCTTTGAGAAAGATGGACTGGCTGATTTAATCTCAAACTTCCCATGACAGGCTTTGGCTTCCTAATAGGGAGGTGCATCCCATAGTTGGATAGAGATACTTTTTTGGAGTGAAGTTGTTTAGTTATTTAATTATCAGGGCAAGTAAAACTTCGTTACATCATGGAATGTGCATCAACCAGACTCAAGTTATTATTTATAAATGAAAATAAACCGGTTTATCAAACAACATTAAATTGGCACACGTTACATTGATGCCAAGTTTCTTTGTAGTACCAATGGGCGGCTTTGAGAAAGATAGATTGGCTGATCCAGGTTTAATCTCATGCCAATTTTAATTACGGAAATCCGCTTAGCCCGAGACCTGTCGGTGTTTTAGAAAGATACTTTTTCTTTACAGAGTATCTGCAGAGTGATAGGACACATGTCTGGATGCTGAGTTGTTACGGGGAGCTTTCTTTACAGTTTGTGCTGGATCTTATCTCTGATATGTCTTTGACATTGGCTTTTTTATTTCTCTGCCTTTCTTTCTTTCTTCCTCTTGTAGGGCATCACTCTGAATGATATCCACCAATGCCATACACCTGAGGGTAACTCTCTTAAAGTTCATTAACATTTTGGGAATGTCAGAGCTTATGTTTAGAATACTAGTAGGCATTGTCTGTCTGCTTCTGCTGTGTTTTTGTTTTGTTTTGAAACCTAGTCACAAGGATTTTGTTTAGATTTGCATGTTGCAAAAGAGGCTTGAATATTTAAACAGCCATCTGTGGTGGTTTTGTATTTGTGCGTGTTGTTTCCATTGTAAACTGGTGTTTCCATTGTAACCTCGATGGGTGCTCTTTGAATTTTTAGCTTGGTATAATTGTCCCAATAGAAAATGTACTGAATTATACATTTAGGCCTATATAGTTTATAAGAACTTGGGTTAATGTTCATCCAGTGTTCATTGCCTAATGTCATTTTGCTTCCTAATGTCTTACATCAGTCTAAGTGGTTCAGTATTGCTATCGGATGACCGTTCTTCCCATGACACTGGAGCATAGCTGCGGCTCTGCAGTTTGTGTTCGGTGAACTTTTAGATAATGAAAGTTTAAAGTTCCCTGAATTGTTAGTCTGGTCAGTACGATTCAAGCGCTTACATGCATCGGAGGGGTCAAAGTTTCTTTTAACCCTGCGATATTCCCTAAAGAGTTTTTAATAACCAATTATTATTATCTTACAAAATTTTAAACTATCTGAATATTTTATTTCAAGTTTAAATGGTTTCCTTTTTGTTTTTTCTCCAGCTTGTCGAGTGTCAACCCCCCGGTGAAGATGAGACCATGGTTCCGGTATTGACTTCAAAAAGAGCCAGTGAACTTGCCGTGAACGAAGTTGCCTGTGTGCTGCAGGTATGCCCGGTTGTCTGTGATTATGTGTGTGCAAGTCCCTTTGTTTGTTTACTTTTCTGTCGGTGTGATTTACACTGGTTTGCTTTGAAACTAAAGCTTGACAACTTACAAACTACCCTTGAATAAAATGTATAAAACTACAGATCTTTTAAAAGCTGAGAGTAGGGATTGACAGGTGCAATTCAATTTAATTACATCAAGTCTGACTGGTTTGCACACATTTCAAGCGTTTTTATTTTGAAATAAAAAGCAAGTTTGTCAACCATCAGCTGTCAATGAGTAGTCAGTGGGTGTTTTAAAGCAGCATACTTGTATGGACTGTGTGAACACTGTTCAGGGATGGCCAAGTTAATTGAAAGTAAAACAGCATCTTGAATATCTACCACCTGTTTTAGTGCTTGGGATTGTATAGTTTGATAAGAAAGTCTTTCAGATACCATACAGGATGTTGATTTAAGATTATGTCTTACCTGTGTAAACCACTTTTTGTGTGTCTAGCCACAGTTCTCATGAGTGTCCAGTGTCATTGTGCTGTCAAACAGGTGCTTAATACTGGGAATTGCACTGGCTTCACAGGAATTACACAAAAGACATAGGGGCGGTTTCCTAGACAGGGTTTATCCTAGTCTCAGATTAAAATGCATGTTTGAGCTGCCTTAATTTAAATAAATATTACACTGACATATCTTAGCATATATTAATGCAGTTGTTTTGCCTCAAGATGCACACCAGTAATGTTTTTATTTTGTAAGGTATGTTTGTAAAAAAATACTTGAATATCCTAATATAGCTAAGGACTAGTCCTGGATTAATCTAAACCCTGTCTGGGAAACTGGCCCTTAAAGTGTTTTATATCAAAAATTCTTTGAAGTATACTGAAATAGTTTAAAGAGAAACACCACAATTTTTTCAGTATTTTACTATGTTTTTACCTCAACTTAGAAGAATTAATACATACCTATATTTTTTCAATGTGTGCACTTAATCTTTGTACAGTGCGTCATGAATGTTTTAGCATTTAGCCTAGCTCCATTCATTCCTGTGGCTCCAAACAGGGATGAATTTAGAATCCACCAAACACTTCCATGTTTTCCCTATTAAAAAGACTGTTACATGAGTAGTTACACGTATAAGTATGGTTGCACAAAATAAAACTTTTGTTTGGAGTCATAGGAATGAATGGGGCTAAATACTAACACATTCAAGAAATGCTGTACAACGATTAAAAGTGCACGCAAAGCGGGCTATAGGACCACATCACTTCAGGCGATGCCCCGGGCACCTGAACCTTTTTTCTAATCTTATTTGTTTTCCTGATCTCTTTTCACTATCCCATCAACTAAAAACTATAAAAGCCCAGGTCCATTGATGTGGTTATCAAACAGTGTCTCTTAAATGAATCATCACCAGGGATGATCAAAACATGCAGGGATGCTCTTGCTGTCTAGTGTCATGTTTCTGTTCTCCATCACCCCACCGACATGACCACCTGTTCCCAGAAGACCTTTATCCCTCCGCTATCATCTGCATTCAGCCGCAGCTAAGATGGGCACTTAAGACATGAATTAAATGAGTAATTATGTTAAACAATCACACAAAATAATTGTGATCACAACTTTGCATTAATATTATCGTGATTATGAATCTCCCATAATCAAGCAGCCATAGTGTGGCAACAGAAGCTGCTATGTTTTATGACTGCAATCGAATGTGGCTTCCAAGCGATTTTGTGTTTTAAGATTTGGTTTTATTCGGCACCATTTCAACACCTGTTTCTAGTATTGCTCAGGCTTCATATGTAATGCAATCGGGTTTTTGTGCTCTATCGTTTTTAATAAAATAGTGCTTGGATTTCAAGTTCTTTCTCTATCAGGGAAAATAAACTGTTGTTGGTGACAGTACACTTTCCAAAGCCAAAGTTCCAAGACACTGGCTTTATTAGTTGTTTCTATGGCTCCTACATTCTTGCTTGTTAGCGAGTTAATGTCAGTTGTCATGGTTACGCATCTGATACGTGTTATTTTGGGAATGCTGCATTTTCTGACTTCATTCTTTCCATCCCTGTTAGGCTGACCTGCAGTTTGGTCTCACCCAGGAGGAGGTTGGACGACGTCGTGCTTACCATGGATGGAACGAGTTTGACATCAGTGAAGATGAACCACTCTGGAAAAAATATATCTTGCAGGTATTATATTGAATAGGTTATAAACCTAAGCAACAAAATTAATGTTTACGTAGCCCATTGTTATATGAAACAATGAAACAATATATATTCCAAATGCGTACTAAACTAAAAAAAACTAAGCAAAAACTGCATACACCTAGCACATAAATTCTCATAATAAATATCTTTATTAGAGATGCACTGATATATCGGCCAATAATAGATAAAAGCAATTTTTCACACTAACGGACTTTAGTTTAAAAACAGCCAATAGTCATGGCCGATGTATATTGGCAGTCAAAAGAAAACAGGAAAATGCAGTTACTTAGAGCTCTATGTATAGAAAATATAAAGAAACATCACTAGTTTACTACATTATATGATTTAAATGTTATCTTCAAAATTTTGTTAATGAACTTTCATATAACCACCCAACTATCAATATAGGCATTGATATATTCACAGATTATATTCACAGATTTCGTTCTAAATAATTGGCTATTGGTATCCGTGGAAAAATGTTATATTGTTGCATCTTTAATCTTTACATATGCAAGTTGCTTTTGTTGGTGAATACAGTGTATTCACTCAGATCCTCTTTGGAGGTTGGTCAAATTGTCGCATTGACCTTTGCGGGTTCCCCTGCAGCGCGGGATACATTATATCCGTTTTGCTCTAAAACTGCAAAGCATGTGTAAAATCCTCCAGCTGTAAATGATAACAAGGTCGAAACTAAAAACACAACTGTGCCATGGCGTGACTCTGAAGCTTGTTAATGTGTCTTTGCTGATAATTAATGTGTGAGTTGGCCTTTTCGCTCATTAGTCCGGGCACTTTTATTTGCATAGCGCTTTTCACAATACGTATTGTTCCAAAGCCCAGAAACAAAAGATCACACTATTGTTTGTGAATGTCTAAGAGTCTTTGTTGGGCAGATTTAATAGAAAACATTGTGGGAGTGTTTTTGTCTTTGGGCCTGTATTAAGTGAGCCAAAGGTGATGGCATATGTAATGAAGAAAAAACCTTGGGAAAACTAAGCTTGGATGAGACACAGTTTTTCTCAGTAAGTACTAGTTGACCAAATGAAGTATTAAAGGATTATTCCACTTTCTTAAAAAAATCTTGATAATTTTCTTACCCCCATGTCATCCAAAATGTTGATGTTTTTCTTTGTTCAGTCGAGAATATTTTTTTTATTCCAGGATTTTTCTCAATTTAACTTTATTGGACCTCAACAACAGTTTATAGACCTTTCGACGTCATTACGTGAGATTGTGCTGGCGTGTCACATGGCTGGTGCAAGATTAGAAGTTGTAGTTTAACAGTGCATATTTTTTATTTTTTATTTTGCTAGATAAGACCCTTATGCCTTGGTTGGGATCGTTTAGAGTCTTTTGAAGCTGTGTTGAAACTGCAACTTAAAACTGTTGAGGTCCAATAAAGTCTAAATTGAGAAAAATCCTGAAAAAAAAACTTAGTTTCTTCTCGATTAAGCATAGAAAGACATCGACGTTTTGGATGACATGGGGGGTGAGTAAATTATCAAGATTTTTTTGAAGAAAGTAGAATAACTGTACGTTCACATGGTCGTTAACGCTTCCTATTCACTTTTTATGGGTGACATCATGCGTTGCCAAACTGAATTGTGGATCTGTCGGCACCGCGGCAGAAGTTGAACATTTCTCTACTTTTCAAGTGGCAACGCGTGCGTTAGCCAATCAGATCGCCTTTTGCAAATAACCTAGGCAGAGCCAGCCAATAACGTTTATGAAAGACCAGAGCATGTGTTGCGGCCACTGTGATTGGCTGTTGGCCACGCTTCAGACAAGCTTTCCATCAAGCGTTAAAGGAATATTCCATTTTCTTAAAAGAAAAATCCAGATAATTTACTCACCACCATGTCATCCAAAATGTTGATGTCTTTCTTTGTTCAGTCGAGAAGAAATTATGTTTTTTGAGGAAAACATTGCAGGATTTTTCTCATTTTAATGGACTTTAATGGACACCACCACTTAACACTTAACTCAACACTTAACAGTTTTTTCAACGGAGTTTAAAAGGACTCTAAACGATCCCAAACGAGGCATAAGGGTCTTATCTAGCAAAACGATTGTCATTTTTGACAATAAAAATAACAAATATCCACTTTTAAAGCACAACTTCTCGTTTAGATCCGGTCGTCATGCACTAGCTTGACCCGACGCAATACGTCATCACGTCAAGAGGTCACAGAGGACGAACGCGAAACTCCGCCCCAGTGTTTACAAATGTGGTGAAAGAGGACCGTTCCTATGTTGTTGTATGTCAACTGATACTAATTAATGTATTTGTGTCAGTTTATTGTTTACAGTGGTCCACAAATGTCCGTTTTATATATGTAACACGTGACCTCCCTACATCACTACGCATTTACGTTAGGTTGCGCTGGACTGGACCTAAACGAAAAGTTGTGGTTTAAAAGTGTATATTTGTTATTTTTATTGTCAAAAATGACAATCGTTTTGCTAGATAAGACCCTTATGCCTCGTTTGGGATCGTTTAGAGTCCTTTGAAACTCCGTTGAAAAAAACTGTTAAGTGTTGAATTAAGTGTTAATTGTTGGTGTCTATTAAAGTCCATTAAAATGAGAAAAATCCTGCAATGTTTTCCTCAAAAAACATAATTTCATCTCGACTGAACAAAGAAAGACATCAACATTTTGGATGACATTGTGGTGAGTAAATTATCTGGATTTTTCTTTTAAGAAAATGTAATATTCCTTTAACACTTTCGCCCCGTGTGAATGTACCGTAATACTTTAATGGAGGGAATGGAGTCAAATGTATTAAAGGTTTAAAATAAAATGATATTAAAGGATTACTGCACTTTCATAAGAACATTTCTTGATGATTTACTCACCCCCATGTCATCCTAGATGTTTATGTATTTCTTTTTTTCAGTCAAAATTAAATAATTTTTATTAGGGATGCACCGATATGGAAATTTTGGCCGATACCGATAACTATAGGCCGATAAATATTCATATTAATTTCACAATGAAAAACTCCCAGACAGCGGACATCTTGTCTTTGCGCTAGACTAGCATACTCTTCCTGAGCCCGCAACATGTGTCATCTTCGTGCTATGTCACAGAAAGCACCAATCAAAACTCCACATGGCCAGCAATGAGCAAGTGAAGTGATTCAACAAACTGAAATAATCCATCATTTATCGGCCTTTATTTATCGGCTTAATTTTGCTATCAGACCGATAACCGATAATATTAAAAATAAGCAGTTATCGTGCATCCCTAATTTTTACTAAAGAAAACATTAAATATTTTTCCTTCAACTAAACCCATTGGTTTGAAGGTCCAAATTGCAGTTTAATGCTGCTTTAAAGGGCTCTAAACAATCCCAACCGAGGCTTAATCTAGCGAAATGATCGTCACCTTCATTAAAAATAACTTTTTGTGTTGCACTAGTCCTGGATGTGCGTCTGCCACCTTGCACATTACATAATCACCGCAAAAGGTCACGCAACGTTTAAAACAACAAACTGACAAAGACGTTAATTAATGTAATTCCACATACAACAACTTCTGAATAGTCTTCTTTCGACGTGATTACGCAATGCGCAAGGTCGCGAACGCGCATCACAGGGCTTGTGCGTGTCAAGAAGCTGTAGTTAAAAAGTACATATTTTTCATGCCTCGGTTGGGATTGTTTAGAGCCCTTTGAAGCTGCATTTTGGACATTTAAACCATTGGTTTTAATTGAAGTAGAAAAATCCTCCAAAAACTTAATTTCTTTTTGTCTGTAGAAAGAAAGACATAAACATCTTGGATGACATGGGGTTTAGTAAAATATCAGGAACTTTTCTTATAAAAGTGTAGTAATCCTTTAAGCTGTAAGATTAATGATTAAATCATTAAAATCATCATGAATCGGTTGTTGTGGTGCTTGTTGATGCTGCGTCATTGCTGTTTGGCTGGTAAAGGCTTTAGCATTGTCATCGAGGTGGGCAGTAAATGTCCCTTGCTGTCTGACTAGAAGTTGGTAGCTATTCGTTCTCTGTAAATGTAATCATTTTGAGCTAAAGTGATCTTTTCTCATCAGAATTACATTAAGCCTAACACGCTTAGATTACACTCGCAGAAAGTGCTGAATTATTCTATTGCAGTCCAAGCTCAATTTTTTTAGTTAACCTTTTCCTCACAGCGACTGTTGAGAGCAGGGTGGCGTGGGCGGGCTTGTTTTCTAGGTGAGAAGAAAGCCTCTAAATCCTTTTACTTGCAGTGTGAACAAGGTTGTCAGAGGTATCACTGTTTCTCAGAGCGTCACGTTAAAAGCAACAAGCAGTCGGGCCTTTAATCTGCCACGTCACATTCGCTTTGTGCTTGGGGACGTACTGAGCTCTCTCTCACAGTCTCTTTTGTTTTTTGTCCTTGTTTTGTATCACATTCAGGCATCCGTTCCTTTACAGCTCCATGCTTCACAGAGCCAGAACGCGTCAGAGGATTATTTTGTCAGGCGTGGCCAGTAGTGTCGTCGTAATATAATCTTATTTATTTCGTTCTTTTCTTTTCTTTTCTTTTCTTTTGGATCAATTCAAATTCTCTAAGGTATTTTTATCACAGTGCCACAAAGCCACAGCATAAATCTGGAAGCTTCAGTAGACATGAGAGAATGTCAAAGCACTTTTGGAAAATTGTAAAGTCGAAACCCTATTTGTTGTGCCTTCTTAAATGTCACCTGCCTCTTACTCTGTAGCGCCCAATGGCTGTTGTATTGCTCGCTCAAATGAAGTGATCTCATCTTGTGTGGCACTGTTAATTGCCAGTTATGGAGACGCGATGATCGGCAAGTGTTAGATCCTGCCGTAGATTGAAGCTTTACAATCAGTATGTGGCCAATCTAAGAAAGTAACCGACACTGCAGTGTGTTTAATCTTTGCTTTTTAATGCTCTTGTTTTGTGTCATTATTTATTTCTGTTGCAGCTGAATATCAGGTCACCCTGAGATCTTGAAATTAGCCAAATAATAGACCAGAAGAGAAGATTTTTCATGAACATTTCCCCAGTTCGTGTCTGATGTTATAATCTTGTGATCTTAAGTAAAATATTCTGTCATGATTTACTCACTTATGTTATTCGAAACCTGTATGAGTTTCTTTATTCTGTTGATGACAATACAAAAGCAGATATTTTGATAATATTGTGATGTTGCACACACAGTTGGCAGTACCCTTTGACTTCCATTTAGTATTTGGGTACCGTCAACTGTGTGGCTAATATTTTTAGCCTTTTAAGTGTTTTTTGATTTCCTGTAATTTGCGCAAACGTAGATATTTTTAAATAATGATATAAAGAGCACGGATGCAAATCCCTTAAAGTGCGTCTGACATGTTTTCTTGTGAAATAGCATTCTTTAACTCATTAGCATTCCTGAAAAAGGTTTTAATGCCTAAAAAGGAAACTAATTGTTCCTACTGATTGTATCTTAAAAGAGTTTACATCATGCGATTCACAAGAATCTCTGCCTTCCGAAGATATGTGACACATTTAGCTTTTTGTTTTCGAGTTTGTCATGTCATGACGTTCTACAGTAGGCTATGCATTGTTCCTCCCATGGTACATTGGAACGCTAACAGACTCTTAAAGGAGCATTTCACCCGTAGAAACATGAATCTTTATTGAAAGTGCGTCATATTTGTAGATGTAATGTAACAAACATTTAGAATTTGGTGCCTATTTGACCGAGAAAAGGGGTGTTTGTAGTCTCACTCCCTCAACAAATATACTGAACTTCCTTCTTTCAATGATGCAAAATGATGATTTTTACATCATTGAAAGAAGGAAGTGCAAAACTGAAATCAGCAGCAGCAGCAACTGAGGAAATGATGCACGACCATTCAAAAACATGACTGGGGTTCTAACTATACAAAGCTTAATGCAAATGGGTGAAGTGTCCCTTTAATGGACTTTTCAACATTGGTCAAATGGCCTGATGCCGGGTTTTTGTGGATTTAAAGTGGAAGTATTTGATGAATGTGTAAAACATGCCGAGAGCATTTGGTTAATATCATTCTCATTTTTGATGGAGGTGACATAAGTGGCTTTTGCGTCTGAGCTCTTCATGTGTTTTTAACATGTTGTATGTTTATTTATAGAAAGTTAATATTATTTTAATTAAACAGCCATTGAACTGCCGAAATGTTACTTTCTGTTATTTTAGAATGGAGTTCCTGTGGCTTATTTGGTTAGAGCATTGCATTAGCAGTGCAAAAGCTCATGAGCGCAGTCCCAGGGAATACACATAGTGATAAAATGTATACATTGTTTATATATTATTTATATATAAGAAATGAAGAGTTTGGTTCCAAAACGCAATAAACGCCATTTTTGAAAAAAATTAGTTACTGCCAAAATCAGTATTATATCCGGTCAGTATTTAAAAGTAAATTCTTAATTTTATGCAAAATCCATTATCCGCTGTGTTATTCTGTCATCTTTTCTCCCTTTTTTCCAAAAATGCAATAAACGCCACTCCTCCTTTTCTACAGAATGCAATAAATCCGCTCCACAAATTACAGCGCACCATTCCACGCAATGTAAACAAACAATGGCGGCACGTTGAGTACACAGAGTCCTAGTTTTCCTCATCTACTTTGTACTTCGTGATCAACAAACAAACAAAAACGAAATAATACTTTAATAGCATTGCTAAACCTGTGATGGTTTTCTGTGACGGGAAAAAAACGTAAGCCATCAACATCTAATAATTTACGCAAGAGGCACTCGGGAGACAATCGCTTGTTCTCCCAACAACACATAGCTTCTCTCGTGCTAACACATTGACCCCAGGGGATCTTATGAAAAACTTTCCATAATTTTACTCAAAGTCAACGAGAATCACAGCTGATCGTGAAAAATGTTAAGCGACGACGTCAAGTGTAACCGTGCAGCAATGACAGTGATCCTAATATGACAAAGTAAGTGTTTTGATTAATGGCATTAATGTTTATTTTTTAATCAGTGTGTACAACTTTTTCGACTAAATGAATATAAAATGGCAAAAATGAATGCACATTTTGATTTAATAGATTTATAGAATTTTGAAAAAAAAAACTTGTCATGGATTTATTGATTATTATTATGAAAATAATTAGTTTTTATAATAAATCTTTGAAAATCTTTGAAAAAAGATGCTATGTGAAAGTTTGTAAAAGAAAATAGTGGTTTTCATCTTGTCACTTTCTTGGTATAGAAAACACGTTTTTACCGAAATTTGTCAAAATGGATTTATTGCGTTTTGGAACCAAACTCTTCCAATATTCCCAGCCTTTTTCAACAAATGAAGAGTTTCATCCCAAAAAGAGATAAGCGCCTTTTTTAAATAATCTGTATTGTATCAGGTCAGTATTAAAAAGTAAATTCTTACTTCTACGCAAAATCCAACATCTGCCGTGTAATTCTGTCATCTTTTCTCCGTTTATCACAAAACGTGATAAACGGCACTCCTCCTCCTGTGGAGAATGCAGTAAATCCGCTCAACAAATCACAGCGCACCATAACACGCATTGTAAACAACAATGGCGGCATGTTAAATAGGGAGTCCTAGTTTTTCTCATCTTGTTCGTACTTCGTGATCAAAAAACAAACAAAAACTAAATAATACTTTTGTTATAAATAATACCACTCTGTGGTGGTTTTCTGTGGCGGAGAAGAAACGTAAGCCATCAAAATCTAATAATTTATGCAAAAGGCCGGATGTTGCTTGTTCTCCCGACAGTGTCAAGCTTCTATCATGCTAACACATTGACCCCATTATGAAAAACTTTACATTATTTTACTCAAAGCCAACGAAAATCGAGCAGCACCAAAAAAATTAAGCAGAAATAGTTCAGTGATGATGTGTCAATTATTACCGCAGCCATGACAGTGTTCTTAATATGACAAAGTAAGTGTTTTAATTAATGCCATTAATGTTTATTTTTTTAATCAGTGTATACCACTAGTCAACTAAATGAATATAACATGGCAAAGATGAATTCCCATTTATATATTGATTCAATAGATTTATAGCATTTTGAAAAAAAATAATTTGTTTTTATAATAAATCTTTGAAAATCAAATTATGGATTTGAATTTTTTATGTTATTATAACCTAAAGATGCTAAGTGAAAGTTTGTAACAGAAAATAGTGTTTCCATCTTGTCACTTTCTTGGTATAGAAAACACGTTTTTACCAAAACCAGTCAAAATGGATTTATTGTGTTTTGCAACCAAACTCTTCATATAATAGACCTACAACACCGTATTTCAAACATTGTAGATCCTCATGTAAATCGAGTTAGCCTTTGGCTCTTTGCCATTTCTAGAGGCAGCACAACACATGCATGTCTGTGATGTTTGAAAGCAGACTTGGACACAGATATCAATAACCTTTGCTAACGTGTATAGATAACATTGGTCTGCTTCGACCCATAAGGCAGATTAATGCAGACTCCCTTTGTGAGATGCTGGGGCGCATTGAGCATCAAACATGTGGTTTACCACTCTTCCTGTTGTTGTTTTTTTTAGTTCAAGGACCCACTCATCCTGTTGCTGTTGGCTTCCGCTGTCATCAGTGTGTTGATGCGGCAATTTGACGATGCTGTCAGTATCACCGTGGTAAGATTCTCCTGTAGACTTCCATTGACACATTTTGGACTTTCTTATGAATTGTGGAACAGACCACTCACAATCTTTTATCATTCTTTTTGCAGGCCATTATTATTGTTGTTACAGTTGCCTTTGTACAGGTAAGTTTAACGGGTACCCAGGTGATATTATTTTCTGCAACACTTAAAGTGCTTTACATATGAAGGGGGATTCTTCTCAAACACCACCAATGTGCAGCATCCACCTGGATGATGTGACGGCAGCCATATTGCGCCAGAATGCTCACCACACACACCAATGATATAGCCAATTACTATATATGGGGATGATTAGTAGACCAATGGTTTAATTTGGGCAGGATGCCAGTGCACACCCCTTCACTTTTTCAAAAGACATCATGGGATTTTTAATAACCACAGATAGTCAGAACCTTGATTTAACGTCTCATCCGAAGACTAGCTTAAAAATGAAAGCTAATTATACAGTCTGGTCAGTTTGTTGCCATTGAGTATGCAAATGTTCATGGCAAACTTTCTAAACTGCTGCTGTTAAAAAGTTGGTTGAATTGTTGATGTCCTGATACGTAAAGTCATCGATTCTAAACCAAAGATTTTTTTCTTTTTTCCACATGATTGTAAATTCTATACTTAATTTGTTATTTTCCTGAAAATGATGTAAGTATGGTGGTGATTTACTGTCATCTTTGCTCTACTGTATTTCAGGAGTACCGCTCAGAAAAATCCCTTGAGGAGCTGGGAAAACTTGTGCCTCCAGAATGCCACTGGTTAGTTATCTTTCCTGCACTGGTTTCTTTCTTTCTTTCTTTCTTTGTCTGCTGCATCAATAATAAATGATGTCAGATTTAGTCTGCATGTGGGTGTAAGGTCTCACCATCTGAGATGTATCTTTCAGGGCTTTAACCCCATCAAACACATAAAAGCCAGGCTTTCAGTTTACACATGGAGAGAGTGAGAATAAGAGGTATAATTTCCACTTCAAACAGGCATGCTCTCATATTTGCACTTTAAAGCTGGGCTAAGTCCTGTACGCAAATAACCTTCAGCGCACATCACCGTGTGTTCCCATGCATTTCTCTCTCTCTCTCTCGTTGAATGTCTTATAGTTTTCTGCGACATGCAATGTGTCTGTTCTGACTAAAAGCATATGATACAGTCAAAACAAAATTAATGTTTCAGATAGAGCAATGTGGAATGGGATTTCTGTGGGCTGGGATGCCCTGCACAATGCAATAGAAAGTAACTGACCCAGATCTAAAAAAGAGCTTGATGTTTATCACGTTGGGCCTGGTTAGGACAAAGTGTTAGAGGGCAGAAGTGTTACTCTTTGTTTTGCTTTTAGTTGAAACATTCATCACTTCCTAGTGAGATAGTTATCCCAGGATATCTTTTGTTGAATTTATGGTTGCGCTTTGTTTATGTACAGTGTATTTACCCAACAAAATACTGCAAAATCCATGTATTAATGAGGGTTAGGATTATGGTTAGGTTTAGGGCTTATAGCTAGTAATTACTGTGTTACACAATAAGGACATGGTGTGTAAGTAAGTGAAACTGAAATGGAAAGTAAGGCGCTCTTGAATTAAAAATTTTATATTATATAAATATATATCTAATATAAATCCGTTGACTTCCATAATATTTGTCAGTTCTCATGCTATGGAAGTCATAATCTTTTTAGCCTCTTAATTATTATTTATTTTTTTCCGATATTTATGTAAATGTAGATATTTTTAAAGGATAACTCCACTTTCTTAAAAAAAATCCTGATAGTTTACTCACCCCTATGTCATCCAAAATGTTGATCTTTTTCTTTATTTAGTCGAGAATAAATTAAAGGGATAGTTCGGCCAAAAATGATATTAAACCCATGATTTGCTCACCCCAAGCTGTCTGAGTTGCATATGTCCATCGTTTTTCAGACAAACACATTTTCGGATATTTTAGAAAATGTTTTAGATCTTTCAGTTGATTAAATGTAATGTTACGGGGTCCACGACCTTCAAGTCCAAAAAAGTGCATCCATCCTTCACAAATTAAATCCAAACGGCTCCAGGATGATAAACAAAGGTCTTCTGAGGGTAATCCACGTGGTGTTGTTGTAGAAATATCCATATTTAAAACTTTATTAATGAAAATAAATACCTTCCGGTAGCGCCGCCATCTTAGACTCCTCTGTATTCAGGAGAGAGTATTAGCGTAGTGTACGCACTTTTCTTAGTGACGTATGACAAATTCGGAGGGCGGGGGCACAGAGCAGCAGCAGAGTAGCCTCCGTAGGCTGCGTAAGCTCTCATCCTGAATGGGGACGCGACTAAGATGGTGGCGCTACCGGAAGGTATTTATTTTCGTTAATAAAGTTTTAAATATGGATATTTCTACAACAACACTGTGCGGATTACCCTCAGAAGACCTTTGTTTATCATCCTGGAGCCGTTTGGATTTAATTTGTGAAGGATGGACGCACTTTTTTGGACTTGAAGGTCGTGGACTATGGGTGGACCCCGTAACATTACAGTTAATCAACTGAAAGATCTAAAACATTTTCTAAAATATCCGAAAATGTGTTTGTCTGAAAAACGATTGGACATATGCAACTCGGACAGCTTGGGGGTGAGTAAATCATGGGTTTAATATCATTTTGGGCCGAACTATCCCTTTAAGGTTCTTAAGAAAAACATTCCAAGATTTTTCTTAATTTAATAGACTTTATTGGACCTCCACAGTTTACAGTTTAAATGCAGTTAAAAATTACAGTTTCAGCGCAGTTTCAAGGTCTCTAAACTATCCCAAATGAGGTATAAGGGTCTTATCTAGCAAAACGGTTGTGATTTTCGGCAAAAAACGACAACTTCACGTCTTGTACTAGCTGTGTGACTCCCAGCGCGACCTTACGTTACACGTAATCACGTCAAAAGGTCATGCATGGCGTATGCAAGACTACCGCCCCAGTGTTTACAAGTGTGGAGAAAGAGGACTGTTCTGACGTTGTTGTATGTGGAATGATACTTTGATACAAATGTCTTTGTGTCTATTTATTGTTGATAATGGTCCGCAAATGTGCTTGGCGCAATGCCGGCACGTCACACGGCTGGTGCAAGACGAGAAGTTGTGGTTTTAAAGAGCTTATACCACGGGTCTGTTGAATGCTGTATTCTGATTGGCTGAGAAATGTTCTGTGGGTATGCATTCATTTCTGATAACCGCACACCTAACTTGTTAAATGTCTTAAAAATAGGCACCAGAGCAATGTTTGTGGTAACTTTGGTATAAGAGGTATAATTGACTCCGTTTTGCATCGTGCCACATTGCACCTTGGGTATGCATTATTTTCTTATAATTCAATGGCCCGTCGTCAATTATTTCTTACATTTTTTTTATGACAATCGTTTTGCTAGATAAGACCCTTACGGTGCATGTACACAGGCCGGAAGCATTAAGGCTTGTCTGAAGCGTGGCCAACAGCCAATCAACACATGCTCCCGTCTTGCATAAACGTTATTGGTTGGCTTACACTAGGTTATTTGCATAAGGTGATTTGATTGTCTGACGCACGTGTTGCCGCTTGAAAAGTTGAGAAATGTTCAACTTCTGCCGCGAGCAATGGCAGTGACGCAACGTAAGGGATCCACAATTCAACGCATGACGTCACCCATTAAAAGTAAATAAGAAGCGTTAACGCTTACGCCCTGTGTGAATGCCTCAGTTGGGATTGTTTAGAGACCTTTGAAGCTACGTTGAAACTGCAATTTTAAATTGCATTTAAACTGTAAACCTTTGAGGTCCAATAAAGTCTATTAAATAAAAAAAATCATGTTTTTTCAATTTTTTGTATCCCCATTCGGTCCTCAAGGTCATAACAGGGGTAAGCCAGTAGAAAAAAAGTAATTTACTTATTTTACTGTTGCAGAACTTTATCATTAGTAAAAGTAAAATCACTGTAAAACAAGGCCTTTAGCTCTTATATTGCTTTAAATCAGTTCCAGTGACCCACATGCTGATGCTAAATAGTGTAGTTCACAGCTGAAATAATATTAAAGATTTTGATCTTTTTGAGTCTCATCATTTTACATATTTTTTGAAACTCTTCTGGTATTAGTTTGGTGTGCTCAAATGGAATGTTGCTAAAACTGGTGGTGGCACATTCTTGAAAGTATTTGCCCCCCGAGCAATCCACAGGTCATGAATCTCAAGGTCTGTCTGTTCACACGGCTCCTCTGACCTAATTTCAACCACTCAGCAACCAGCGCTTTTATCCCTCTGTCGCCCTCTCTTTCAGTATTCGAGAAGGACATCTAGAACACCTTCTGGCACGAGAGCTTGTCCCTGGAGATACCGTCTGTTTGTCCGTGGGAGAGAGAGTCCCGTCTGACCTACGACTGTTCGAGGTGTGAACTGAAATAGACACAAAGTAGCATCTTTTCTGTATAATAGAAAAATCACTGTATATTTTCTGGTACATATATAGTTCATATGTGCCTCTTCCTAAAATACTAGCTGATGCTGACCCCTCTGTGCCCTGCAGGTAGTGGATCTGACAGTTGATGAGTCCAGTCTGACAGGAGAGACCGCCCCCTGTCCCAAGACATCTGCCTGTCAGCCGGCTGCCACCAATGGCGACATCACGTCCCGCAGCAACATTGCCTTCATGGGAACGCTGGTGCGCTGTGGGAAGGCCAAGGTACTGATGATGAACCAGATTCTTAGTGATAACAATGCACAAAATTCTAACCCCCCACTTTTGCTTTATAGTTTCTTTGTTATTTGTTATTTAAAGGACTACTCAAATTTCTTTAAAAAAATTCTGATAATTTACTCACCCCCATGTCATCCAAAATGCTGAAATGTTTTCCTCAAAAAATGTAATTTCTTCTCATCTGAACAAAGAAAGATATCAACATTTTTGGATGACATGGGGATGAGTAAATTATCAGGATTGTTTTTAAGTTGTGAAATAATTGGTATTGAAGTAAAATTAAGTAAAAACAGTGTAGCAGAAATAAACATTAGTTTTTTCTGTAATGTCAGTTTTTTAAATATGTAGTTAAAGAGGGAAGTCAATGGTCGCTATATGCTGTGTGTTTACCATCATTTCTCAAAATATTTTCTTTTGTGTTCATTAGAAAAAAGAAATTCATACAGGTTTAGAACAACATGAGGATGAGAAAATGAATTTTCATTTAAAGTGAACTATCCCTTTAATGCATTATGAACTAACATGGACTAACAATGTTTTAAATTGCAGGGCATTGTCATTGGTACTGGAGAAAATTCAGAGTTCGGCGAGGTTTTTAAGATGATGCAGGCAGAGGAGGTAAAAATCTGAAAATGTGACCCTGAACCACAAAACCAGTCATAAAAAGAATTTTTTTTAAAGGGAACATGACATATTTTACTGTTTTATACTGTTGTCTGAGGTCTACTTGACATCTGCGTGATTTTACATCCAAAAACATTAAAAGCAATAAGTAATTGTACCCTGGTTTAGAGGCTGACTTGAGAAATGCTCTGTTTTGATGGGTGGCACGCATTGACGACTTGGAAGTAAACACCCACTGCTATGATTGGATAACAGTTTTTGGTATCAAACTAGCTTTCAATACTCAGAGTAATCAGAGTTTACTGTTAAGTGAGTATCTTGCGAGTATTTTGTTTACGTGAGCGTCTATTTTATCATAAACCCTTTCGATGCGTGTACAACACACACGCGTGTATTTTATCATAAACCCTTTGATGCGTGTACAACACACACACACACACACACATGTGTATTTCTTTATAAACCCTTTTCAGGCGTGTGCAACATGACACAACGAACACATATTTTGGACTCAGAAGTAGTTACTAAAGTGTTTTACTCACATAAGTTTGCTGCGCCATTCTGCTCCGATCCAATATTGATGGAACGCATTGCTTTTAAACGTAGTCTCTATGTTCGAACACAGCCTTCTCTCCGCCCATTTATCTAATCTGAGGTACTGAACACTAAGTTTTACGTCTTTTCTGACTTTTGCCGCGAACACGGTGAACAGAGCTATTTTTAACCTTTCATTGATAAAACTAAAGCCGCTGATCTCCGCAGTTTCATTTTGCAGGCGTGTGAAATTTGCGCAATCTTACTTCATCAATTGCGCTGAAAATTCAGAGAAGGCTCTAACATATGCATGTACAAAACACTGTACAGCATGTTTACTTACAACACAAGCAGCGGAATCCGACATAATATTAGTTCAGGTCCATATAAACTCGTCATTACTGCCGCTCGCGTTTAAATGACAGCAGAGAGACTCGCCCACCGTCTCGTCAGACCACCCCCTCAAAGTAATCAGGGCAGAAGCGGTCTGCATATAAATACCGTGTAAACGTAATATGTGTCTCTCGTCTACTTGTGAGTGACCCGATCGATGAAAACACATCTTTATACCAAGTGTAAACAGCCCCTGTGCAAATCCAGCGTCGACCTGTAGCTTGTTCCTCAAAGTTTTTATTTTTTTCAATGTGTTTTTGGCTATTGCTACAAATATGCTTATGACTGGTTTTGTGGTCCAATTTGAAATTAAATTAATATCAAAACAATAACTTTGCCTCATATCTAAATCTTTTCTCCTAGGCTCCTAAAACTCCCTTGCAGAAAAGCATGGATTTGCTGGGAAAACAGCTCTCTCTCTATTCCTTTGGGATTATCGGTACACATCTTGTTAATATTGCCCATTTAAATTGCACTTTCATGATTTACTGATTCATGCCATCTGATTAAATACTCAAAGCTTAATATTTTTATTCTGTCAGTCTTGTATTGGAATTGTCACTAACATGAATCCATTTCAGGGGTGATCATGATTGTTGGATATTTTCAAGGGAAGTACATTCTTGACATGTTCACTATTGGCGTCAGGTATGTTCTCAATCTATGAAATAAATACTGTTACTACTGTTAATACTAGCTTTGCAGTCTTTTAAGTGTGGTGTCATTGCTCTTTTCAGCCTGGCCGTGGCAGCTATCCCAGAAGGCCTCCCTATCGTAGTGACGGTCACTTTAGCACTGGGCGTGATGAGGATGGTAAAGAAGCAGGCCATCGTCAAGAAACTGCCCATAGTGGAGACACTAAGTATGCCACCTTCACACTATTGCATTTCATGTTTTAAAGTAAACTAATGGTTCTCTACTAGTTTTAATGTGGAGAATGTTCACGAACAAATTGTTCACTTGAATAAAATGAAAATGCATTTAAGTAAAGTGACCTGACAGCTGGGGTGCACAGAGATTTTGTGCAGTTACTTCTTTTTTTGTTGATGGGAGAACAAAACAAATAACTCTGGCGATTCTTTCCATTTAGTGGGATTATGTAACCATTGATCATGTGAGAGTCAGTGAGCCGGCAGGCTCGAGCATCACATGACAGACCACACTTACACTAAGCACTAATATTATGCAGAGTAGATGAATTAAATCTCTAAAGTGTTGCTCAAACCCACATTAAAGACACATTAAAACATTAAAGTAGAGAATGTTTTATTGCTTTGTTTAGAAACATTACCATATGGTGTAGTTAATGGCTCTTTACTAAAGAAAAAAACACAGTGCTTCTGAAAATGTGTTTTTTGTTTGTCATTAAAAACAACACTTATTCTTATGTTGTTCCAAACCCCATCAAACTCAAACTTATGTTTTTCATTTGCTTGCATTTTCCTAACAATAGCCTGACCTTGCATTTTCATATAATTGAATAGAGACTGGGACTTTCCTGCTTCAAAATTATAATAACAAAGCATCTTAATAGTACTCAAATATAGCTAAAAAACTTTGAGAATGCAGAAAACAGAAATGCAATATAATACACATTACTAAATTATCAGTGGTATGTAAAACCTTACATAATGAACCGTATTGTTTTTGTCTATATACACCGCAGATCCCCTTACATAAAAGTCAAGTTTCTAAAGTAGCCCAAAATTGACAAACTGTTTTAAACAATGCATTTCATCCATATATTGTCTCAGATGATGTCTGATGGCAACTGCTGTAGCTTCTCTTTGCATTACAAAATTGAGGTTGGTTGCAATTCGCGATCTCACCGCTAGATGGCTCTAAAAACCTACAATGGATAGAAGAAGATTCTGTTCTCAAGATCTAAGCATGCAGGATGAATTGTGGTGTTGAAGAAGCTTAGACCGATAGAGAGGTGCTAGATTATTCAGGATTTGTAGACGAAAAGCAAGCTTTAGAAAGGTTTCCAGTATTGTACAGGAAGCCAATGCAATGATCGCAAAATGGGGGTGACTTGATTAAGGAATTTAGCGGGGGCATTCTGAACTAGCTGAAGACGTGCAACCAATTTTTTCGAAAGATGCTACAGTACTGGAAATTGCAGTAGTCAAAACCACCAATATATAGATATATAGATATATATATATATATATATAGATAGATAGAGAGATAGAGAGATAGAGAGATAGAGAGATAGAGAGATAGAGAGATAGAGAGATAGAGAGATAGATAGAGAGATAGAGAGATAGATAGATTATAAATAATAATATATAGTTTTTATTTTCCTTGTCATATTTTTGGTAAATTATATCAAAATCATTGTCATTGCTACTCATTAATTGGACTATACTGTTTTTCTTGTGTGTGTCATTCGCCACATTTTTTTAAATAAAAGTCTTTACAAGACTTAATTTGCATTTTTTTTTAAATGTCACTCATTTTATTGAAAAAGATACAGAGCCGGTTGGTCATGCATATAATCCTGAATGCTCTCTCTTCTCTCCAGGCTGCTGTGATGTCATCTGTTCAGATAAGACGGGCACTCTCACTAAAAATGAGATGACTGTCACTCACCTGTTCACATCTGATGGACTGCATGCTCAGGTAAGAACCCTGTAAACCTTAAAGGAATATTCCATTTTCTTAAAAGAAAAATCCAGATCATTTACTCACCACCATGTCATCCAAAATGTTGATGCCTTTCTTTGTTCAGTCGAGAAGAAATTATGTTTTTTGAGGAAAACATTGCAGGATTTTTCTCATTTTAATGGACTTTAATAGAGCCCAACATTTAATACTTAACTCAACACTTAACAGTTTTTTTCAACAGAGTTTCAAAGGTCTCTAAACGATCCCAAACGAGGCATTAGGGTCTTATCTAGCGAAACGATTGTCATTTTTGACAAGAAAAATAAAAAATATGCTCTTTTAAACCACAACTTTTCGTCTAGGTCTGATCCAGCGCAACCTAACGTAAATGTGTAGTGACGTAGGGAGGTCACGTGTTACATATATAAAACGCACATTTGCGGACCATTGTAAACAATAAACTGACACAAAGCCATTAATTAGTATCAGTTGACATACAACAACGTAGGAACGGTCCTCTTTTAACACATTTGTAAACACTGGGGCGGAGTTTCGCATTCGTCCTCTGTGACCTCTTGACGTCATGACGTATTGCGTGGGGTCACGCTGGCACATCACGACTGGATATACACGAGAAGTTGTGGTTTAAAAGTGCATATTTTTTATTTTTCTTGTCAAAAATGATTTCATTTCGCTAGATAAGACCCTTATGCCTCGTTTGGGATCGTTTATAGTCCTTTGAAACTCCGTTGAAAAAAACTGTTAAGTGTTGAGTTAAGTATTAAATGTTGGGCTCTATTAAAGTCCATTAAAATGAGAAAAATCCTGCAATGTTTTCCTCAAAAAACATAATTTCTTCTCGACTGAACAAAGAAAGACATCAACATTTTGGATGACAAGAAAATGGAATATTCCTTTAAGGGATCATTATAGTTATATACGTCCTACGGCGTAGCTGTGACTGAGAATATGCGTTGGTTTTCATATACTTCTGCGTCTTCGTCCGTGTCGACGTCCAAACACACATGCAAGGCCGCTGGTAGGCAGTATCCACGCATGTAAACACAGTAGCAGCTTGGTCAGGTTTACCCACAAACAAAGAAGAAACAGCAACTTGTTGTGTATGTTTTGAGAATACCAGTAGTGATGGAAGTAAATAAACAGTGACTTTTGTTGCAGTTTCAGCCAAATCACATCTTTGTTCTCGCCGTCGCAAACGGAAATACCTATGACGCAGTTTTTTTTACCTGAAGGGAGGGGTTCTAGTGGACCAATCACAGCGCTTACTGTCCGCCTTTCAAAATTTGGCGAGGTGCACGTCAGACTTCGCAGAGAGGCTATGGATAACCTACGGCGTAGACCTTACACACAACTATAAATTGGTCTTTAGACGACACCCAGGTGACCTCTCGCATGATCCGAGGAAACATTTCAATTCCATATCTACCATCATTGCTTCTCTCAATTGTCCTGATGCCATCACAAAATACTTTTGATCTAAAGTGTTAATATCTGCAGTTTTTATTAGCCCTTAGTATCTGCAAAGAAGTCTCTAGTGCTTTCTTTCAATCAGTATCAGTGCAGAGTCCTGAATTCATTTTCGTGATACTGGCCTGCTTTAATAACATTTCAAATTGAAGGCTGAGTAGTAGATGGAGTCTTGAACTTTTTTAACTTTGCAACTAGGTCATTTTCCCCAGGTCTAATACATAATGCTTGATTTCACATCCTCATGGGCTTCTCCTAACACCGCTCTTCAAAACTATTTAGTGCTTGTGTTCGAGCTCGCTGTGTGTCTGAATGTCTTTGTGCGTGAATGTGCGGTTTAAAGACTGCATGAAATGAAAAGCAGACAATTTACGTTCCTAACAATTTGAGAATGTGTTCCAGGTTACATTAGTTGTCTCTAATGACTGTGTAAGATAAATGTATTTACAGTAACTATTTAAGTTAAAGGATTAGTCAATTTTCTTAAAAAAATCCAGATAATTTACTCACCCCCATGTCATCCAAAATGTTGATGTCTTTCTTTGTTCAGTCAAGAAGAAATTAATTTTTTTGAGGAAAACATTCCAAGATTTTTCTCATTTTAATGGACTTTAATGGACCCCAACACTTAACACTTAACTCTGTTTCAAAGGACTCTCAGCGATCCCAGATGAGGCATAAGGGTCTTATCTAGCGAAACAATGGTCATTTTTGAAAAATATACACTTTTAAACCACAACTTCTCATCTTCCTCCAGTTGTATGACGTGCCAGCGCAACCTCACGTAATACGTCATCACGTCAAGAGGTCACGGATGATGTATGTGAAACTACGCCCCAGTGTTTACAAGTGTGGAGAAAGAGGACCGTTCCAACGTTGTTGTATGTCGAATGATACTAATGAATGTCTTTGTGTCAGTTTATTGTTTTAAAATGGTCCGCAAATGTGCGTTTCATATATGTAACACGTGACCTTCTACGTCACTACGCAATTATGTGAGGTCGCGCTAGTGCATCACAGGACCGGAGATAGATAAGATGTTGTGGTTAAAAAGTGCATATTTTTATTTTTTTTGGTCAAAAATGACAATCGTTTCGCTAAATAAGACCCTTATGCCTTGTTTGGGATCGTTTAGAATCCTTTGAAACGCAGTTGAAAAAAACTGTTAAGTGTTGGGGTCCATTAAAGTCCATTAAAATGAGAAAAATCCTGGAATGTTTTCCTCAAAAATATAATTTCTTCTCGACTGAATACAGAAAGACATCAACATTTTGGATGACATGGTTGTGAGTAAATGATCTGGAATTTTTTAAGAAAATTTACTATTCCTTTAAGTTGTATCTGTACGACTCTTGTCTCTATCTTTAATTCTGTGTACACGTGATTAAAGTTGTTTCTTATGCAAGTACACAATAGTTAAAGTCACTTAATATAAAGTGCGGCCAAAAAAATGAAATGACTTGTTCTGTCTCTTCTTAGACGATGTCACCAAAGCCCTAATTTTTTAACTGGGTTGCTGTTTTATGTTGACCCGTCCACTTGACCTGATTTGTTTTTTTACAGGTCAGCGGCATTGGGTACAACAATGTTGGTGAGGTTACGATGGACGGAGATGTTGTGCACGGTTTTTCCAACATCTCCTTCACCAAGATTGTGGAGGTGAGGATCACCAACAATATTATGGGTTGCTGCCATGTCAATGGTACTTGAACTTCTGTGACACATTTCCCTAATAATTCCCAGGCTGGCTGCGTGTGCAACGATTCAGTGATCAGAAACAACACGCTGATGGGACGTCCCACCGAAGGAGCTCTGATCGCCCTGGCTATGAAGGTACAGATTCCAATAACTACCATTTCCAGACAGAAACATCCAACCAATCTGCGTGACCTGCTTTTAATTGGTGATCTTTGTTATTCTACATGCAAATCTAGTATAATTATCTAATGCTAACAGTGCATCTGGACACAACTGTTGGCCCCGCACACCTGTGCAAGCAGCCAGTGCAATACATCCATATCTGTCTGGCACTATGTGCTACTTTATTTTGAAAAAAGAAAAAGATGGTGTCTAAATCAGCTCCTCTCGCCCATGCTAATTAAGATGAGCAGGCACGCTTTAACAGCCTATAGAAGAGTTTACTATGACAACAGCATCTCACACGAGAGTCCTATCTGTACATATTTATTACTTTGTGTATTTTGAAAAAGCACCCATGCATTTGTTTTCTGGTGTCTACAGATGGGTTTAGAGGGCCTGCAACAAGAGTTTGTGAGGTTGGAAGAAATTCCCTTTTCCTCGGAGCAGAAGTGGATGGCTGTGCGTGTCGTCCATCGCACTCAGCAGGTGAGCCATGCCCAAGTCACATGGACAAGTCACAAGATAAAAGTTACTTCCAGTACTTTGTGCAATCCACTCACCATCCTACCATGCACTTAAAAGGTTAAAGTTGTTTTTCTTTTTCGATATATCTCATTTCAAGGACAAGCCTGCAGTGTTCTACGTAAAGGGCGCCTACGAGCAGATCATCCGTTTCTGCACAACCTACAACAGTAAAGGTGTTGCTCTGCCTTTGACCAATCAGCAGAGAGAACTTTACGTGCAGCAGAAGAGCTACATGGGCACTATTGGCCTCAGAGGTACAGACAGGGCTCTTGGGTCACCTCACTTTACCAACTCAAACAATGGCTTGATAAGATTATATTATCTCGCAGGATGTGGAGTAAGCGTTGTCTCATATTGACATGCATCTATTAGCTTTCCTTTAATTAAAGATGTGTCATGAAGGACACAGTAATCATTTTGGCAGCGGTTGATCCTCTTGTCCTTTCTCCTGGCAGTGCTGGCGTTTGCGTCTGGATCTGAGATGAGTAATCTCAATTTTTTGGGTCTGGTGGGCATTATCGACCCTCCCCGGGTGGGAGTGAAGGAGGCTGTGGCGACGCTCATCGGCTCTGGGGTGGCTGTGAAGATGATCACAGGGGATTCTCAAGAAACTGCCGTTTCAGTCGGTATGTCATTCAATCGTTTGCTTCCTTTATTTCATTGTTTGTTAGTAAGCTAGTTAAGTCAAGGGCATGTTGTGGCCAATTAAATCATATCATTTGCGTTTAATGTACGAGCACTGATTTAAAGACAAATTTTTCACACATGTCATTAACTTTATTCTTTCTGTCCACTACAGCCAGTCGACTGGGTTTCTACACTAAAGGTTCCCAATCATTGTCTGGAGAAGAAATCGATCAAATGGAAATCCATCAGCTGTCTGAGATCGTGCCCATGGTACAGACCCTTTTATATACTTTAGTCTTTGGTAGAGTCTTGTGCCCGTGGCTTAAAATACAAATTACATTTATTTTTTATCTCGATGCTCTGATTGATTTACATCGCATTGGTATCGTGCCAAAATTCACATGACTCAATCGATAATGATAATTGTTTAACAGTATCAGTTGCAAAAATCTTGATGGGATGTTAATATCTGTAACATTTCTCCACAGATAGCAGTATTCTACAGAGCCAGCCCCAGACACAAGTTAAAGATAGTTAAGGTGAGTGCAAACAAACACAAACAAAACATCTTTTTTTTTTAGATTCAACAAGTTGAACCTAAAGTAAGTACATGTTGTTAATGATTATTACTTAGTACTTAAATGTATAATTACACTGTTAACAGTGATACCGTAAAATAAATTGTGAATAGTCGAAGATATTCAAGATCGGAAATTGCGTTTAACGAAAGTTATTATCGATTAGTTTGTTCTGTGACGTCACCTGCCCATCGCCCCACTGCAAAAGGCACATACAGTGCAAGAGCATGCCGTAAAGGGCCGGGGTCTTATGATGACTTGAGACAACGTGATGATTGACAGGACCTTGGCAGAGGCAAAAGTGTTTTTGGTCACAATTTATTTTACGTTATCACTGTTACAATGTAATTATACATTTAAGTACTAAGTAATAATCATTAACAACATGTACTTACTTTAGGGTTTGGGTTAGGATAAGGGTTTGGTTTATGGTTAGTTGCATGTAACTATGCATAATTAACTGTTATTACTAAAATAATTTCATGTAACATGTGTAACAAAGATACCGTAAAATAAAGTGTTACCATGTTTTTTTTAATAAGTTTAATGGGGACATTTTACAATAAGTTTTTAAGATGTCAAATAAATCTTTGGTGTCCCCAGATTACATATGTGAAGTTCTAGCTCAAAATACCATATAGATAATTTATTATAGCATGTCTACAAAAATTGTCACTTTGTAGGTGGGAGCAAAAATGTGCTGTTTTGGGTGTGTCCTTTAAAAAGCAAGTGAGCTGATCTCTGCACTAAATGGCAGTGCCTTGGTTGGATACTGCAGATTAACTTTTTCCCTGACATTGATGAGTTATTGTAATTATTATAACATTTGCATAAAAAACTTGTTTCTGAAGAATTTTTATGTTAATCTGCCATACCACCATTTACCCAATTTATGAAAAAACTGAAGCCAAAACTTTATTTACTAACTTTAAACTCGATGTATGTTTTGATAATCATTCTGAATCAGATTTTTTAACAAAATTCCTTCACAGAAATGAAATTATTTCAGGTTTTTGCTAAAAATGTGTATTTTTAAAGAAAAATGCCCATATTTAAAGGGCTGGACACCCCATAACTTTTAAACGTGGCTGAAAATGCCTTGAGGACGCCGAATGCCAGCTGTTTTCAGCCGAGCGCTTTGGTAGCTGTGATACTTCAGCTGTGAGCCGGTTGGATGCTGTGGTAATGTCCCGCCCCTCCTTGGCTGTAATTGGCCATGTGAGAACTGACATTGACGAGCGGAGCGTTTCACTTAAAGTTGAATATTTTTGAACTCTCGAAAAAAAAAACTGAGTTCCGGTTTTCAGCGCGGTATAAACCCGCTTGCTGCTTGCTTATTTGAAAACACAGAGTTTACATTGGAATCAATTGAAAACATGCGCCGGCCGCGGACGTAAAAGCTTTGGTGAGTCCAGCCCCTAAGAGTTTATAAGCAGAGAAAAAATATAGATAGGATGAAGTGGTTTTCCCCCGTTTTGTTTGTTTGTTTATTGTTTGTTTGAACGCAGAGGATCTGTTCTTTCATTTGATATATTTGTATGTGAAAATGAAAATCACAAAAAATTGCTGGTGGGGAATGAGTTAAGGGGTGGTATTATCCTCTCTTCTGACATCACAAGGGGAGCCAAATTTCAATGACCTATTTTCTCACATGCTTGCAGGGAATGGTTTACCAAAACTAAGTTACTGGGTTGATCATTTTCGCATTTTTTTAGGTTGATAGAAGCACTGAGGACCCAATTATAGCACTTAAACATGAAAAGTCAGATTTTCATGATATGTCCCTTTAAAATTCTTCATTTAATATACAGTAAGTGACTTTGTCTTTAGAGCAGATGCGCCTGATTTTGTGTTGCAATGAGGTAGTGGGCAAGTGACCCCACAGACCAAACTAATCAATATTGACATCCCCAGAACTCTATTTTCATCAGGGCTGTGTATCAGCAAGAATCTCGCGATAGGACACGCAACACAATGTTTTTTGTGGTGCTGAGGTATGATTTGAAACATGTTTTTTCTGTCTTCAGTCCTTACAAAGCATCGGTGCAGTCGTTGCCATGACAGGGGATGGTGTTAATGACGCGGTCGCCCTGAAGGCAGCGGACATTGGCATAGCTATGGGTAAGAGCGGTACTGATGTCTGCAAGGAAGCTGCAGACATGATCTTGGTGGACGATGACTTCCAAACTATTATGTGAGTATAGAGTTGCTTGTATTTGGCTTTGATCGGGATGTTCGATGAGTTTGCAAATGTCGTCAATCTTTTGTTTCTTCCTTCAGGGCTGCCATTGAAGAGGGGAAAGGGATTTACAACAACATTAAAAACTTTGTGCGTTTTCAGCTAAGCACGTGAGTTGGCAGATTTTTTTTTAATCAGATGTTTGTTTTCTTTTCCATGTAGCTAGATGAGCTTTACCTTTTAAGGGACACTCCACTTTTTTGTACGACAGCAAAGTCCTTGATTATTACGTCAGAATGAGAGTATAGTTCCTAGCCGTATCTGCCTAGAAAATCACAACTTTTAAATTTCCGTCGGTCTTAGTACACAATGTAACTACAGAAGAGTCAAGTTTTAAATAGGAAAAATATCGAAACTCTTTGGTTATTTTTGAGCATGATGCTAATGGTCTAATCAGATTCAATGGATTATGCTAAGCTATGCCAAAAGTGGTACCGCCAGACCCGGAGATCAGCTGAATGGATTCCAAAACGGTAAAAATCAAATATTTAACTCTAGGGGAGCTGGAAAATGATTTCCTTTTTTTTTAAGTGTAGTGTCCCTTTAAGTTCCACCTGGCTGCAAATCACGGTTCACGACTATGATTTGACAAACTAAACAGTATTTAAATGATCCCAAAGATCCAACCATTGAATTGAGTTGTTACAAGCAGTCAAAAAAAACTTTTTAATCAAAGAATTTAATCATATATTTACCTTTGAAAGAAAAAGACAATGTTCAAACGTTAAAAGACTTTATCATTCATTACTTTTTTAGGAGCATTGCTGCCCTCACTCTCATCTCCTTGGCAACGCTTATGAACTTTCCCAACCCTCTAAATGCCATGCAAATCCTCTGGATCAACATCATTATGGACGGCCCGCCGGCTCAAAGGTAATATACTGCTCACTGTACCACAGTATTAGAACGATGCTTGTGTATAACAACAAATCATCTTTTTTTTAGTTTGGGCGTTGAGCCCGTAGATCCGGACGTGATCAGGAAACCCCCGCGAAACGTGCGAGACAGCATCCTCACTCGCAGTCTGATATTGAAGGTCCTGGTGTCGGCATTTGTCATTGTGTGTGGGACGCTATTTGTGTTCTGGAGAGAGGTGAGCGCCTCCTGCTCATTTGGTCCTGATTTGTTTTTCATCTGCGTTTTCTATTTAAATTCACTCTTTAGGTAAACGACTCGACTGTTTAGGAAAGATCGGATCAGAGGCTAAATTTGTTTACCCTGTGGCCTGTTTTCTGTTTTGGTGGGATCACGCAACTCTCATTAGCTTTGAGGTTCTGTGCATCTGTTAAGAATTAAGGCAGAGTATATCATTTTTTTGCTTTTATCGCTTTAATTGTACTTATTAAATTTACCCATAATCACTGTCATTTGTGCGTAAGGTAACTTTTCCATGAAAGGCACATGATCACCCTTTTAATGCAGACACTTATGTGACCCTTGACCTCAAAACCAGGGGTCAATATTTTGAAATTGAGATTTATACATCATATTAAATTTTTATAGGATTGGACAATATTTAACAGATATAAAACTATTTGAAAATCTGAGGTTGCAAAAAATTTTAATATTGAGAAAATCGCCTTTAAAGTTGTCCAAATTAAGTCCTTAGCAACACATATTACTAATGAGAAACACATTTTTGATTTATTTACATTAGGAAATTAACAAAATATATTCATGGAACATGATCTTTATATCCTAATAATATTTGTCATAAAATTTAATTTTTTTTAAACCATACAGTGCATTTTTAGCTATTGCTACAAATATATATTTGTGCTACTTATCCATGGTCACGTATGTTTGCCTTCTTAAAGCTCAAATCTAATGATATTTAATTATTAATATGTTTGTTTTAAGCTGCGGGACAATGAGATCACACCACGGGACACCACCATGACTTTCACCTGTTTTGTGTTTTTCGACATGTTCAACGCTCTCAGTTCCCGATCACAGGTGAAAACCCTTAATAATTCACGGTTCTGTAAAAATCAAGAATGATGCTCTCTGTTTTCACTTTTAAAGGTGCAGTGTGTAAATTTTAGCGATATCTAGTGGTAAGATTGCGAATTGCAACCAACGGCTCAGTCCATTGCTCTCCCCTCGCTTTTGAAACACATAGAGAAGCTACGGTAGCCGCCACCGGAAAAACATGTCATAGTCGGAGACAACTAAGCAAAAAACTTTGTCCGTTAAGGGCTTCTGTAGAAACATGGTGGCACATAATAGCGACTTCCATGCAAAGGGACCCTCAGTGTATGTAGATAAAACGTCTCATTCTCAGGTAATGAAAACATAACGGTTCATTATAAAAAGGTCTTTATACACCCCTGAAAATATAGTTTGAATATTATTTTGCATTTCTGTCAAGATATCCTTATAAAAATTACACACTGCACCTTTAAGATTTTGCTGTTTGCTGTTATCACATGCTTTGTTCCATGTGAAAACAATTTGCATCTCTACTAAGGCATAGAGAGGTTTATTTATAGTAGTGGGAAGGGGGAATTCTGATTGGTTGCTTGCGTCACTCTATGCATACACAGGATAGACAATAAGTTTGGACTACAGGCTGAAATGTCCCTGAATTAGGGTCACCTGAAGATAAATTTTTTCAACTGTAGGAAATTAAAAAGTTAGGGTTAGAGGTCAGAGGTCAACGTGCATTTTGAACACAGATATTTAATTATCTTGATTCACACTGATTTATTATGGTCCACTGTTTTTGTCATTTTGCAGACACGAATGGTGCATGAGATGGGCTTATGTAGTAACAGGATGTTTTGCTATGCTGTACTGGGCTCCATCATGGGCCAACTCCTGGTTATTTACTTTCCTCCCCTACAGAAGGTCTTTCAAACTGAGAGCCTCAGCATTTTAGGTATGTAATAAACAGCAAACCTTTGTACGGAAATGCACTAAAATTAATTTACCATGAGAAAGATCATACAAACAAACATCAACTTAAAGCAGTAGTTTACCCCAAAATGAAAAGTTTACACATCCTAGCTTTGTATGACTTGCTTCTTTCAACTAAACACAGTCAAGAACTATATTAAATAATATCCTGGCATGATAAAAATAATATGCTTTTTCAACATTATAATAGCATTGGATAGTGCCCCATTTTTACATTCATCCATTAAAATCTAATCCATGTAGTTATTAAATCTCTTTTGAGGCGAAGCAGTTTTTTGCGCTATCAAGCAATTAAATATTGTAATCTAATTAATTACTTAATGTTCCAATTCATTAATCACATTAAATCACACGTATTAATAAAGCCACAGACCCTCTATGTAAATATCAGAAAACAATTTAACATATTATCCTTATGCATTTTTTGGCACCTTTAATATAAATCCAACTGCTTTTGGCTAAAAGAAGAAAGTCATTTACACCTAAGATGGCTTAAAATATGGCATAATTTTAATTTCATGGTAAACTATTTCTTTAATATCATTTCAATGTGACTTTTTTACACTTTTGGTTAATGCATAATGGACTTTTCGGATAATGACACATAAATATACCGTCTATCCACAGATCTGCTGTTTCTGCTCGGCCTGACATCTTCCGTTTGTGTGGTGTCGGAAGTTATAAAGAAATTAGAAAGACTCAAAAAATGTCGAGAGAAATCGGTGGACAATGATGATTTCCATGAAGTATGACACACATTGTGTCTTTTGCATAAGACAGTGGGATGGGCTGGAGTGTTTTGGAACGTCATCCAGGGCGCTCTCGTACCATAACAGACAACTCCCCGTGGGCCATCAGGTCTGACCTGTATGTTCAGTTCTTAAGGAGCTGATTTTGGAGGAACAATGGTAGCCCTGAGTGTCTTTGACACTCCCATTAGCCCGTGAAGATGCTGTGGTGTGCTGCTTTATGACTGTACTACTTTCCATGGCATCTGAACGAACTTTATTTATGAAATACTGTATCTGTCCATACAGTGACTATCTTGATTCATGATTGAAGGGATGTATTATGGTTTTTAATTGTTCAAATGATTGAAATGTCCTTTCTTTGAGCATTTCTGCTTAGAGGTTTGTGGATCAATATGAATAATGCCTTTCTGCATTCCAGATTCTGAATTTGGCTTTATTTTTTGCATTGAGAAAAGCTGTAAGCGTACATTCTCCTAAACCACGATTGAAAGTTTCACTGGTGGAACAAAAAAACACAATCGTGTGTTTGGGGTGAGACTTGCGTGAACATGATTTGCTAAACAATCGTGTATGCTTTACTGTCACAACAAACAGTTTAACAGGATGCCAAATTCCTTTTATATCCGTAGGAAACAGCATTAAGGTATTAATTTCTCTCTCATGATCTGTTTTTGAAAGATTACTTGGTATTGGGAGAATAAAGGGTGCCATTTTCTGATAGCCTCCGAAGTACATGCACTATCATATCTTTGTCCTTATATTATTATGATTATAACACAGCCGGCTTGTATAATTGCATAATTATTAGTTTCGGTGTATTTACACACTACCTTCCTTATTATGTTAATACACTGGTATCAGGGAAATCTCCTATACATTTTTCTTTAATTTTTTTTAAGTTAATAAGTTATTTATTATTTTACCACCCTGATGTTTGATAAGGTGAATACATGTCAGCACTTACACCTTAAAATGCTCAATTGTTGAAATCTTTGAATATAGACTTGTTTGACTTAACCAACCCCTTAAAAAAGCCCCCACGCCAAACAAAAATCTCACTGTAGCCCACCGTAACTGTTTTGGTCCCTTCTCCCAATACTGATGACCCGTTACTGTTGTTACACTGAGTTTTTGCAGTATGTGAGTATATTTTCTCTTTGTATTGCAGATAGTGGTTCCCTATTGCCAGTTTGTCTATATTAATGAATCAGTGTAACTGCTCATTCTGTTTTACATCACTTTTGCTGTAAAAGCAAACACAGTAAAAACGTTTAATTAAAGGAAAATGAAGGGTGACTGGTAACAAGCTTATTTCAGTAGTTTTATTTTGTATTTTTAAGATTGTATTTATTTTATTGTGGTTTGCACAACTTAAACCGGTAATATATTGTGGTCATTTCAAAACACAATTGTACAATAAAATTTTTACAAGTTTAAACGTTTTGTACATTTTGTTGTTCGGTTATCTTTGCATTCATTTGAACAAATACCAGTGGTGACGAATATGTAGGACACATTTTGAGCAATCACAAAATAATAGTAAATATTGTTCAAAACTCACTGTTTGTAGTTTTTAATACATATTACAATGTACCCTTTCATGTAGTAAATATATCATTCAATTCAATTATTACTTTTGGCTTTTTTTAATCAAGTTGAAATGATTATCTCTTAACTGAGGACAGCTGATTTTGTAGGCAATGGGCCAGCATATAATCATTAAATTAATAAAAAATTAAAATAAACCTATAAAAGAACCTTACATATGTGCAAAGGACCCCCTGATTATAACATTGATTATTTTTCTTCATGAAACTGTTATTAATTTCCAACAGAATTAGCACTTTTCTTAGTGGGACATGTTTTTGCCAAAGTTTCAAGAATCAGTGATACATTATTTAGGCTTCTTTCATAAAAAGCACAACATGAACACGAAATGATTTACGGATGGTCAGACATAATGGTTAAAAACTGGCCTCTTGTTGTCACTACCCTTTCAAAAAGTACACCTTTGTGCCAAAAGAGTTCATATTAGTACCTCAAAGGTACTTATTTGTACCAAATGTATACATATCTGTACCTAATTGGTACATACACTATTTAAAGGGTACTGCCCCATTACAGTGACAGCTTGGGACATTTTTCTCTGACAGTTTGTGGTAGGTACAAGAAAAGTTAAAACACTATAAAGTATAACATTCAATACTAACTAATCAGTCATTCAATAAGGATTAAAACTTGTAAATGTACACTTAAAATCAATTACACAAAAAACTTTTGTTTTAAAGCGACATTCCACTTTTTTAAAAAAAATATTCTTATTTTCCAGCTCCCATAGAGTTAAACATTTTGATTTTTACCGTTTTGGAATCCATTCAGCCAATCTTCGGTTCTGGCGGTACCACTTTTAGCATAGCTTAGCACAATCAATTGAATCTGATTAGACCATTAGCATCGCACAAAAAAATAACCAACGAGTTTCGATATTTTTCCTATTTAAATCTTGACTCTTCTGTAGTTACATCGTGTACTAAGAACGACAGAAAATTAAAAGTTGCAATTTTCTAGGTTGATATGGCTAGGACTATACTCTCATTCTAGCGTAATTATCAAGGTCTTTGCTGCTGCATGGCTGCAGGAGGCAAAATGATATTAAGCAGCAGCCGAAAATAGTCCCCTTAGTGACTTTCAATAGCAGGGGACTATTTTCGGGCCCTGCGTATTATTATTGTGTATGCAATGAAAATGAGCATATTTTCCAAAAAAGTGGAGTGTCCCTTTAAAGGTGCAGTGTGTACATTTTTAAAGGATACCTTGACAGAAATGCAGTATACTTTTATAAACATAACATTATTATCAGTGGTGTATAAACACCTTACATAATGAACCGTTATGCTTTTATTACCTTAGAATAAACGGTTTTATTTATATATATTGTGTGTCCTCTTACAGGTAAGTCGTAATTTTGCACCGCCATGTTTCTACAGTAGCCCTAAATGGACAAACTGCTCTACAAAGCATGTCTTTGATAATGATATGTTTGTCCTGTGGTGGCTACCATAGCTTCTCTGTTCGTTTCAAAAGAGAGGGGTGAGCGGTGAACTGATCCGTCAATTGCAATTCGCAACCTCACCACTAGATGCCGCTAAAATCCACACACTGCACCTTGAATAATGATAAACATAAGATGATTGTCTAAACCCTTTATAAAAGCTAAATGAATGAACTTGTATTTCTGTGTCGCAGATATTAATGCTGCATTCAAAAGGTAAGTGATTTTCTCAAACTGCTAGTGTTTCGAGTCTTGTAGCCATTCTTGTGTATTTTAACACGCACGCAAAGCCTTTCAACATTTTCGTTGAAAGTGTAACTGTAAGAGTATTCCTTTTCTGTAAGTTCCTCGTCTCATCTTTTAATGGGCCATACAACCCTGAGCACAAGTGTTATTTAAATCTATTTGGAAACCCTAAGATACCAAATATATTTAGTCATAGCATCTCCTTTCAGATTTCTTTGAGGGATTATTAGCATTGCGTGCTTTGGCCTTGTGTCTGGTACGGGCTTTGAGGATAGATTCATTCATGTCCGATTTTTGGTCCTTCCTCTCTCTTCCATCTTTTCCACCATAATCATCATCATAATCATCATCATCATAGTCCTCAATATCTATATGCTCAAAGCTCAGTTCATCCGCAGACTGATTCTTGCATCTGTTGTTGCTTTGTGTTTTGTCGACAGCTCTGTTCCTGTATTTGGTACTGATTCTCCTGACAACATCTTCATCCACTAAACTCAAAACCGCATCGCTCAACTGTCTGAATAGCTTCTCCGCTTCGGAGCCCTTCGCCAGCAGAGACTCTGGTTTGATGCCTCTCTTGAACTCCCGAGCAGCCTGGTGAACAAATGTTCCCTGGTACAACCTAAAAATCAGAGAAATGCTCTGTTATATAACAATATTTAGTAGTATACGTAGTATAAAACTAAATGACTGAATATTTATTATCGATATTTATATATTTATTATCGAACACTCTATGTAACATCCCTTTTAAACTTAAAAGATTGCCTCATTCGTGTACCCAAATGGTTCAATGGAGAGCACTGTGTAATAAAGTAGGATAACATTGGGGGTGCATTACAAGTAACGTGCATTACGTAATAATATTACTCTTCTAAAGTAACGAGTAAAGTAACGCATTACTTTATAAATGTACACATTAATATTTGAGTTACTTTTTAAAAAAAGTACGAGTTACTTTTCAGTTTAATTCATTCGATAAAAAAAAATTATGTGCTGAATTAAACTGAAGGAAGTCACGTAGTATTACGCACTTTAAGCATGCGGGGCCGACCAGGAAACGTTCGAGTCAGAAACTGAGATGGCAGGCCAGAGCTCGACATTTTTGCGATGATAATATGCGATTTCTGAACTTCTCAGTCATAAAAAACACCTGCAAGGCCTGAAAGAGTATGGAGGACCACAAGAGTCATGCAAAATGTAATAAAGAACTTCAATATTTAATAACTACCTGGACAATAAAAATAGCAATTAATAGATTTGTTTAAAAATTCATTAATTAATCTATAAATAAATAGACAAAGTTATAAAAAAATCATTATGTAAGATTTTATTAGGCAATAAAAAGTGAGATTATAAAAATAACGTAGAAATGAAATATTAATCCATTAATAAATAGTTCAAATTAATATAACAATTTATAAAAACAACATAAAATACTCAATAAGTTCATCATTTTAAATTGCATTTATAAATTCTTAATTAAATAATGGAATTTCAAAATGTATTTCAAAAAGCGATTTAAAAAGAGAAATAAATAACTGGATTTATAAATTGAATTACAAATACAGGTTTAAATTAGGCATTTAAAAGGGCATTTCCGTTTAACTTTTCTGTTTTCATTTTCCCAATGATTCTCCTTATTCTTTTCGCTATTGGATTTGCTTTTCTGGATTTCTATTTAGCTTTTCCGTGACTCTTTGGGTCCTTGCAAATGGTCAAATGAGAAATGCAAATTAGCTATGGCCAGGAGGATGTAACAAGCTCGCTGATTGGCTCTGATTGTACGTCATGCGCAGATTTATAGATCTCAGATGAGGACCCAAAGAGTCACGGAAAAGCTAAATAGAGAGGCTAAAACGAAAAGCAAATCCAATAGCGAAAAGAATAAGGAGAACCAACGGGGAAATGAAAACAGAAAAGTCAAACGGAAATGCCCTTTTAAATGCCTAATTTAAACCTGTATTTGTAATTCAATTTATAAATCCAGTTATTTATTTCTCTTTTTAAATCGCTTTTTGAAATACATTTTGAAATTCCATTATTTAATTAAGAATTTATAAATGCAATTTAAAATGATGAACTTATTGAGTATTTTATGTTGTTTTTATAAATTGTTATATTAATTTGAACTATTTATTAATGGATTAATATTTCATTTCTATGTTATTTTTATAATCTCATTTTTTATTGCCTAATAAAATGTTACATAATGTTTTTTTTTTGTAACTTTGTCTATTTATTTATAGATTAATTAATTAATTTTTAAACAAATCTATTAATTGCTATTTTTATTGTCCAGGTAGTTATTAAAAATTGAAGTTCTTTATTACATTTTGCATGACTCTTGTGGTCCTCCATAAAAGAGATCAAGCCTCAGCCAAGTAAGAAAAAGCAAAGGTAACTCAAAAGTAACGTAAATATTACTTTCCATGAAAAGTAACTAATGCAATTAGTTACTTTTGTTGCAGAGTAACTTAATATTGTAATGCACTACTTTTAAAAGAAACTTTCCTCAACACTGATCATAGCAATGAAAGATTTATATGACAATATGAAAGATTTATCATTTAATAATGCATACTGTTTTTCTCTGAAAGTGTGTACTTTACAGTTAACTGTGTGTGGTGGTATGGTTCTGTTTGTTTTGAATATAACCAATGTAAAAGAAATCAAATGTTGCTGTACCGTGCACACTCTGGTTCAGGAAGTGGACGACACAGTAACTGATTGAGACAGAGACTCCAAAACAAACAAGACTGCCATTGGCTGTACAGATGAGCAACCTCATGATCCAGATAGACTTTTCCTCGACTTCTTTGCCTTAACTGTCTGTCTAAACTCGAAAAAATCAGATAAAATAACAGTTTACAAACAATACAATTACAATTACTTCAAAAATGCTAAAACATTTGGCCAACATAAAAAACAGACATCATCTTTGGAGAACCTCTTGGAACCCCATTCAATACTGTACGTACTGCAGTAAACTATACTATACGTGTCAGGTGTCCCACAGTCTTTCTGTTGATGTCAGTAGAGCAACTATTGTATTTTACCGTTGACAGATGCAACATCTTTAGATATTGACGTATTATGACATCAGTACCTATTTGTTTCCTGGCCGTGATGTTGAGCCGTCCATAGACCATCCCCAGTAGGAGACCCCAAAGATGCAGCAGGTTCGGCTGAGGCCGCGCATTTACCAGCCAGTAACGTGTCGCTAACACCTGGAGCCGCAGGTCAGGTGGAATATCTTTGAAAGTGACAGATGGTGGGTGTAACTAGTTACTAAGTTACTATGTAATTAGTTACTGCAATTTAATTACTTTTTCTTTGAAAAGTAAAGTAAGGGATTACTCTTACTATTCCAGTAATAATTTTTACTCTTATTACAAAGTGGAATGTTTAATAGTGAGAATTGGACCTTAAAAAGTGTGACCAAAATAATTGATGTACTTTTATGATTTATTTGAGCCTATCTTTGTATAATTTACTACATAGGATTTAGAAAGTAATAAGTAATTAAATACTTTTTGGAGAGCTTAATTTGTACAGTAATCTAGTTACATGATAATTAGTAACTAGTACTTAATAACTTTTTGGAGTAACTTACATAACACTGCAGATGACACACCCAAAGTTTCCAAAAATATCTGAAGTCGCAAGGCGTGTCGGTCCTAGAAGAGATATTAGACAAATAAAATAAAGATTTGAATTCATAAATCAAAATGTAGGCTACTATTAAGATATATGATATGTTTTGACATCAAATTTTTATACCTTCCATAATGTTTCCAGTTGAAGTCCTTCTTTTACTTTAGTAGCTTTAACTTCTGAACAAGTTAGAGTTAATCCCTGTCTGTCATACTCTGTTACACAGCACTTGTCTGTGCTTGTTCGTTGTTCTTCTGACAATAGTAAACCATACACGACCTGTCGTATGGTTAGAGAGGTTTTATTGCTACTGGGTTGCTGGAAATCTTCAACCTGAGAATTCATCATAACCCTTTTCAATACCAAAACATCAACAATGAAGGAGTTCATCTTTCCTTCATGCAGCTGCATCAGAATCCACGCAGGCAGGGCTCGCTGTGGACCTGTACAGGCTATCGGTGTGTTCGAGTTGAAGAATTGGGCAAGAGAACTTTTGGTGAGCTCGTACTCTTTCATGCCTTCAATCAATGCTTCACGTACATCATATTTTTCCTTATTGTCTGTTATGAACTTGAGAACACCATGAATGGCTGCTTCTGGATTTGGAAACTTGGATAACCAGGTAAACAAACCATCAATATGGGCGAAGTGCCCACTAGAATTTGAGAACACCTCCCACTTGAGACTTGAGATGTTTTGCAGTTTCACGTAATCATTGCCTAGAATGCATGCGAGGACTGGGAGAAGATCCTTGTTCATGTGATTGAAAGATGCACATAATCTGTCGATTGTGAAATGTTGGGTTGGGATGTATTTTTTCTTCGTGTCTCTGTTCTCACAGATATTTCTCCAGGAAAATAGTCCAATAGGCAGGAGTCCAGCCGTGAGGTTGAATATATAGAAATCGCTGTCATTGGACAGAACTGGACAATCCCATTGTTTGGCCAAAGCAGCAATCTCCCAATCTGCCTCTTCGGTGCATTGAACAAATGGCACCTTGAGTTTATTTAGGGTCTGTCTGAATACATTTTTAACATGAAATGGCAGGCACGTCCCCCTCCGGCCTATAGACAGATCACTGGCCCTTCTTATTTTATCCTTTGCTCGTGACTTGAGGGTCTCAAATTTTTTGTCAGTGTGGTCGGACCCACCGTCGATTACAACATATGGCTGAATATCACAGTCTCTGAGGTTTGTGATAAACTGTGTGATCAAATCTGCAAAGGCCTCATATTCTCCTCCATGCATCTGATCCAGTTCCGAGTTAAAGTATAGGTTATAGTAAAAGTTACATCCATCGATTATGAGTTTACTGTCTCTAAAAGGCAAATTTCTTAAAATGCCTGTGTTATTCTCAATGTAGCTCTTTAGTCCCTGAACTCCCATGTTGAATATAAGTTATAAATAATGTAAAATAACTATAACCTGAAACATAAAAATATTTTGCATTATGGCTTTGTAATTTTATAGCCTGTGTAATTTACATAGCTGTGTTTGTGTTATTTTATCTTTGATCTACATCTCTGTGGCCTGGTAAAGCCTGGCATTAGTAAAAAAAAATGCAGCTGGTTGCCAGTAACTTACTGTAGAAGAAAAAGACTGAAAATGTTTCATGTTCATTTAACTTTGAACAAACTGTTGCCAGTAAATAACATAAATATAAATTTACCGTAAGTTACTGGCAGCTAGTTGTCAGTAATACTGTAATTTCTTCAGAATTTTTAAAATCCGGCTAAGACCAACATAAGCTGGTGAGCTGGTTTTAGCTGGTCTCCCAGCTTGATTTAGCAAGCTGGTCTAGCTGTGTTTTGTTCAATTTTTAAACCAACCACTGCCACCTTTAACCAGCTAAGACGAGCTACCATCTTATGCTGGCCTAAGCTGGATTTCTCAGTAGGGAGGGGATCTATTACCAGGTAATAGGTAACACTTTACAATAAGGTTATATTTGTTTACAATAAGTTCATGCATTTGTTAACATAAATTAATGATGAACAATACTTTTACATTATTTATTAATCGTAGTTCAGGTTCATTTTGGCATTTATTAGCACATTTATAAAATCAAGCATTGTATCTGTTAACTTTATTGAATGCACTATGAACTAACATGAATAACTGAATTGACATTAACTAAAATTAACAAGAATTAATACATGATTGTTCATCTTGGTTAATACATTTACTAATGTTAAATAATACAGCCTTATTGTAAAGTGTTAGCAATGTTAATTAAAATGACTTTTATTATAAATTGAATGCACTGTAATTCATTGGATAGAAGTGCGTAAATGTTTGAGTAAAAGCATTTACCACAAATGCGTAAATGTAGCCAACTTTTTGTCTTGTTTACTATAATGTTACATAACAACATAAAATAATAATTGCAATTTAAAATTGTTTGAATCGTTAAATTAACTTACCGTTTTTTTCTTTCAGAAATTAATGACAGGAATAAAGGATAAGGCGCCTGTGGGCTTCGTGTATTTGCATTATCATCCGCCGAGACGCGCAGCTTATTATATATTAGTGCGATTGGAAAACGAAACCTTATTGCGCCTGCCCTATTGCGCGTGAAGCTTTTCTTCATAATCGAAACTTATAGTAGGCTCATGATTACATGAGTGCCATCACATCCCTTTTATGGATTTGGCAGACACTGTAGCTTACAGTGCGATACAGTTAAATCTTTTTGTATTAATCCCCAAGATCGAACCCATTACGATGTGAGCTACAGGAACATCAATACATCTTAATGTTTCTATTGTAAATATGTCAATAAGTTTTGCACCGTGACAGATTTTTATTAGGCTACCCATATTCCTTGAGACATTATTAAAGACATATCAACATCTATTATCTATCAAAGAGTTTAATAAATGCTCAAGTAAAAGCAATAGTTATTTTAAAATACCTGCGTAGAAGTAAAAGTAAGCAATGAAAATATGATTTAGGTAGCTCTGGAACTGATATTAGAAATAAAACTATTGCAAATCAATGCTATTACTAAAATTAATATTATTGATATAAATTACTAATGTTAATATTAGTATTATTAATGCCAATTAACCATTGCTTTTTGTTTTAATGGCATATTGATAATAACAAAAAACAATATAAGAGTATTGTCAATGACAAGAGTTTTGCATTTACTGTAAGTTAACTAAACTCAGAGCATTGCACTCTGACCGTACAGTATAAAGATAATCAGATGTCAATCATTTGAATTGCTTCAAGTGCACATTTCTAGAAGCGTGTGTCACTCTGTCAAAGGTTTAATCTGTGTCTGTGGTTGCGCGCATCGTGTCATCAACAGGACACGTTTGCAGTTTTGGTTTCCGTTTATAGGTTGTAGATGCATTTTTACGTCACCCAACACGTCTTTATGTTTGTGTTTTAAAGTTTTTTATACGTGTGAGAAAGCAAAGTTATAGCTTATTGTTATAGCTTATATTCTTATTTTTCTTCTTACTGAAACTGTTGACTGTATTGTAACTCCTTTTATCTTTCAAGCTACATCCACCAAACTTGTACCATGCTGCCTGAAATTGTCCTAGACTATTTTGCAAGATGTAAATGACACTGGTCCACAACCACTTCCGGTTGTTTTTAAGTTTTTTAGTTCACATTTATTTTACATTTTGATTCAGTTCAAAATTTTCTGTTGGTTGTATTTTGTTCTAATATGAATTAATATTAATATTTTGTTCAGTGTTAAAAACTAAAACAGGAAGCGACCAGTATTGTTTAAATCCGTCGCACAGTGTAAAACTAGGCTACATTTATGTATTTTAAAGTAATCTCAAGTAAATGTACGCACTTTAAATTTACTCTAAGAGTACACCTAGGCTACATATATTCAAAAATCTTGCTCAAGTAAATGATTTATAATATTTAGTTTTAATGAAATGTCATGATTGATGAAAAGTACACAACAATTGCTTCATATGAAACCTTAACCTTAAAGGAAAGTGACGCCCACATTTTGGGATTTTTGCTTGGAGGACCCTAGAAGCCCCCTGTTGAGGAGCAGAGAGTTCGGTCAGAGTTGTGCAAATCACTCCGCCCAAGTAGTAGTGCTTTGCCTTCTGAGAATATAGTTCCCAGTATGTATACGGTGAAAAGATGTCTGTCACTCATATGACCTTGTTATTTTTACACGTTGTATACAAATCACAACACATAAATAGTAAAAATGTTTGCGTTATTTTGTCACTTATTTGGAGCGGTATGCTAGCTGTAGCGTTGTGAATGTATACATATGATTATTTTACAGATATATTGTTTACAGGTGATATTTACATCTGTACAGTTTAAGATGTTTTTTTACAGAATATACAGTTATACCAGATATATTAAGTCATAAAACCTCTTCTTGGGTCTGTCTGTCTTGGTGCTTTGTAGTTTTGGCCAGAAGGAAACAGTTTAAAGAAAGATTGGGCTAAGTGTGAGGTCCAAAGTGACCTTTTTATCCCTTTTCTCACTCTGGAGATGTAAATATCTTTTCCACGTCAAAGACAGTTTTTATAAATATGGACTTTGCCGTGGATTTTTGCCTACGCACACTTTACGATCAAATCTGTGCGTACGCACGCTTTATAAATGAGTCCCCTGATGTCTGCCTTGATACTTGAACTTGAACTTCAGCTGGTGGTGGAAGTACCTCGGCTGGGCCTTTTTCACAATGGTGTCACTGTGATTATCCCACTTCAGGTTCTGAGAGATGGTGGTACCTAGGAACCTGAATGACTTCACATGTAGTCATTTCCACTGGTTTGAATGGGTCATGTCAGATGTCAAGCCAGACTCGCCACCAATGGATGATTTGAACATTTTCACTGAAAATCTTTTAGTGTAAGAATAGAAAGTCCCCCTCCCACTTTTAAATTCTCTCTACAACTCTAAGCACAAGTGTTATTTAAAGATATTTAGTCAAAGCATCTCCTTTCAGATTTCTTTGAGGGATGGTTAGCATTACGTGCTTTGGCCTTGTGTCTGGTACGAATGGTGTAGAAACATTCAGACCTGCCCTTTTTGTGATCTTTCGCCTTACTTTGTTTTCCATCATCATCATCATCATCATCATCATCATCATCATAGTCCTCAATATCTTCCTGCATCAGATGTTCATAGTTCGGTTCTTCTGCAGACAGATCATTGCATCTGTTGCCAACAGCTCTGTTCCTGTATCTGGTACTGATTCTCCTGACAACATCTTCATCCACCAAGCTCAGAACCGCATCTCTCATCTGTCTGAATAGCTTTTCAGCTTCTGAGCCCATCGGCAGCAGAGACTCTGGTTTGATGCCTCTCTTGAACTCCCGAGCAGCGTGGTGAACCAACGTTCCCTGGTACAACCTAAATATCAGAGAAATGCTCTGTTATATATCACAGTATTTAGTAGTAGTATAAACTGAATATTTATGGATATGTTTAAAATTGTAAACTTTACATTACTCTCAAATTTGCATTTTGTAATATATTTAGTTTTTGCAGTAAACATAATTTGTGATTTTTTTTTTCGAAACACTGTCAAGTAACAAGTAACGTGCATTACGTAATAATATTACTTTACTGAAGTAACGAGTAAAGTAATGGATTATTTTTTAAATGTACACATTAATATTTGAGTTACTTTTTCAAAAAAGTAATGCAAGTTACTTTTTTAGTTTAATTAATTTGATTAAAATAATTATGTACTGAATTAAACTAAACATAGTCACATTATGCACTTTATGCGTACATGCCTGTGTGGGAACAGTTTGAGTTAGAAACTGAGATGGCAGGCCAGAGTTCGACATTTTTGTGATGCAATATGCAATTTCTGAATGCAGAATTTTTCAGCCATGAAAAACATTGCAAGCCTCAGCCAAGAAAAAGTAACGCAAAACTAACTAAAAGGTAGTGTAAGCATTACACTACTAATGCAACTAAGTAATGCAAGTAGTTATTTTTTTGGGAGCAACTTAATATTGTAATGCATTACTTTTAAAAGTAACTTTCCCTAACACTAATAACAACACATCATACTACTGTATGAAAGGGTTAATAATTTCTTATACCACAGGGCTGTTGAATGCTTTATTATAATGAAATGTTACATGTGTGTTGATTTTTTCCTGTAAACCGCACACCTAATCTGTCTAATATCTTAAAATAATCACCAGAGAAATGATTGTGATAACCGTGGTATAAGTGGAAGAATTGACTCTGGTCCTTATTTGAAAATAATGCACATCGGCTTCATGTCATGCTGCATTAACTCCTTGGGTGTGTATTATTTTTGAATAATTCAATGCCTGTCAATTATTCAACCCAAATGCTGCTGGGTTATTTTTAACCCATTGCTGATTAAATATTAGACAAAACACACGTTGGGTTAATAAATAATCATATGCTGGGTTGTTTCAACTCATGGCTGGGTTAACAACAACCCAGCGGAATTGAAAGTTTTCCTTACATAATCCATACTGTTTTAAATATATTTTTTTTCCATAAAAGTGTATACTGTGCAGTGGGCTTTGGTATTATGGTAGTATTACATTTTAAAGGAAAACACCACAGTTTTTTCAATATTTTACTATGTTCTTACCTCAACTTAGATGAATGAATACATACCTTTATTTCTCAATGGGTGCACTTCATCTTTGCACAGCACGTCGTGAATGTGTTAGCATTTAGCCTAGCGCCCTTCATTCCTTAGGATCCAAACAGGGATGAATTAAGAAGCCACCAAACACTTCCATGTTTTCCATATTTAAAGACTGTTACATGAGTAGTTACCACGGGTAAGTATGGTGGCACAAAATAAAATGTGGCGATTTTTTTAAGTGGATAAAAAACGAGAACTATACAGTATGGCGTAAGAGCACTTAGTTTGCAGCGCTTCGACCTCGTCGCGCAATAACATCATTACTCCCACACTCACTTACGCCCTGTCCCAAATGGCACACTCCGGACTTGTGGACCTCCTCAGAGTCCACACTTTGATGACATCATGTAGTGCAGACCCTAGGGACCCTTGACGCGAGTCCAAGCGGGTGCACCGAAGTTGTATTTTGGGACAGACTTAAGCGTCACGCCGGAAATAGGAAGAGAAGTTGCCCATCAGTGTGAACTCCTCCCATCTGTTATCTGATTGGTCTGATTTCTCTTTTGCAAGAACTTCTGGGTTGGAAGAATGCGGGAAACCTTTGGCAGTGTGGGCTTCACTGAAGACAACATCAAAGGTTCAAAGGGGGCGCTGATGAGCACACTTTGGAGCGTAAAAATGACAGATGGGACACCCTACGGACTCGTAGACTAAGCGAGCACTCGCAATTTAAAGCCACAAGATCGAAAAACCACATGAAGTGCGCCATATCCCAGGTCAAAAAGACGTAGTATTTAATGTATTAAAAATATACTTAAAATACAAATAGTATGTTTATAATACATTTGTATTTCCAACATACTTATTTGAAGTGTATTAAAAATACGTTAAATTGCATTTAAACGTATTTTTTAAAAGTATACTAGAAGTACACTTGTAATAAATATATACTTAAGTACATTTTTAAGAAATATGCTAAACTTAAGAATATTTTAAATGTATTTATATTAAGTGTACTAGAAGTACATTGGCAATAAATATATACTTAATTACATTTTAAAGAAATATGCTAAACTTAAGAATATTTTTAATGTATTTGTATTAAGTGTAGGCTACTAGAAGTACATTGGTAATAAATATATGCTTTATTACATTTTTAAGAAATATGCTAAACTTAAGAATATTTTTAATGTATTTATATTAAGTGTACTAGAAGTATGCTGGTAATAAATATATGCATAATTAGACTTTTAAGAAATATGCTTAACATAAATGTACTTCTAGTGAAGTTTTAGTATATTTGGATAAAACATACTTTTTTCAAAAAAAGATTCATTAATTGTAATAAGCTAACATTGAACTTTCCTCAAACATTTCAACATTATATCATTCCGATTGCATAATAAACTATTTTTTCAAAGATTTGCTTAAAATCTTACGTTTGCTAGTGTTTATGTTCAAACAACACACGTGACACACGTGACTAAACCTGATTGGTTGTTGTCATAGTAACACGTCACGGTGCTATTTGAAAGCTGTAGTTGTTCAGTGAGTTTAGTTCACGAGGTGCATGCGGTTGCTTGCGTTAAACGTATAAACTGTTAAATTAGATGGCGACTCTGCATTAAACGTATTTATTTAATTAATCGGCGATCGTATTTCACCAGAGGACTAAGATAAAACAACTCGATTTAAAATGTGAGCAGTTTTAGTGGATCTGACGTCGAGGGAAAAAGTATTTCGCTTTTTGTTTGGAGATGAACGAGGCAACACGAGGGTAATGACAGATTTTCGCATTTCTTTATTAAGTTAACTATTAAATAAGTAAACATTACATTACATTTAACCCAGCTTTTTTATGTAACGTTATGTCTGTGTTGCGTGTGGTATTTTGAACATCTTTATTTTCTGACTAACGTTCGGCATTTCTCTTAAGCATTTCAGAAATCATTAAAACCTTTCTTTTTTTTTAGCACAGCGACATAAATATGACCAACCAGATCCCAAGTAGACGGGAACAAATGAAGATATAGCGCATAGAAAGACTTATTCTTGGTGGTAAGTTTGTTGTTGCTATTTGATTTCACGTTTAAGTTTTTCTAATGTTTCTCTTGCAACGCTAACGTTAGTTTAAAATAAATGTTTGCGCTGTCTTACCTGAAAATACCATGATATGACCATATGGTTATTATAACTCCAGTAATGTTCAATGGCTAATGTTTATATCAGTTCAATCTTGACAACCTTATTGTCTTTTTGTTTATTTTTAAATGTATTTCTAATTACATATGGACACAAAAATGACATTGTAAGAAGGGATACTTTTATTAGAGATTGTAAAACTGCTGAGGCTGGGTTTGATTATATTATATTGTCTTAAATATATTGTACTGGGGGTAAATAATTCTTAAAACGAAAACAAATCATTAATCATCATTTACCTGCCTGTTGTTTTTCAGATCAACTGCTATTGACATTTTTGAATCGGGACAATTGTGGAGTGATTCGGAAGAAAAACATTTGCAACACATCCATTCCAGGTGGCTAATTTCTGTCCTTTTGAATTATTCTTGTAAAAACCGTTTGTTTTTATTGTAAAGCTGTAAGGGACTTGGCCTAGTCATCCTTGCATATACCATTTGGCAGGGCACCAGACTAACTTTTTTTACTAGGAGCACAGTGGCCCCCAACTGAAAATTTTAGGGGCGCAACCAGAAAATTAAGGGGCACACACGGTAAAACAACATGCTAACCAAATATTCACATGTCTACTAATTTATACTGTATTACTAATAAATACTTTAATTATAGATTCAGAAAGTACAATGTACTTTTTCAAATTCAGTGTCAAATCACAAAAAAAGGTCAAATTTGCTGGTCACACATGTGCGACCGGATGTAAAATTCAGTGGCACACTCTCAAATTTTGGTGGCCACCATTTGATAGCAGTCTGGAGCCCTGTTTGGCATCATTTCTGATTTCCTTAAATCTCCTTAAACAGAGGTGAACCTTAAGTTTGCAAGACCACAATAGACAAACAATGGAAAATGATCTAGGTTCAAATAAATCAATGTAAAACATATCCTGTAATACACACAGGTTATTTTATTTCATGAGCCTGTTCTAATCCTATCTTCATTCCCACTTGTAGAGTGCTCTGACAGATAAAACTGACACACTTGATGGGGACACAGTCAAAGCTTTAAAAGGTAAACTGAGAAGTTAACAAAACTTCCATACATGCATATCTATGCCAATTTATTTTAAACATGGATAGCCAAATGTTCATTCATTATTGGTTAATTGGTATATTCTGTTTCCTTTTCACAGATCGTGTGATAAAGCAGTCTTCAATTACTACGGTGTCTGAATTGCAAGAAGTGACCCTCCACTTAAACATGTGATATCTAAACTGTTTTGTGTTTTAGTTTAGCTTTTTATAGGTTTATCTTAAGTTGGTTAAAGGCAGAGTGCACTATTTTTGAAAGCCAATGTTAACATTTGAAATTACCTAAACAAACATGTCTCTACCCCAATAGAATCTGGACCTTCTTTTGATAGAGCCACCACACACATACGCAACCCCGGCAAGGATGTCGGTTAGTAGACACACCTAGGCATGGGCCGGTATAAGATTCTGGCGGTATGATAACCTTTAGCAAAAATACCACGGTTTTGCGGTATTGCCATTGCAACACTAAAATGTGTTATTTTCAAATGCCAGGTACAATAAAGCCTTTAAATTATAATATGCTTTCAAAACATATATAATATTTTCGTAATATATATTAAATGTAAACATCAAATCAATCACATGACTTCATGATTTAAAGAATTTTGTTTAAGCACAGCTCATACCTTGGAGACGGTGTCACAGAACATTTTAGTGGTTTTGAAACCTTGACTGTTTTAAACCTCGGTATACCTTGAAACCGGTAACCGGCCCATGCCTAGACACACCCCTTACTGCTGGTTGGCTACAAGTGTGTTTTGGTAGTCGGCCCAATTTCCTTTTCCAAAGCGTTTTTCAAACATTGTGCACTCCGTCTTTAAATTGCACTTAAAACATTTTTTTTTTCAGTAACTTTTTATGCAGAGAATTACATTATGATTATTATATAATCATTGCTTATGAATATTTAGTGATTGCATATTCATAGTGTACTTTTCATTAATACATTTAATGTTAATGTTGTACAATTTGATAGAAGTAGCTCTGTAATTGCATTTCTCTGATATTTGTTTTATATTGTTTCTCTTTGGTCAAGAGATTATGTATGTCTCTGTGCTTGATTAATTTACTTAGATATTTTTGTAATGTACACAACACAATATGAAGTATATTAAATTGTTCTGTATTCAAAATCTGTGTATGTGTCTTAATATTTAATGATTTTAATATAACATTTTAAATATTAAAAACAGCTTTATAATAAAATAGTAGTGTAATGCTAATACATTTCTATTAATGTAATGCTAGTATATTTCTTATATGCTGAAGTACTATTAAAGTGTTCTTAAAGCACAGTTAAATTAAGCTTTAAATGTATTCTAACTGTATTTTTAAGTGTATGAGAAGTGCATTTCAAATGAATTTTAAAGAAGTACACTTAAATTGCACTAAATATATTTGAAGTTGTTCCAATTTAACACAATTTCAATATATTAAATATAATGCAAATAGATTAAAATTGACTTTAAATATATCTTGAAATGCATTTAATATATTTGAAGTGGGTTCAATATAATACATTTAATATGCATTTAGTATAGTAGCTTTTAAATATATTAAGTATGTCCCAAAAAATACTATTTAAATATATTTCTTTTTCACCTGGGATGGGACAGGGCCAATGTTTGAGCGAGTTCACAGGAGTGATGATGTTACTGCGCCAGAGGTCGAAGTGCTGCAAACTAAGTGCTCTTTTGCCATACAATATAGTTCTCATTTTTTATTCACTTTAAAAATCGGCACGTTTTATTGCAACATGATCTCACAAAGTTCCGTTGGATAGTCACGCAATTTTGTGCTCTTATTTCCGTGGCATTCTTACGGATCTCCGCATTTTTCTGTGGCCCTTCTACGGACTGTCTTTTTTCGTGGCATTCTCACGGATTGGTTACTCAACTGCTTTTTCCTATTTTCAAACCATTTTCGCTTCGGTTTAGGGTTAGATTTGGTGTTTGCGTTAGTATGTCACTTACTTTAACTATTGGTTTATACTATTTTTTCTGATTTATTCTTTTATATTTTTTTAACTTTAAACAATTGTCGCCTGGCGTTGGGGTTAGAGTTGGGTTTGGGTAGGGATGTCATTTCATGTAAACCTAACCCTAAACCGAAGCGAAAATAGGACAAAACAGTTGAGTAACCAATCCATGAGAATTCCACGGAAAAAGACAGTCCGTAGCAGGGCCACGGAAAAATGCGGAGATCCGTGAGAATGCCACGGAAAAATTAGCACAAAATTCCGTGACTATGCCATGGAAATTCGTGAGATCAGGTTGTTCATTTTGTGCCACCAAACTTACTTGTGTAACTACTCATCTAACAGTCTTTAAATAGGGAAAACATGGAAGTGTTTGGTGGCTTCTAAATTCATCCCTGTTTGGATTCTAAGGAATGAATGAGGCTAAATGCTAACACATTCACGACACGCTGTGCAATGTTGAAGTGCAGGCAGTGAAAATATATAGGTGTGCATTCGTTGAGGTAAGAACATAGTAAAATATTGAAAAACTGTGCTTGTTTCCATTAAAGCATACACAATACAAGTCATGTGTAAAAAAACGTTGCTGTACCGTGCACACTCTGGTTCAGGAAGTGGACAACACAGTAAGCGATTGAGACAAAGACTCCACCACAGACAGGACTGCCATTGGCTGTACAGATGAGCCACCTCATGATCCAGATTTGCCTGAGTTTTTAGTTTCAGCCGTGTCTCTAAACCCCAAAGTATCACAAACGTTCAGGTAAATGATGTGTCTGACATCAAAAACAGACATCGCCACTCTAGCAGAAATCTTTTGCTTCACGTTTAATCTCTGTTTCGACGTTTATTTCAGGAAGCATTTTATTTTACTTTTGAAAGGTGCAACATATTAAGATAGCAAGCTATCGATGTGTTATGAAATCAGTACCTATTTGTGCCCTGGCTGTAGTGTTGAGCTGTCCATGAACCATCCCCAGTAGAAGACCCCACAGATGCACCAGGTTTGGCTGAGGCTGCGCATTTACCAGCCAGTAACGCATCACAAACACCTGGAACTGAAGGTGAAGTGAGAGACCTCTAAAAGTGACAGATGGCACACCCAAAGTTTCCAAGAAGATCTGAAGTCGCAAGGCGTGTGGTTCCTATAGAGACATTAGACAAATAAAATGAAGCCTTGAATTCATATATCCAAATGTAGACTTCTGTAAAGAAAAGATTAGATGTTTAAACATCAATAAGCTTAAGAGCGCCACAGGGATGACGTATTTTTGTAGGCAAAACCCGGATGCGAGTTAGCATTTTAGCACTTCCGGTTCCAACCTCCCAAGTCAATGGGTTTTTTGAATGAGATTTTGGTTAAAAGCCTCAAATAAGATCTTGGGTAAACAAAAGCTCAAGATATTTTCACTTTTTATTCTATGACACAAAACATACCAGTAATTCCCCTTACTTGTGACTTTTAAAGCTTTGATGTGTCTCTAAAAGGGTCGTTGCTAACAAGTTGCTACATGGCACTACAGACTTTGTTGTCACAGCAACATGGCACAATTCCCAACAATGATTCATCCTCAGACTATTTGTTTAACAGGGAATGTGTATTTAAAGGTTTTTAATAAAGTTTGAATAAGTTGTCAGAAGCTGGTGGCGATGATGTTGAAGTCAAGTGGCCATGGTGTAGTTCACTTGTTTTTTAGTAAATGCGTTTTTGCAAGTCGTGTTTTGTGAAGAATATCTTGTGGGACAAAATGCATAAGTGTGTTTAACTTTTGTTAAACACAGAGCTTATTTTTTGTGATAATCTAAAAATCTATAGGAAAAATGAATTAGCTTTTTGTCAAGAGAACCTGTGTTGGCCTACAAAAATACGTCATCTCTACGGTACTCTATTATTACCTCTGGTAATGTTTCCAGTTGAAGTCCTTCTTTTACTTTAGTCTCTATAGCTTCAACTTCTGAACTGGTTAGAGTTAATCCCTCTCTGTCGTACTCTGTTACATAGCACTTGTCTGTAGCAGTAGATGTTTTAGCAGCTGCAACGTGTTTGTCCACCGTCTGTTGTTTCCCCAACAACACTAAACCGTAAAGCACTTGTCGTATGGGACGAGAGATTTTGTGGCTGCTGGGTTGCTGAAAATCTTCAACCTGAGGGTTCAGCATAACCCTTTTTTGTAACAGTACATAAATAATGAAGGAGCCCATCTTTCCTTCATGCAGGTGCATCAGAATCCACGCAGGCAGGGCTTGCAGTGGACCTGTACAGGCTATCTGTGTTTCTGAGTTGAAGAATTGGGCAAGAGAACTTTTGGTGAGCTTGTACTCTTGGATGCCGTTAAACAGAGCTTTACGGACAACATATTTTTTCTTTTTATATTTTATGCGCTTGAGAAAACCATCAATGGCCTCTTCTGGACTCCGGAATCGGGATAACCACTCAAGCAAACCATCAATAGAGTTGATGCCGGGAAGTGCCATTTTTTGCAATTCCATAATATCATGGATGCATGCAAAAACTGGGAGAAGATCCTTGTTCATGATGTTGAAAGATGCACATAAACTTTCCACCTTAAAATGTTTGCTTGGGATGTATTTTTGGTTTGTGTCTGTGTTCACGTCTACATATTCCCAACAAAAATGTTGAGTGGGCAAAAATCCTGCCTTGAGGTCGAATATATAGAAATCGCTGTCATTGGACAGAACTGGACAATTCCACTGGTTAGCCAAAGCAGCAATCTCCCCATCATCTTCATAACACTGAACAAATGGCACCTTGAGTTTATGAAGGGTCTGGGCGAACACATATTTAGTAAGAAGTGGCAGGGACCTCCTCTTCCTTCCTGTAGACAGCTTATTGGTCTTTATAATTTCTTCCTCCGAACGTCTTTTAAGGATCGCAAATTTTCTGTCAGTGTAGTCACCCCCACCATCGATTACAACGTATGGCTGAATATCACAGTCTCTGAGGATGCTGAAAAACTCTGTGATCAAATCTTCAAATGCCTCATATTCTCCTCCATGCTTCAGATCCAGTTTAATGTGCAGGTTTTGAAAGTACAGTTCGTGGTATAAGTTACATCCATCAATTATGAGTTTACTGTCTCTAAATGGCAAATCCTCTAACAAGCTTGTTTGTTTCTCAATGTAAGTTCTCAGTCCCAGGACTCCCATGCTGAATATACTGAATTTACTATTACTATAATAATAAAAATGTATAATAATATAAATTTAGGACCTGTTAGCACTGCTTAATTGTATGCATTGTTGCAAAGTAAAAATTGTAATTTACTGATTTAATGAAATTATGTCGATAATTACATCAACTTAATATTATGTGTAATTTAGCCTAAATATCTGCATTAATTTGTTTAAAACAATGTTTACAACCCCTTCAGCCGTGACTAATTCACAATACAGCACTAGCCTTGAGTAACACATTCCTATTATAAAATAGTTAGTCAGTTACCACACAATACATATAATAAAGGAATGAATAAACTTTTATGATGTAAAATGCCAAAAGTTTTCCTGCTACTGAATAAAACAGTTACTGATTGACTGTGAACAGCAACCGAATGTGTGTGTACTCAAATTGTGTGTACTGTACCGTATATCTGAGTAAAACAGGTGTTGGTTTTCGTTAAACGAGGAGTTGTATCCTAATAATGCACTTATTGCCACGTATGATCGAACTTGATCACTTTCAAAACTCCAAACTTTAAAATACTTAAAAGAACTGCACTGCTTATCATGTATTTTTGTATACTGTACTATTTTTACCATTTTATTTTTGTTCACAAGTCCCAGAACGGATTATGCGACTCGTGAAAAATTATGTGAAGAGACTAAGCTCAGCGCTGACTTTCACACAGTTGTTGTTAATATGATAAAACAACACATATCCAAGTGCGTAGGAGGGCGCAGCCAGGCTAAATCACAGGCAAAAGCTCATCCTATACAGGCTTATGCAAAGCATGCTGGGAAATGGAAAGCCTTATCAACCAATAGTATTGATTTAACTTTAAACTAAAGTAAATCTGCAGTGCCAGACTCCCTCTTAGCTTATCTGGCAAATTGAATGCTATAAACCTCATCACAACCAAAAGTTGCAATTATTTGCAGCAGGGCCGGCGCTAGCTATAGGCAGAGTAGGCAAATGTCTAGCGCCTCAAGCTTGGAGGGGGGCCTCCATAACTGCTAAATCCATGTGCGCTAGTCCGACAGCAATAAATACGGTTTTAAGGTGAGTTCGAATTCATGCGGCGCCGCCGCCGTAAGAACCACAGGTGTTTGACATCAAAGTAACGTGAGAACGATTGATAAGCAAACTCCTCTGTATGATTTCTCGATTCGCTCTCGCGGTGCTTTGATATCATCCACCTGTTGGTTCTTGCAGCACCTTATGAAGTTAAAGAAGCCTAGATGAACAGCATTCAAATCTCTGCAGCTGACACACTTTGAGTGACGCTGAAAGCAGTTATCACGTCCTTTTCCTGCTTAGCAAAAGCGGCATGCAAAGACAGTTCAGCACATGATGCAGGTATTTTAAAATAATGCATTTTAAAAATAATCTTAGCTTTGTTTTGTTTATCAACATCATATCAGGACAGATCAAACTTGAGCGCTGCTGACTCTGTTTAGACGCTTTGAATGGGTGTGCACGATAGCATCGCGTGGAGAGCTGACTATCAAAAAAGTCAAGTTAAAAAAGTTTGTATTTAAAGTCAAACAGCAAAAAACACCTGGCGTTATTGTGGATATTTAAGGTATAAAAAGGTATTGAAATACATATGAATATATCCATAGTCTAATAGATAATTTTATACAGTATATTGGTTCAGCAAGAGGCTGTTCACACCAAACGCGTTTATGACAGTTGTAGACGCCTTTTTTGAATGATATTCTATGGGCAGGGAGCGTTTGCGTGCTGTTTATG